>NC_059179.1:30914769-31221853 GCF_019923935.1 Bubalus bubalis | reverse complement strand
TGCAATTGAAAGGTCTTGCATGCCACAGCAAGGATTAAGCAGCCTGTGTGCCACAGCTGAGACCAGGAACAACCAAGTGGGAAGCCATGTCCTTCTCCAGGGGATCTTCCCAATGCAGTGATCGAACCTGGGTCTCCTGCATTTCAGGTAGACTCTTTACTGTCTGAGCCACCAGGGAAGCCCCCAAATAAATACATAGATTAAAATAAATATTTTTTTAAATAAAGAAGGAAAGAAAATAGGTTTTCTGGCCCACAGAATGCCCACATTCCAATTGGTGGATTTTTACCTCCATGGTGTTGTTCTGACATGTTCCTCTGTTCCCTGTATTTTCTATGAACTGGTAGTTGGATCTTGAGTCTGGCACAGATTGAGCTTCTGTTTTTTTTATGGTGTTGTGTACTTCCTACTGCAACAGTAGGCACGTGAGGCTTGGAAGTCTTTCTTTTTTGTGACGTTAAGATTGATCAGTGGGCTTGATGTCACGGGGCTGATCCATCCATTAGAAAGTTCTTCTACAAAAGGATTTTTCCTCATCCACAGTTTGGATGAGGTAACCAATAAGAAAGGACAGAATGAATGTCTGATTCATTCCCTTTCTTGGACAGTGTTCAGAATGAGTTGGTTCCCCAACATCCTCCAGTGAAAACCATTGAATTTTTAACTCACGCATTTTACACACTGGAACATATTTAATATGTGTGAATCCACTATAGTTACTCTTTTTAATGCTCAAATTATTCCTTATTTGGGCACTGGGAAGCCCTTTAACTTGGTTCCCAAGTCCTTTTGACAGGACACAAGTGGTCTTTGATAGCTCCTTTGTTTTCTGATACAAGATAAGTCAAGTCATTTTGTACATTTCCTGTCCCAGACCTGGAATCAGCCATTTTTCTCAGGCTCCTTAGCCCATTTTAGTTGTTGCTGCTCAGGTGCTCAGTCATGTCTGACTCTTTGCGACCCCATGCACTGCAGCACGCCAGGCTTCCCTGTCCTTCACCATCTCCCAGAGTCTGCTCAAACTCATGTCCTTTGAGTCGGTGATGCCATCCAACCATCTCATCTTCTGCTGCCCCCTTCTCCTCCTGCCCTCAGTCTAGTGGGGACTTGCATTTAGAGTCCACAATCTAGGTGTTACAGGTGCTCATTGCTACTGAGCTGGTCCTTATTTCTAGGTTTTTCAGTGGACAAAGTGGGGAAATACTTTTTCATTTGTTAAAGAGAAGGCATGTCAGGCTTTCACACCAATATCTTCAAAAATTTAGGGTTACAGGATTTTTACTTAACATCTTTGATTATAAAATCATACTAAAAATATTGCTTTCTGATTATTTTAACATAATTACTACATATATATAATAGATTCAAAATAGTAATACCAATATTATTACTAACAATATTACTGAAAACAGCTTAAGATTTATTTAGAATTTGTTTTGACCTTAAGATATATTCCACTTGAGCTGTATAATCAAATTATGTTTTAAAGTATGTGAAATAATTCTCTGTGTGATTAAGCTACCAACTTAATACATAAACCTTTTCATCTTGATTGGGTGGATTTTTCTATTTTAATTAAATTCTGTTTAGAGTTAAGGAAAATATTTATAGTGTTCCAAAGTCAAATCTATAAAACAAAATACATTCAAAACAGTCTAGGGACTTCCCTGGTGGTCCAGTGGCTAAGACTCTGTTTGTCCAGTACAGGGGGCCCAAGTTCAATCCCTGGCCAGGGAACTAGATCCCACATGCTGCACCTAAGAATCCGAATGCCACAACTAAAGATCCCGCGTGTCACAACTAAGTCCCAGCACAAATAAACAAATATTTTTTTAAAAGCCTAGCTGACCTGACCCTGACCTACCCATCCATTTCTTCCCACTCCATATAGGTTAATCAGTATTAGTAAATTTTATTAGTTTATTAGTGTAAAATTTTAGTTTACTCTTCCATTTCTTTTAATAACAGGCAAATACATATGTATTTCTCAGATAAAAGGTAATATGCTATCCATTATTTCTGCACCCTGCTTTTTTTCACTTAAGAGTACACCCTGGAGACCATTCCATAGCCGTAGTTGTGCAGAGAGATAATTCTGCTTCCTTATACAGCCCTACAGCATCCCACTGTATGGATGTCCTGTGGTTTACTGCTATTACAAGTAATGCCACCACAGAATACCCTCTGCACATCTTTTCTTATTTTCACCTGTGTATTTTTGGAATAGATCTTATAAATAGGATTGTGTGGTCAAAAGACAATGTACGTGTAATTTTGCTCAATATTGTCAAATTCCTCTCCTTAGAGGTGGTGCCATTTTTGTATTCCCATTATGAGGTGATAAGTCTTACATGCTAAATTTTATATATATATATATATATATATATATATATATATATAAAATCTCTTGACATCTCAGGGGACTTCCTTTAAAATCCCTGAAAGGGATTTTAACCAAAGGCATCTAATTCAATTCTCCACATTCTGGACAAAGGAAATTTCTTTCGAGAAAGGGCAATGATGTGCTCAAGGAACTGCCTTTATCCCTCACCTTTCCTGACTTTTAAATACACAGTTTACACATAATTCTTTTCATGTCAGAGAAGTCAAGCACAGTATTAAATATTCAGATTGAAAATATCACAGGTTAGCTTAGGTCTTTGCAAACTACAAGTGGTTCCCTGAACCAAAACTGAAGTTCACGGAGGAGATCGGGGGACTCCTCGGTGCCCTCTCCTTCCCCCCGATTAACAAGTAAGATCTGATGTGCATTATGATGGCGCCACACGTGGATACTGGCTCCCGTCCACATCCACCACAGAAAATCTCCCCCAGCCTCCTTTTCCACACAGGTTCCTCCCGGCGTCTGAGGTTAGGCATTGTTACATGTGTTATCTCATTTACTCATTTACCTCACAATAACACTATGAGGTGGATGCCCTATTGGCCTCCTCTTAAACCTGAAGAAATGAAAGAGCAGAGAAGTGAAACTACTTGTCCAAGGTCACACAGTTAGCAAGCAAATAGGGAGCCAGAGTGTGCACACAGGCATTCCAGCTCTAATGCCTACCTTTAACTGTTGTGCTGTGGTACTTCCACGTTTCAGACCTTCATCATCTTTTGCCCAACCAGTGCAGGGGCCTCCCAACTACACCCAACCCACCTCTAGGAGCACACCTACACACACAAACACTTGTGCACACATGCACAAAACTCTGCCATTTATCCTTCTCCAATACCAATATAATCTTTCCAGAAAACAGATCTCATTACATCAGACCCCTGCTCACAAATGACTACTCAGAAGAGAACATCCAAACTCCTTACCTTGAGAAACATGTTCTGTATCACCAGCATCCTGCCTGTCTGCATCCTCAGTGCTAGCCATTCCCAGACACTCCATCCCATTAGTTAAAAACACATTCTGATCTCCAGCCATGTGGAATTACTCTGAGGCTCCCAGGTCATCATGGTTTTTCTCCTCTCTGAAAATGAGTCTTTTCTCCCACCTCCATCTAGATCCCACCCTCTCCCATCCACTTCTCAAGACCTTCTTATGCTGAGATTCAGAGCCAGCTCAGAATGGCCTCCTCAAACATCTGGGCTGGTCCTTCCTGGACACCCTCTCCTCTACCCTCTATGCCTATACAAAACCTGCTATAACATGACTCTCATTCTCACCACCTCAACCCTCTTCTCCACCTGCACTCAGAGGTACTCATTTTATCAGGTCTTCTTTTGTTTATCCTTCTAGTATTTTTTTTCAACAAAGTATACATTAAAGCTCAACATTCAGAAAACGAAGATCATGGAATCTGGTCCCATCACTTCATGGCAAACAGATGGGGAAACAGTGGAAACAGTGTCAGACTTCATTTTTTTGGGCTCCAAAATCACTGCAGAGGGTGACTGCAGCCATGAAATTAAAAGATGCTTACTCCTTGGAAGGAAAGTTATGACTAACCTAGACAGCATATTCAAAAGCAGAGACATTACTTTGCCAACAAAGGTCCGTCTAGTCAAGGCTATGGTTTTTCCAGTGGTCATGTATGGATGTGAGAGTTGGACTGTGAAGAAAGCTGAGCACCGAAGAATTGATGCTTTGGAACTGTGGTGTTGGAGAAGACTCTTGCGAGTCCCTTGGACTGCAAGGAGATCCAACCAGTCCATCCTAAAGGAGATCAGTCCTGGATGTTCATTGGAAGGACTGATGCTGAAGCTGAAACCCCAATACTTTGGCCACCTCATGTGAAGAGTTGACTCATTGGAAAAGACCCTGATGCTGGGAGGGATTGAAGGCAGGAGGAGAAGGGGACAACAGAGGATGAGATGGCTGGATGGTATCACTGACTCGATGGACATGGGTTTGAGTGAACTCTGGGAGTTGGTGATGGACAGGGAGGCCTGACGTGCTGCAATTCATGGGGTCGCAAAGAGTCGGACATGACTGAGCAACTGAACTGAACAGAACTGATACATAAAATCTGTATATAATATATATATAATATATATACATATAATTTACATGATAATATTATATATATGTTCCTATTCTCCCCTTTTCTTACACAAAAGGTAGCCAACTATACACACTTTTTGCACCCTACTTTTTCTGCTTGATATATCCTTGGCATTTCTCTGTTACAGCACACAGAGATGGTCCTTGTAGTATGAGAGAATAGAGCCACATTTATTTACTCATCGCCTGTTGCTGGACTTGGAGTAGAGTATATCCCCTTATTTCAAGGGACTGAATGAGACCCAGTCCTGTTGCTCTTCATCCAACATCAAGATCCCACTGGATGCACAGCTTAGATCTCTGCCAAAGAGAGTCCAATGAGACTGGCCACTGCCGGAGCCACAATAAGAGACCAAGTTACTGATGCCAACAGGAGCAGCTCAGGTTCTGTACCTTCTTTTACGTCCAAGAATCACACCAGAGCAGAGGCTACGATCCTTTCAGTTCAGTTCAGTTCAGTCACTCAGTCGTGTTTGACTCTTTGCAACCCCACAGACTGCAGCACGCCAGGCTTCCCTGTTCATCACGAACTCCTGGAGCTTACTCAAACTCATGTCCATTGAGTCGGTGATGCCATCCAACCATCTCATCCTCTGTTGTCCCCTTCTCCTCCTGCCTTCAGTCTTTCCCAGCATCAGGGGCTTTTCAAGTGAATCTGTTCTTCACATCAAGTGGCCAAAGGATTGGAGTTTCAGCTTCAGCATCAGTCCTTCCAACGAATATTCAAGACTGACTTCCTTTAGGATGGACTGGTTGGATCTCCTTGCAGTCCAAGGGACTCTCAAGAGACTTTTCCAACACCACAGTTCAAAAGTATCAATTCTTCGGCGTTCAGCTTTCTTTATAGTCTAACTCTCACATCCATACATGACTACTGGAAAAACCTAGATGGACTTTTGTTGGCAAAGTAATGTCTCTGCTTTATAATATGCTGTCTAGGTTGGTCATAACTTTTTTTCCAAGGAGCAGGTGTCTTTTAATTTCATGGCTGAAGTCACCATCTGCAGTGATTTTGGAGCCCCCAGAAATAAAGTCACTGTTTCCATTGTTTCCCCATCTGTTTGCCATGAAGTGGAGACCAGATGCCATGATCTTAGTTTTCTGAATGTTGAGTTTTAAGCCAACTTTTTCACTCTCCCCTTTCACTTTCATCAAGAGGCTCTTTAGCTCTTCTTTGCTTTCTGTGCTAAGTGTGGTGTCATCTGCATAGCTGAGGTTATTGATATTTCTCCCGGCAATCTTGATTCCAGCTTGTGTTTCATCCAGCTTGGCATTTCATATGCTGTACTCTGCATATAAATTAAATAAGCAGGGTGACAATATGCAGCCTTGACATACTCCTTTCCTGATCTGGAACCAGTCTGTTGTTCCATGTCCAATTCTAACTGTTGTTTCTTGACCTGCATACAGATTTCTCGGGATGCAGGTCAGGCGGTCCGGTATCCCACCTCTTTAAGAATTTTCCACAGTTTGTTGTGATCCACACAATCAAAGGCTTTGGCATAGTCAGTAAAGCAGAAGTAGATGTTTTTCTGTAACTCTCACTTTTTCAATTATCCAACAGATGGCAATTTGACCTCTGGTTCCTCTGCCTTTTCTAAATCCAGTTTGAATATCTGGAAGTTCACGATCCTCTAACATCTTGGAATTTCGCTTCAGTTTACAGAACCACAAAACTCAGATCCAGTGGCCCACAGAGTTCACATCTTTGGTGGACTCAAAGAGGAAACAAATGGTACCATGTGTCATTGACTAAACTTGGCATTTCATCTAGTCATTCAACAAATATTTAGTGAACTGCTTCTAGGTACCAGGTATTGTTCTTAGGTGTGCACACATGCATGTTCAGTCACTCCAGTCGTGTCTGACTCTGCGTCCTGATGGACTGTAGCCTGCCAGGCTCCTCTGTCCATGGGGTGCTCCAGGCAAAAATACTGGAGTGGGTTTCCATGCCTTCCTCAAGGGGATCTTCCTGACTCAAGGACTGAACCCATTTCTCCTGTGTCTCCTGCACTGCAGGCAGATAAGATTCTTTACCCACTGATGGGGGTATAAATCACTGGGTAAAGCTCGCTGGCACAGGCAGGATGCTAGGAAATAAAACAGACAAGGAAACCGTAATAAATAGGGACTTCCTTGGTGGTCCAGTGGTTAAGACTCCACGCTTCCACTGCAGAAACATGGGTTTGATCCCTGGTCAGGTAACGAAGATCCTGCATGCTGTATGGTATGGCCAAAATAATAAGTACAATAAGTAAATGATATAATCTGTTTGAAGATGACGAGTACTATGGAAAAGATAGAACAAAGTAAGGGAGTTTGGACTGGAAGATACAGGATGCAACTGAAGTACAGTGGTCAAAGTAGATGTCAGTGGGAAATCACGACAAGTAAGTTATTTCGGGGGCAACTCCTTTGTGCAGCTGTCACAGGTCAACTGTCATCAGCACTGCCACAATTAAACCGCATCATCCTCACAGTGTCAAGGTAACAACACAGTATCTGACGGTTGCAGTCGTCTTGAATTGTGTTGTTCTAGAAATTGCTTGAAATAAGCACAGTATTCACGGAGGGCTTGAAAACCCTTTTTGTGACCTAGAAATTTCTTTCTTGGAAAGCTTTGAGGCAATGGGGCTTAAAGGATGTCCCAAGTGGTCCCGTCCACCACTTCCCCTGTTTGAAATGAATCTCAGAGAAGAAATTCAGCCTGGAAATTTCCTGTGCCTTTAAAGGCACAATCAGGTCCCCAGCTGGAGATGGTGGAGTGAGACAGAAAGCCAGGTTACATTGAGACGAACGTGTGTTCAGCATGTCCTTCCTATATTCCTGTGTCATGTCGTTGATTCTTACAACCAACCTCACATCCTGTGAGAAGCCCACACTCTCTCAGAAGCCCCGCACCTTGGCCCACATTGTGACTTGAAGGTGGCATCTGGCCCTAAGCTAGAGCTTCTTACTTCCTGAGTCTGTGCCCCCACACACCCAACCACTTAGACCACCTCTCCAATCATAAAGGCAGTGTATTTGCTTCTCTCAAGCCCTTTTAGACAGGCAACCCAAACAAAACATAAGTTGGAGAACACCAAGCTTTAGTCTCCCATCAGTTCTCAGCCATGACGCCCTTCCAAGTGGATTTTCTCATCACAAAGTTGCTGAGATCCAAAGTTAGGTTGCAGGTAACTTGCTCCATCTCTCATGGACTCAACATACTATGTGCCAGGGACCCTGCCAAACGCTGAGGACACCCAGACAAACGACAGTGGCCTTGCCTGCAAGGACTCTGCAGGGTCTTCAGGGGAGACCAACAGGAGGTGTGTTAGGCGCTCAGTCATGTCTGACTCTTTGCGACCCCATGGACTGAGCATGGGGTGAATGATACAGGGTGTTACAGGAAACAGGCCACAGGGTGTTACAGGAAACAGGCTCTCACCCCATCCTTGAAGACAAAAGGAATGTTCCATCTGAGGAGAGAGAAAGTAGTTCAGGTGAAGGAAACGGGACAGGACGGCAGCCAAGAGAGAACAGAGAGAGTTAATGGGGGGCAAGGCCGGAAGGGGCTTCTAGTATCTGAATCTCGACCTATAGGCGATGAGAAACTTCCCCAGGGCTTTAAGCAAGCAGATGACATGGTTAGCACTGTGCTCCCGTGGAAAAAAGAAAGATCTGAGGACAGGCCCCACTGGGAGGCCTGGGGCAGAGGTGGTGGGCACGGAAAGTGGGGAGGGGTTCCCAAGGAAGAAGGAGGCAGTGCAAACTGCAGTGGGTCAGAGCTGGGCTCTGAGCCTGGGCTCTCCAATCACTGGCGGGAGGACCCTGAACTCCTCGTACTTACTTAATCCCTACCTACTTCACAGGGTTGTTGGAGGATTAAATGGGATAACCTAGGAGGAAAAACAGTGCCTTGTGAGCCATACAGCACGGCAGGATACCCGTGCTGTCCAATCCCTCCTGCACTGTCGCGTCTGTAGACCCTTCATCGCTAGGAGACTTAAATTTACCCTCACAGACACGAAGGTTTCCTCTGCTCACTGAACTTCTCTGACTGCTAAGTGGCCTTTGGTAAATCTGATCTTCCTTCTGGACCTGGCTTCCTTTTCTACAAGAGAACTGAATCAGATGATCTCTAGGGCCCCTTTCAGCTTGAAGTTTTGCTTTCTTATTCGCCTTGTAGCCCAATTTCCAGAGTAAAAATTATTTGTCAAATGAAAACTTATTGACGGAAGAATCAGCAATAGAAGGAAAAGAACCAAGCTAATGAGTGACTGACACTGAAAACTAAGGTGATAAAGTGTGTGTTCTTTAAAAGCCCTGAAGGATCGTATCAATAAGTTCCATTCAAAGACACAGTCATAAAAATTCAAAGGAATTTTCATCTCCCCCAAATTGATTCTTATTTATAACATCTGTGGTCCCAAAAGGTTGAATTATCATTGGCTTAGATATTTACCTAAGAAAACTAAAGACATGTCCACATTAAAACTTGCAAAGGAATATTTATACAACTTTATTGTAATAGCCAAAAAACTGGAAACAGTGTAAATGTCCATCAGCAGGTTAGTGATAAACAATGTATGACATATCCATAAAACAGAAAACCACTCAGCAATGAAAAGGACCAAACTTTTGATATGTGCAAAAGAACAGATAAAATTGTAAGCTGAAAGAAAACTCACAGAATGAGCGAAAATACTTACAAATCATGTATCTGATAAGGGTCTAGGATTCAGAATTTATAAATTCTGAATCTGATTCATAACTTCACACAAAAAAATAAACAACTCAGTTTAAAAAGAGACAAAGGACTTTTCTCTGAAAAAGATAAACACAACAAACACATGAAAAGATGCTCAGCGTTATTAGTCATTAGGGAAGCATATCAAAACCACCATGGGATCGCACTTCACACTCACTAGGATGGCCATAAATTTTTTTTAAAAAATGGAAAATAACAAGTGTTGGCAAAGCTGGAAGGAAACTGGAACCCTCATTCATTACTGGTGGGAATGTGAAACGGTGCAGTTACTTGGAAAACACTTTGGAAGCGCCTCAATAACTTAAACACAGAATTATGATATGACTCAGCAATTCCACGTCAAGATACATACCCAAATGGATTGGAAACAGATGTTCAAGCCAAAACTTGCACACAAAATTCATAGCAGAATGATTCACAATAGTCAAAAGGTAGAAAGAGCCCAAATCCATCAACTGATGAATGGAAAAACAAAACATTATCTATCCATACAATGGAATTTTACTCATCAATAAAAAGGAATCAAGCACTGATACATGTTACAATATGGATGAACCCTGAAAATATTACACTAAGTGAAAGAAAGCTAATATAAAAGGCCACATATTATATGATTCCATTTATATGAACTGTCCAGAACAGGCAAGTCCATAGATACGGAAAAAACAGATTAGTAATTGCCAAAGGCCTGGGAGAGGAGGGAATAACTGCTTAATGAGGACAGGGTTTCCTTTCGGGCTGATGCAGATGTTCTGGAACCAGGCAGCAGTAGCTGTTAAGCAACATTGTGAATATACTTAAAACTACCAAATTACACTTGAAAATCATTAAAATGGTTAATGTACATGTATTTTATCACAGTTTTGAAAAATATTATTTCCCCCCAAATCATTATGCAAGTGAAATAGCCAAGTAACAACACGAGTGCATACTATGATTTCATTTGTATAAAATTCTAGAAAATGCAAACTCATCTATACTAGATCACTAGTAGCCTGAGAGGAAGGGGGTTAAGGAAAAGAGAGAAGGATAAATTATAAAAGGCATGAAGAAACTCTTGGGGTGATACAAATGTTTACTATCTTTATTGTTTGATGGATGTTTTAAACATGTACAGTTTAATGAACTTCAGTTACACTTCTGCAAAACTAAGATCAACAAATGTTTTAAAAATTATCAACAAATGTTTTAAAAAATGTTTTAAAAATTATACCTCTAAATTCTTACACTAACTAAATTTCTATTTGAAATACACAGGGGAACTGTTTAGAGGATCTTCGCTATAAACCTTTTTGAAGGTCAAAAGCGAACAATCTTTCCCTGATTTATTGATTCTATTAAGTGTGCTTTTTACATTCAATGGTTTCTTAAAGCAAAAGAACACCTGTAACAATGTCTGCTAAAACCGTTCAAGAGTATGTCTGGTGGAGACTAAGCAAGCTTGATGTGGCCATGTTTCAAGTCAGAAATTCTTTTTGCTATTAATAGGCACCTAGGACACTTTAATCATTGCTGAATCCTGGTTTTTTGAATTGGTTCAAAAAAGGTCTGGTAGAATTTGGCAGAGGCTCACTCTGCAAATCAAACGATCGTATCTGTTATTAGTTGAGCACATGCTGAAAGGATTATAAGTGTTTATGTACTCTCCGTGAGCATCCAGTTCAGATCTTGCCTAACATGCATAACGACAGAATAAGACAGTGAATCAAATGCCAGAGTCAGATTTGCTCGTGGAATTTAAATTGGGATATGGATTTCACTTTAAACCAAAAGTAATACTTAAAGCCACCAGAAACGGAAAAAGAGGTTTCTGATCGGACTGCTTAGTTTGTCTCAAATTAAATTTGGCAGAGTTTCAAATTTATTTCTGTACTCTTTCCATAATAATATTTTCCTTGTAAATAATGGGTTTTTTAATAAATTATTTTGAGGATGCAGATATTTACATACAGATGACATGATCACTTGAATTTATATAACATTCTCCCATCCCAGCCCCACACCACCAGTTCTTGCATAAATACTATTTTCCTTTAGCTTTGTTGAGCCCTTTGAAGTTTGTGACTTGATTTCTTCATCTGTAAAATGGGGTGAATAGGGGCATTAACTTCACAGGATTATTGTTGGATATTAAACATATATAAAGTGCTGAGACTATTGGCTGACTCACAGGAATCACTCAATGAATGTTCAATGTTATTCACATAATTATTACTATTCCCTTTTACAGATGAGAACGCTGAGGCTCAGCGCTACTGGTGGCAAAGCTGAATCCAGAACACAGAGCATGCTTATTCCTGATTCTTTTCACTACCCCACACCACTCTCCCCACCCATACATATTTCGTGCATGAAAATAAGAGTACCAATCGAGAAGAGGCAAAAATAGTTGTGTAACTTAAATCTAAAAAGCATGAACAAACTGGTAGTCACAGACCAGCTCCAAGACTCATCCAGTTTAGGCCCCAGGGCAAGTCATCAGTCATTTTTAAAGTCGGCTTCATACAGTGATTTTGAAAAAGGAGATTAAAGGTTTCTGCAAAGAGTCAACCGAGCTTTGAGGATGCCCCCTAAATTGTGCCAGCTAGCAAAAATTACATTATCGCCCACTCACTGCTTCAACATTAAAAGGGGTTTATATTCACTTTGTATGGACATTAAAAAGTATTGCAGCTCAGGACAGAATGTCTCTGGAAGGGTTACATGGAAAGCGGCAGGCCCATCAATTAAGTTCTTTCTTATCAGGTCAAGACTAGAAAAATCCAGAGGCTCCAGATAACAATGCAAACATATTTGCAAGGCTGTCTGATTTAATCTATTTATCCACATTAACCTATTCTAAAGTGATATTTAGTTAAGGTTCCAGTTCCAGGAATTTCATTGAGAAGGGTTCTTTTTTTTTCTTTGTTTGTTTGTTTAAGGTGGTCAAGTTAAAAGATAAAATCACTAGACGAAAGTTTGTTGGGAAACAGGGTATTCAGAGGGTCTCATAAGATTACTTCCAAAGACAACCTAATCATAGATTAGATAGAGAGATCTGGCAGTGACCATGTTAACCAAGGGATCAAACTTAGTGGAACATACATCGCCTGTTGAATGCATACCCTTGCCAAAATGCTTAACCTGAATCCGGCCATGAGGAAACAACAAATACATCCTGATCATGGTTCCTTCTTATTTTTTTACATATTTATTTTTTAAAAAATATTTGACTATACCCCACTGCATATGGAACCTTAATTCCCCAACCAGGGATTGAACCCCTGCTCCTTGCACTGGAAGGCAGAGTCTTAACCACTGGACTATCAGGGAAGTCCCCAGGTCATGGTTCACTCTCTAGTGGGGACTCTGGTCATGAAGAGCAGAAAAGAGCAGGTACACTTGCTAAATTAAAAGAGATACCATAAACAATGCACTTGAATCTGAACCGGAGGGGTTTAAGAATTGCTATATGAGACATTTTTCTGACAACTGGAAAAAGTTAAAAATCAAGTGTTTATTGGAAAAATCATTTAAGTAAGACTAACCATCTTAGATGCGACAACAGAATCGTGGCTATGCAATTTACTTCCAGATGCTCAAGAAAAATAAGTGACACTGCTTCTGTTTGGAAGTATGGAACAGAGTGTGAGATGCCCTAGAGAGACCCAGTCTACCCCCACACGTAGGAAGATCTTTGTGGGAAGTACTGAGCCCACACTCTACAGCCCTCAATCCGCAACTACTGAGCCCTCATGCTGTAACTACTGAAGTCGGTGTGCCTAGAGCCTGGCACAAGAAATGCCAGCGCAACGAGAAGCCCCAGCACAGCAACAGAGTAAGCTCTGCTCGCCACAACTAGAGACAGCCCCGGCAAAGCAATGAAGAGCCAGTGCAACCAAAAACAGATAAATCAGTTTTTAAAAAAGAAAACAGAAAGATGTTTGTGGGGAGAGATGGGAGGAGATAACACACCCAGAGATAATTTTCAAAATTCTCTTTCAGAGGTCGAGTAGACTAGAGCTGGCAGATAAAAAGGAATGCTCTCCCTTTCCTTCTCGCTCATTTCCAGGCAGGAAATAAGGGCAAATAACAGAAAACGCGACAGACAGAAATATGAGGATTCTTATGCTAGCCTGACCACCACTTGCTGTATGACTTCAAACAATTCTCTTGACTTCTCTTTTGCTCACTTGCCTTACCCTGAAAAACAGGGCGGCTGGGCTAAAGCAGCTCTCAGATGCCTTCCAGATCTAAAATTTAAAACGCGAATGGCTCATTCAGTCTTACAGACAACATGCAATGCCAATGTGAAAAGTCTATTCCTTTTTTTTTTTTAATGGAAATAAGCTTTTCCTCTCTGATTAGAAAATTAATACATGCTCACTGGAAAAAAAAAAAAAAAACTATAAAAAGGGAAAAAAGAAAGACAAACCACTATAATTGCACCACCTAGAGTTAAAACCACTGTTAATATCTTTTATTTGTTCTTTAGATGGTTTTTCAGGCTTGAGGAACCAGCACATGCTCATAAAGGTTTTTTAAAAAACGTTAAGATCCCAACATATGTGCTGTTTGTAATTCTTTTAGTTAACAATATTATATGGTTTACATTCCTTATTAACAAATATAGAATAATGGCATCATTCTAATGGATGAATGGTACATGCTATTATACAAGCACGTGATTTATTTTCTCAATGAGAAACATCTGGGTGGTTTCTAATTTTTTGTCCTTCTAGACAATGCTGCAATAAATATTCTCAGGTTCATCCTCATTATGTAAATAACAAAGTATCTAAATCAAGATTTAATCACACTACCCCTCTCCCTTTTCATAAAAGTTTAAAAAAAAAAATCTCTTTTCAAGTATTAAATAAAGGCTCTCCCATAACTCCAGACTACAGTGAGCCTGCCAGCCCAGGAGGATGCAGGGCCCTGAGGAGACCTGGGCTTTAGAATGCTCTGGAAACAACGTTTGATCTCTTTGATTTCAAGGAGGCACTTGGAAACCTGAGGCCCAGCTTCTGCATAACCGTGATCTCTTTGCAAAGTGTTTGCCGGCGCAGAGTTCTGGGCGAGTCTGCGGCCCAGGCTGCGGCGAATGAGTGCAGCAGGCAGCATCTAGTCCTAGCCTGGGCCACCAGCAGGCTCCTCCAGACGTCTGTTGGCCCATGCTTATGTTTTCTGCCTTTGAAAATAATAACGGCACCAAACACACTCCCACCTGCCTATATTCAATACAATCTAATTTAGACACATGAAAATTACTAGATCTGTCTCCCAAATTGAGAACCATACTCTTTCTACAAACTCAAGCATTCACTTTAACATTCCAAAATAATGAACATTCCAAAGGATTTGTTTTTATTTTTTTAAGTTGGTAATAATTAGGAAACAGTATGAAATGCCCTCCTTTTCACTGACATTAGAATCTACCTTTCTGTTTTAAAATTATGTCATTGATCCAAATGTCACTGATCCAGCACTTTGCAAGTGCTGAAGAACACTTTTAATTCTCTTTTTGTGGCTACTGCTGTTTCCATGAGCAATAAGTCTCACAAACATGTACCTGAGCCCTTGATTAAAATGTAACTGATTCTCCATCACATGTGAAGGCAAGGAGAGGCCTCCTACAGATAAGCACTCAGCAATATTCCTGGGGATTCACATAATTTTATTCTTGGAAGGAACTGACATTGATCATTTCCAAACCCTGGAGAAGCAGGATTAGGAAGATTAATTAATGTGTCCAGGTTACCCGCTCCCAATCCAGGGTTTCCTTTTCCTCTCTGACCCTCTTTGTCAGAAACCCAACTATTACTTTAAAACAAAGATACTCATTTTACATTTGACAACACCAGAAAGATCCTACCTGTCATTCAATTCAGTAATGAATTCAAAATAGAGCCAAAGAAGTAACTCTGTGAAATGAATACGTCCTTAAAATATATATTACCTTGTCTTCTCCTTCAGCATCATAGCACTGGAGGTCAGGCTTAAGGGTGGGTCTAATAAGAACCAAAAACACATCTGGAAGACAGTCTCCAGACAAGCTGCACCAATGAAAAGTATTTAAGATGTTCAGACAGCCGTGAATGGAGGTTTCCAGGTTTAGATCAGAGTGGAAGTGGCAACTGAGAACTGGTGGGTCATCACTGTGATCCAGAGAAAGCAGGTGCAAAGAAAGAGCAGCAGATAGCTCTGGTGCATCCTTGAAGCAAATAACCACATTAAAGAAGGGAAAAGTGGCGTGAAAACTATCTTCATGGGGTGACAACCACCCCCAATGCAGGCATGACCTCCAGCCTTTTGCTTTTGAACACATGGAAAGAATTATTTGGCAAATTGAGCCACAAGTTATTAACACATCCTCATTCAACTCGCTTCACAGCTCCTGTTTTGCTCATAAAGTACATTCACATCAATATGGACCATACCCCTGACAGAGCCGCTGTCAGCGAGCCGGAAAAGTTTCCTTGTAAACTATCAGGGGACTTATTTATCTTATAAAATCCAGCAGGAATTGTAGGAAAAGAGAGGCTCAATTAACTTGTCTGTAACTTCTGCCACTGTAAAGACTTTATCCTATTAGATGGATATACGCCTTAAATCCAAAATACCCCCAACTTGCTGTCTTGAAAATGTCGAAGACTGAAACCTTAGTTGGGTGGAATTAACAGTGGACCACCCATTGCGCCAGGCAAAATATCAGCCCACTGCCAATATCCCCTTGGTGGTTGTTGGAAACCAAATTCACATTCCTGATTAAAAATGTGCCTACTTAATTAAAGTCAGGATTTCCCAGTCTTCTCACTGGTGGGAAGAGGCAACATGAAGCTTCCAGAACACACACATCAGCAAGATCCAGTCAGGTTCATTAACCAGAAAGGGAATTGCCATGTGCTCCTTTCTACAAGCTGCTAATTACCGTCTTTTGCCTGATTTTGGAATACGGATCACTTTACTTTCTGCAAAACTTTTCAATGTGCTATTCTAAACACAGCCATCAGTCACTCACACCAGCTGTGGATTCACAGCGACTTTCCTTGTTAAAATACACAAAATCGTATCGGCTACACCATCCCAAACAAGATAATTAGTGTGTCAGGAAATAAAAATCAGATTAAGCGGAATTTTGTGGCACAGGAGACCCCTTTAAGCTTTTGCCTGACAGAGGGACCAAGGAGGACGAATTTGCCTTTGGAGTTTTAATTCCACTGTCTCAAACTTCTTCCATTCTAGTTTTTCAAGTTTAGTTTGATCTGTTTTAATTCTATACCTTGGCTAGATCTCAGGTCCTAGCATTTTGTAGATTCTTGTTTATCAGAGAAGTGAACTGAGCTATACTGGTGTGTTTATTTGAGGATTAGCTGTTGTGGTCAAGGAAGAAATATTTGTTCAACTGGAGTCAAGAACCTACAGCCACAAGAAAAATAAATCAGAGAGAGAGAAACTGGATAATGGGGGATCATTTCACTGTGAGTCAATCCTGGTGGGGTTTTTTTCCCCCCTGGTGACTTTATGCATAGGCAAAAAGAACTTAACAGATCCAAGTCCACATTCCAACTGACAGATATGGGTTTTTTAAATTATTAATTTGATGAACTGCTAAAGCAGTAGCAAGAGAATAAGTGGACAGAAGAATAAAACAGGTGATAAAATTTGTCTTCTTTTTCTTCCCCTGCAGCATTGGCATTAGAAAAGCTCTGTGTATACCATATGTACAGTCATTTAGTGTGACTAATGGGAATAATGTACTACATTTCATAAAACTGATCTCTGGCAATTTGAGAAAACACTGGATGGCTACACTTACTATCTAAAAGTACTTATCAAAACAAACCCTCAAGCAAAATTGCTTTTTTAAAAAAACAACCCTTAATAGGCTTTCTAGTGAAGCAAAGAAACTTCAGAATGTCAAGAAGCCTCCCTGTTTTGGGTAAATGCTTAATCCTCTCAGATGTTTTCTCCTGCTGAATGCTTGTCTTATGTGCAGTTTAAGATGGTGTTTAAAATTTTCAAAATTCCTTCTACAAGTGTATCCCTGTTTCCTCTAAAAATGGACTCAAACTGATGTTAGAAAGTGGCACAGATGTTAGAAATTCCAACCTCTTTCCAGAACAGGACCAAGTATGAGTTGAGATAATGTCCCTTTTTGGCAAACTCTTATTTTCTCTCAGATTCTGGAAGTAATTGTCAACATGCCCAATAAAGTGGGTGGACATCACACACAACTTGTCTGAGTGTCACTGTACGAGTTACATGGAGATCCTTCCAAATACAAGACATCTGTGAAATCATCTGCAATCAGAGTGACTGCTTGTAATATTCCCTAGACTGATCTGGGGAGCACTGTGCACTGAAGACACAGCCGGCCAGCGTCCTAACTCTAGGCAGAAGACTGAAAAAGCAATCAAAACTGGATTTATATCTTCATAAATCACAATACACGCAGGTGACACTATCAAACGCTAAATCAAAACTTTTTCCATTTTCATAATTGATTTTTATTCACTTCATACCAAAATAATCTGGAAAGGAAAAAAATAAGTCATCAATATACAAATTAAAGATGCAACCCGACATCAAGCATTAGTCAGGAGTATTTCACTGCAAATCAAATAATTTAGGAAAATCACCTGAGTGCTCATCTCATAGATGTGTGTGCTTGCTTGGTTAATTTTGACCATGATTAGTATCACACTTTCTAACTGCATCTGACAACCGACTTCCACACTGCACACAGAACCAATGACTGCTTTCATTCTGAAGAGTTTTAAAACTTACAACCTAAAATTGTAATTTCTGATGTTCATCAGGATTAATAAATAACTTCTTATAAATCAAGAATTAGGTTTGGTTATAAAGCACAAAATTAAAAAATAAAATACTTTTGAAAATAAAATATTGTGAATATTTGAGGAGATAAATCCTTGTAAAACATTCACTGACACATATCAATGTTGTTCTATTTCTGTTCATAGGAAAATAATATATATTTTTTAAGCTCTCAAATTATTCTGATTTCCTAAACTTATTCCAAATCTCTTAAGGTGTTATTTATAATTCCTTTGCCCAAATGGCTTACATAATGCTTCAGATTTTATTCAGTAATATCTCCACACTGGCCAGCTTAGAGAATGCACATTTAAAACACATATCTTATAAGACATTAGTTATATGCGTCTAAACATGGCTGATAATCTTCATAGGTAATACAAATACTAGCCTGAGGTCAGGGGTTAACAAGGGTGGAGAGGTCATGCACCATGCTTGACTGAAGCTAACAATACAACAATGAAAAAACTAAATACACCTGAACAGGACGAAAGACCTCCACGGTAGTTAACTTCTGATGCAGACTTCATAAATACAGAGACTGGAGTGTATAAAATAAACCCCAAAGTCAATCACATTATTCATTGTCACACCTCATTCTCTTGAGACCAAATGTAACGTAGGTGAATAGGATTCAGTAGGTACCATGTTCATGACTGTTACTTTACCAAAATCCTTGATGTCACCCCAAATGAAAACGTTATTAAAGAAGATCAGTAAACACAGACTTTAAGTGAAAAATTATTGTAATCCTTAAACGCTATGCAACATGAAGATTGATATCTTCATCATTTTGAAAGCAATCACAGCTCCTCTTAACAAATTACATAATAACCTCATTTAAATAACTAGAAAAAACACAAGTTTCCTCAATACAATGCATTTAACATGCCATCCTCTAGAGAATTACACCCAAAGCTCTAGCTTCACAAAATTCTCAAATCAAGAGGCGGACAACTCTTTTTGCCGCTGAGGGCAATCTCTCCCCGCCACATTTTCTCAAAGATGGCTGATGCAAACAGCACCTCATAACTACATAAAAATGGTTGCTCAGATTAAATTATGCAAACGCAGTTTCAAAATAACCTGCTCAAGTTTCAGCGCATTAAAGATGGACCTGCAAATCATTTGTCATGTTATGCCTGCTTCCAGCAGAATCACAGTGGGTGATCAGGCGAGCACAGAACCCAAGTCATCCTTATAAAAAGAAAGACTCTGAAACATAAGCGCACAAACATCAAATCCCATGCGCACATTCACCAGCCTTGGACTTGGCGCCTGAAGACTGATCTGTCACCAGTGCAAAACAAGGAAAAGCCATCAGGTAGTTCCTGAGGTCTCCATCCTGCAACTACTAGCAGAAGGGGCCATCTTTGAACAGCTCAGGCTCATCAATTAAAGTAAAATATTCCAGGGGTGGAATTTCAAAAGCGGGGTGAATTTACAAGGTTAATTTTTTATTACATGAGGTAATTGATATATACTTGAAATGATTCATCTCCCACAAAAATAGCCTTTATTTTCAACCGGGCAATATTTCATAGTCAGACACCCATTTACAAAGATTTTTCTGTGAACATAAAATTCTAGGCTTTTTCCTAATTAAAAGTAAGTGACTGGAAAATGTAGGGTGATTACAATACCAAAATAAGTTCAGTAAACTTAACGTGCAGCCTAATTTCAAGCCAGGAGACACTGGTAAGAAGCACATTAGATGTTTCCCAATTAATAATCAGTCAATTAGGGCTTTTTCCTCTTTTACTAAATAAACTTCAGGTTTTAAACATCTTTTCTGTGTTACTTTATATTAAGGACTGAAGAGAAATTTTAAGTAATGATGTACTTAAACTGTCCATCATACTTAGTAAATCTTAGCTGAAATGACTTGCAAAACAAAGGGAACAGAATAACAATATAAAATATTTTCAGTTTCAAATAATTAGCTACTTGTAGGTAGTTGAAAAGTTTTATAAAATCAAACTAAAGCCAAAAGTTGTCATAAATGGAGCTTTTAATATTCTACCAGTCAAAAAAAAAAAGAGGGGGGGAACCATTTTGTTCTGCAACAGGATACCAATGTTCTTTGATGTCAAACATAAATTTTCACTATTCTTCCATGACATGTTAGTCTTAAAAACAAAATTTACTTCCATTTACGCCCCATCACTGGTTATTTCTCTTACTACATTTTAATAAGTTTAATAACTCAAAGCATCAACACAACAGCGCTGGAAAACCTCCGCTTCGTTCCATAGGACTGATTTTGCTGAACTTGTGTTTATTTCTCTTACTTTCTCCAGCTTCTCCAAAGCACTCATCGTCCAGGCTTTCCAACACTTCTTACCCTAGTTTTGAGGACTTCACTACAGACTGAGGGACATTTTTAGGAAAATAAAGATCCTTTCAACAAACCAACATTCTAGGCCTTAAACCGTCCAACAAAATCTGGAAAGAATGAACGGAACCTCACCATTTTACTTTTATCTCCCCCAGATGGGTTGAATAAAGCTTCTGAGAGCACACTGGCCATCCCCAACCTACTCACGCATTGGGACGTCCGGCCCGGAATATTCGCGACCCAAGCCGCACGGTTCCCCCGAACCACGAGATGGTAACATTAATGGAAAACGGTTCCGCTGCTAAGAACTCGTCGCAAGGGCCTTCTTGGAAAGTGTAAACACTTCTTGCGGGGCAAAGCAAACTATGTTGTCCACAAACCCTCGGTACCCTTTGCACCCAGTATCAGGGTCACCATTTAAGGTGGTTTCTTCGGGCGGGCGTCTTACTGACGCGCCCTCCCGCACGCGCACGCACATACTCGCGCGCGACTCTCTGTACATTTCACCGGCCTCCTAGGGCTGGAAAGATCTAGGCCATTCCCCCCGAATTGAGCTAATTGAGTTTAAAATATCCAGTAGAGAAAAGAAAGGGGATGAGAAAGAACAAAATTATTTTCCCCAAATAGCTTGGTTTTCCTCTCCCCAAGCTGACGAACAGCCGGAATGACACCAACCCTGCTGAGAGGGAGGGCAAGAAAACTTCAAACGCGAGGCGGCCGAGCGAAGTTTAGCCGGGTCAGTAGAGAGGAAGCCACAGAAGGGGGCGCCCAGGGCGAGTCCCCCAAGCGCATCCAGGTCCCCGCTCCCCCTTCCCTCCTCTTACTTTTGGATGATCTGGGGCAGGCTGGCTTGGGACGGAGGCGGCGGCGGCTGCATCCCTCGCGGGCCTGGGGGCGCCGGGGGCGCCGGGGCACCGGGCACGCTGCGGGCATCTCTGTCCGGTTGCTCGGGGCCGCTGGGCTCGGCGTCCTGGCTCATGGCTGCGGCCAGCACCATGTGAGGCGAGACCGGCCCGGGCTCGCGGCGGGAGAGCGCGCGCGAGGGGCGGCCCCGGGGCACGGGCGCTCACTGGCCGGGGTCCCCGTGCCTAGTCCCCTTGTCCTTCCCGGTAGCGCGGGGAGGAGACGCGATGGGCGGGGAGGAGGCAGTCCCGGCGGCGCCGCCTCCGCCTCCTCCCGCGGGTCCCGCTCGCCCGGCCGGGCCACTCAGAGGTGGGGGCCAGGGGGCGTCTCCCAGCCAGCGGGAGACGTTCGGCGCCCGGGTGGTCAGGGGATCTCTGCCCGCAGCTCCTGGGCGCTGCGTTCTCCACCCGCCACCCGCGCGCCTTCAGGGTCCCCGGGTCGGCTCTCGGCAGCGCAGCTCCACCGCGTAAGGCGGCGAGACACACGGCAACCCGCCGCCGGACGCCGAGCTCTCGCCTCTCCCGCTAGCCGGCGGCCTCCGGACTGTTCCCGGGGACGACGCGCGCGTCCTCGCGCGCTCCTGCCAAGCGGGGCGGACCGAGTGCGCCCCGGGCGTCTGCGCGCATCGCCAGCGCGAGGTGCGCGGGCCTTGGCACCTTCCCGCGATTGGTGCCCAGCCAGCGCCACTCGTGGCTGAGGGGCCCGAACCCGCGGGGGGGAAAGCCCAGAACTCCCTCAGGTCGGTGCGACTGGTAACCCTAGGTCTAAGATGACCGGACCCGAGGGCCCTCCAAATTGGCAATCCCCAGAGGCAGCCTGTGGGGCCGCCGTGATTTCTCTTCATTTATTTCCCCACTTTTCTAAAAGACCTGCCGCTGTCCCGCGAGCGCAAAGACAAAACAACGTGTATGTTTTATTCTTGTTATTTATTGGCCAAATCTCAGTAGGAATGTAAAGGATGAAGAGGAGTTCGCTACCATGGCTCTCCCCAGGATTACCGCCTCTGAAGCTCTGTTGGTTGCCCGGGAGCCACCGTGCGCCAGTTCACCTGCACACATCGGTTCACGGTGGTGGACGCGGGCGTCCTGCGCTGAGGAGTCACCCCACGAGGTGCAGCGTAATGTCCTAGAGCACCGGCAGAAATCTGGGGACGCACCTGGTGCCGCGGAAACGTCCAGAAGCTGGGCAAAGATCTCGGAGAGTGGTTACCCTGGAGATCCTTACCGTCTGGCGGACACATAACTTTCTAAATCCTGACACAGGCGGCCCCGAGAAACGAGGAAAGGCGACCCTTGGGTGCCTTGGAAGCCAGAGCGCACGTCAGGGTGCCCCAGGGTCTGGAACGAAGCTTCCTGGGGGTCTCAAGCCAACCCATCCTCCTCCCGCAGAATTCTGAAGATGAATTCTCCGGGGACCAGCAACTATTGAATCCCCTGAAAGATGATTTCTTCTCTCCCTAGACTGTGAGTTTCTGTCAACTTTCCTGCCAGTTTCAAGAAGTTTAGCCTCCCTTTTGCTGTCATCCTACCTAGATCCTCCCCACTTCCCTCTCTCCTGTACATACAGGGTCCTGTCTACTCTCTGGCTTCCTTCTTTTCTCTCACTCTCTCCCCTCTTCCCCTTACAGATAAAATGATACACCCAATGCCTTGTATTCGTAAGAGTAATCATAATTCTCAAATTTGAATCTCACCAGAAAGCCCAGGTAAAGACGAACCAATTGTTTATTCATTTCGCCAATGGGGCAAGTCAGGGTGATTTATTTGTTCAACTATATATGGCTAGTAAAAGGCTGTCCCAGAGTCCTCTTGGGCTCTAAGAGTGGTTAGTTCATCATTTTCAGTTTCTATCACTGAAGTACTGACCATGGTTTTCATAAACCTCCACCTTCCACTGCCGCCCCCTCACCCCACCTCCTTGGTTGAGGGAAATGATCTGAAATTAACATTGCAACTCTCCCAGAAAGGAAAACTTTCCATATGCTTGTATTAAACTATCCCTCTGAGAATCCCGCAAAACCTTTGTGAAAGAAAGCTTTGTAGTAAAAAAAAAAAAAAAAGACAGATCACTTTTTACCAGAGAGGTTGACTGACTCAGTCTCTCTGAGCGTCAGTTACCAAATATGTAAACTGGCAGTGATGAGACCCTGACTTGCAGAGTCACTGTTAGGATTAGAGATAATGTAGCCTGCATAATTGATGCATAATTGGTACAAGAGATATTCAGTCTGGCAGTTATCACAAAAGTGATTCCTTATCTTCCAACCTTACAACCGAGTAGAACAATAGATCTCAAACTCTAGGAAGCCGAGTGCCTGGAAATCATAATATTGATATAACTTAATCCATCCTCATAACGTTTTTCCTGGCAGAAACATAAAGGAAGGAAAGAAAGGAGGGAGGGAAGAAGGGAGGAAGGATAAAAGGAAGGGAGGGAGGAGAGGAAATTCATACACAAATGCAGCTCTCTGTATCTCAAAAATAAGGCATTAGCTTTTGTGACAAAATAACAGTGGATACATCTGGGGTATTTATTAGACTTTTCTTCCATCCTTTCTGTAAGTTGAAAATTTCCCCCCAAATGGAGAAAATTAATAATACACAAGGTGTTTTTAAGAAGCCCCATTTCTGTGAATGTAGCTGAATATTTGCAACCTATGTGTTACGTGAGAACTAAAACTTGAAGCAGATGTGAAGGAGAGGGAAGCACTGCAGCAAAAACCTAAAGCTAGTTCTGGTCCTACCTCAGATCCCCTCAAAATATTGTCCAGGATAACAATGAACAAGACTTTCCATTTTGCAAGTCAGATGTTCAGCGTATTAAGCAAGTCCAGTGAAAAATATTTATTAACGTAATGTCATTTCACTCCTTTCCAGGAAAAAATGAGAAAGCTCCCGGGATGGGGTTGCAGCCGTTCAAGAATCCTTTAGTAGGTTTACTTTGTCTGCCCTGCGCCCTCACCACCCCCACCACACCGGGATGTGCTTGCGGTTAATGACCTGAGGGAAAGGCTGTAGGGGTCACCTGACTTGACAAATGGGAAAAGGGGAGGGGTTGGTAACATCTCTGTTCCACTCTGCAGAAGTGCTCTGTCCCTGCTGACATACCAGGAAACTGAGATCAGTGAGGCTTTTGCTGTCTATGAATATATTGAACATTTCATAGGTTATTGTTGTTGTTCAGTCGCTCAGTCGTGTGTGACTCTTTGTGACCCCATGGACTGCAGCACACCAGGCTTCCTTGTCCTTCACCATCTCCCGGAGCTTCCTCAAACTCAAGTCTGTTGAGTCAGTGATGCCATCCAACCATCTCATCCTCTGTCAACTTTCCGATGAGTTGGCTCTTTCCATCAGGTGGCCAAAGTACTGGAGCTTCAGCATCAGTCCTTCCAGTGAATATTCAGGGTTGATTTCCTTTGGGATTGTCCTGCAACAGTTTGATCTGCTTGCTGTCCAAGGGACTCTCAAAAGTCTTCTCCAACACCGCAGTTAAGAGCATCAGTTCTTTGGCCCTCAGTCTTCTTTATGGTCCAGCTCTCACATCCATACATGACTACATGGGAGTCAGCTGTTAAATGCTTTCATAGATTATTACTTACCTCATATTCACAATAATCCCATGAGGTAGCTGCCCATGTTTTTATTTGTTTTTTAATTGAAGGATAACTGCTTTACAGAACTTTGCTGTTTTGTGTCACATCTCAACATGAATCAGCCATAGATATACATATATCCCCTCCCTTTTGAACCTCCCTCCCATCTCCCTCACCATCCCACCCCTCTAGGTTGATAGGGAGCCTCTGTCTGAGTTCCCTGAGCCATACAGCAAATTCCCGTTGGCTATTTTACATATAGTAATGTAAGTTTCCATGTTACTTACCCATGTTTTATAATTGAAAGTGAGGCTAGAGGGCTAAAAGAATTTGCCTCAGGTCACCTGCCTTTTAAGCTGCAGAAGCAGAACTGCAGTTAGACCGATTGGACCCCAAACCTCACCCACTGCTTCAGTGGCACACAGAGACCCGAGAAGCCACCTAGTCTTTTGCTGTGATAACTGCCTGCATCTTCTAGTGAATGTAAAATACCCCCTGCATTGTGATTCAACTCTGCCACTCATATTTATCTAATCAGTAAATTATCAGGCAAGGTCCAAATTGACATAGGCAAGAAAATTTAAAGAAATTAAGCAGCCTAGCGGGGGATAGTAGAAAGGAACAAAAAATAGAAACCAGGTCTCTGTCATTCTCAAACTTGCCAGGGATTCTAGCACACTGGTTTGTTCTGTAATGTTAATAAATGTTTACTGGGTTCCAGACAGTGGTTCTAGGAGCTTTCTCATGCCTTATTTCTCTAATTATCACCAGTGTGCAGACAGAGAAGCTTGATGAACCTGTCCAAGGTCACAAGGATAATACATAGTGGAGTTGAAGTTCATACCCTGGTCTGACTCCCTGCAACTCGCTGTCCTCTGTTCAAGGTGATTGTGAGCATTCAGCTCCACAGATGAGATCATTTAATATGTATTGTTTTTCCCTATGTGTAATTACTATTTAAAAAAAAAAACAGTTTACTTAGTAGGTTGTAAAGTTTGATAATAAATAGAGCTGGTAAAAATACAGGACTACAAATATTCTCATATACTGTGGATGAAAGTGTCAGTTGCTACAGCCTCTTTGGAAATGAGTTGGCACTGTCTGTTACAATTACAACAAAGGAAACTGACTCAGTAGTTATCCTTCTAGGAATTTATCCTATAGGTAGGTTTATTTATAGCAACACCAAAGTTCCATGTGCAAGGAAGTTTACTATAGCATTGTTTGTAACAGCAAAAACCAGAAACAATCACTGCTACTGCTACTGCTAAGTCGCTTCAGTCGTGTCCGACTCTGTGCGACCCCATAGACAGCAGCCCATCAGGCTCCCCCGTCCCTGGAATTCTCCAGGCAAGAACACTGGAGTGGGTTGCCATTTCCTTCTCCAATGCATGAAAGTGAAAAGTGAAAGTGAAGTTGCTCAGTTGTGTCCGACTCTTAGTGACCCCATGGACTGCAGCCCACCAGGCTCCTCCATCCATGGGATTTTCCAGGCAAGAGTACTAGAGTGGGGTGCCAAAGGGGGCCTGGTTACATAAAGGATGGTCCCTGCCTGGAAAGGAATACAATGTAGCCCTGAAAAAACACGGGCTAGGTCTGTATGCACTATGCTATGCTATGCTAAGTCGCTTCAGTCGTGGCCGACGCTGTGCAACCCCATAGATGGCAGCCACCAGGCTCCCCCGTCCCTGGGGTTCTCCAGGCAAGAACACTGGAGTGGGTTGCCATTTCCTTCTCCAGATTTCCAAGATGTATCACTAAGGAGAAAATGCAAGTTCCTCAGCAGTAGTGCAGTATAATTAAATCTGTATAAAACCAAAGAGTATAAAACACTTCTAGAAAAGTATGCAAGTAACTAATTACTAACAGTAATTACTTCTGGAAGTTGGGATAGGGCAGGCACTCTCTTCTTTTATATTTGAATATTTGAAATAAAATTTTATTGAAGTATATGTACTGTTTGAAATTTTTTACTATAAACATGTATTGTTTTTTATTACTGATCACTAACAACAAAGCTCTTCTTTCCCTCTTCAACTAGTCTTTCTTAACAGCACTTAGCACACAAATAGGATTTTTTTTTAAGCAAAACATCTGGAAGATTGAAGGAGAAACACCCTGGACCATGTATTGTCCAGAGTAGTCTTTTGTTATCCTAACAACCCCAATAGAGACAATTGAATAATTAATTCATTAATTCCCAACAGTCATTTTGATACAGTTACAGTCTATTAGTTTGATAATCATATAAGCAACCTATCAACATTAGCCATAACATATTAACTGTTATCTGGGTGTTAATAAACAGTTATCATTTCTTTAGTATTACTCTATGTCAAGCTGTCTTGAGCACATAATGTTTCTCATTTAATCCTCACAACTTCCTTGTTAGTTGGCTGTGTTTATGCCCATTTTACAGATAAGAAAACCAAGACTCAAAGAAGTTCAGCCACTTGACAGCTACTTTGTGGAAGAACTGCACATCTAATGCCAGTCTCCATTCCTCCTAGAACAGGGCTTTTAACTATTCCAACATGGTGGCAATGATGTTTCTTGGTATAATGGGGCTTTTAAGACCAGACATTCCTCTGCTAAATGATGGCTGATTTGACCTCTCTGCTATCTCCAGTACCTCATGCTTTGGTTTCCTATCTCTCCACCAAACCTGGCTTCTTTTTTCCGTCCCCCCTGAGGTCAGCTTTATCTGTTTGCTGGCTCCTCTCTCAGAGCTACACCCTAATCTTTTACTTAAACTTCATGGAATCCCTGCATGTGTCTTAAAACAATCATAAAATAAAATCCTGTGCTAGCTTTGGAAAGGATCACCTCTCTGAAAATGCCAGAGAGGCAGCGGCTGAAGGATGCTGTTTAAAAATAATATGGTTACTCATGGAACTGGATGCACATTTGAATGTGAAGGCGACAGTCAGGGAACTCTAGCTGAGGAAAAGTGAGGACATGACCCATATGGTTCTTTTCTGCCTAACAACTCATGCAGAATGTCCCTCATTGGCTGCCGGGAAAGGCTTAGCCACCGTCTCTCTGGTGGTGGATTTACCAGCCAGGCCCCTTGTCCTCTGATGAGCCGCACAAGTCTTGTATTATAATCAAAGGAACAGTTGACTGGGAGTCAGAAAATCTGAGTTCTGGACCTCTAGGTGTATCCAATGTTCCTGAACAGAAAAGCAGTCATCCCAAACCAGGGGTGAAATCAACATCTTTGCCTCCTCTAAAAGCATCACTACTCCAAGCCCAGGTGGCTTGAGCTCTGCCATTCCAGCACTTGCTCAGGACCTGGCCACAAACCAACAGAGGATTGAGTTAGAATCCTAGGGGGCTCACAGTATTATAGGGCAGAGTTACCTGGGTCTGGCTTCCCGGAAAAGAAAAATTTTGAGCTGTGTTTTGAAGGAGAGAATGGCTTCATCTCTTTTGCTATTACCAAGAGAAAGCAAAGCAGCAGGGTACAATAAGGGGTGTCATAAAACAAGTTGCATCTGAATTTTCTTGGGAGGGGAGATGGGAAGTGACAGAGGTATGAAGCGAATGTGGGAGAAACGTTAGCTGGTGGCTAATTGCGTGATTTAAGTTCCATGGGGCTCCGCACCCCCTGTGGAGACCCAGCTTCTACACTGCAAGCTTAATCCCTGGGGAATGTCACTGTCATTCAGAGGCTGCTAGTGTGACTCGGGGCCCCAGCCAAGCCAAACAGCACTTCTTAGAGGCAGGGGATTCCTTTATCAAGCCCTTCCCCCCAGTCGCCTGCTCTGTCTTCCCTTATCACCAGGGCTGTCAGGCCAGTTGTCTGCAGGGAATAAACATCTCAGGCTGTTTGCCCACCAGCGCGGAGATCAGGTGACCATTATGGAAGGCAACACCGGAGGCCTCTGCATGCCAGCGTGATGCCAGGAACAGTGAGAGCCTGTGATGTGCTGACCTCACTGAGTGGGCACCCATGCAGCTGGCTTGAGTGAGGAAACTGGTGCCACTCCCCGATGTGGTACCTTTGATCATCCCAGGGTCACCTGATGCCGGATGTCCTGCCCAGCTCCCTCTCAGTGTAGACTCTGGAGTCAGAAGAGCTGGATTAGAAACCCAGCCCCGTGATCAGTTAGCTGCATGACTTTAGGCTACTTTACCTCTCTGTGCTCCCTTCAGATGGGAGCCTCAGGGTTTGCATCTGAAAAATGGGGTCAATAGTGCCCCCATCATGAAGTAATTGTTAGGATTAAGTGTAAGGCACCTGGGAGGTTGGTAAAAGAGTACAAACTTTCAGCTCGGAAGTAAATAGGTCTATGGATCTAATGTAAACGTAGTGACTGTAGTTGATAACAATGTGTTGTATAATTGAAATTTGCTGAGAGTAGAACTTCCGTGTACTCACCCACGAGATAAATATGTGAGGTGATGGACGTGTTAATTAACTAGGTGGCAGGAACTCTTACACAATGAATATGTATATCAAACCACCGCAATATGTACTTTAAATATCTTACCCTTTTATGTGTCAATTATACCTCTATAAAGCTGATCTTTTTCTTAAAGCACTTCAGATAGGCATATGATTGAGGTCAGCAAGCTGTTGTTAGCTGCTTTTAATATTATAATTACTGGGCTTCCCAATGGAGAATCAACAATCGTA
Organism: Bubalus bubalis; assembly: GCF_019923935.1. Taxonomy (NCBI): domain Eukaryota; kingdom Metazoa; phylum Chordata; class Mammalia; order Artiodactyla; family Bovidae; genus Bubalus; species Bubalus bubalis. The sequence continues at coordinate 31,192,286 of NC_059179.1, read as the reverse complement.
ATACATAGACTGCTCTTGAAAGAGAGAGGGGTGCTCTGAGTCCAGGATGTCTGTCACCTCCTGCATGTAAAAGTCCCAGGGAAAAAGGATGTAATCATAAGAACCATCTGGAAGGAAAACTGGGGAAAAGGGGGTACTGTCAGAAGAACACATTGGAAAAGAGACTCACAGACCTGGGTTGCCCTTGCCAGCCTCATGACCTTGGGCTTGCTTTGTGAGCTCTCTGCCCTCAGTTTCCTCATTCATGAGATGGGATAACAATCATTTCCTTTCTGTTGTTGTGAGGATGAACCCAAGGCTGGCCCAGAGTCTCCTCTCAGTCCCAGAGGCTGGAATGATGACCTACTCTCTGTAACAGGTAACACAAATTCGGTGAGAGCAGGATGCCCACAAGAGGAGGGGGTGTGGAAGTGAAAGGTATGTTTGGGTTTGGTTTGGGGGGGGTGGGGATTCGTGGCAGGTGGAACTTGCTGGAGGAGTGCCTGTTCCTTGGTATATTTCCCCCAGGAACTTCACTCTGTTGATTTAAAGAATCCTAAAGAAAGCCAGTTAGGGTTTGTTTGGGAGAAGGAGGGTTGTTAACATATGTCTGCTTCACTCTCCTCCACTCTCCCCAGCAAGGAGTAAAGCAGCACGTCTAAAAGGTCTAAGGTCGTGTTGTGGGTTGAAATGTGTCCTCTAAAAAGATCTGTTGAAGTCCTAGCCCCTGATATCTGTGAATGTGACCTTATTTGGAAACAGGGTTTTTGCAGATGTCCTCAAGTTAAGATGCAGTTGTTAGAGTGGGCTCTGATCCAGTGTGACCGGTGTCTTACAAGAACAGGGAAATTGAGACATCGATTCCTCGGGGAGAATGCCCTGTGACGACAGAGGCAGAGACTGGCATGATGCAGTTGCAAGGCTGGGAACTCCACCAGGAGCCAAGAAGACGGGAGGAAGGATTCCCCAGAGGCTCAGATGGCCCTGCTGACACCTGGATTTCTGACTCTGGCCTCCAGCATTCTGAGAGGATCCATTTCTGTTGTCTTAAGCCATCTAGTTTGTAGTGCTTTGTTACAGCAGCCAGGAGGAGAGTCATACGGGGAGGAAAGGGACTGGGGAAGTGGGAGGAACTGCGGGCCCAGAAAGCCAGGTGAAGAGATGCCCAGCTAGAGGGTCCTTGGGGGCTCCCCACCTTATCCTCCAGCCCGAGAGGGCCTGAGCTCAATTCCACTCCAGGGCCACCAAGGAAGGCAAGATATTTGAACCAAGTGAGAAACAATATTTGAACCAAGCGGAGAAGAGCCAGAGACAAGTTCCATGGTCCGAGAAGGAAGGACTCTCCCACCCAGAAGCCTTCACAGCCTCCCTGTGGTCCAGCCTCCAGGCTCAACTCCTTCGACACTTAAATCTGGCCAGGCTAGTCTGATTCTTTCTCTGGAAAAGCATCTTATGTGTTCTGTCCCCCTGAGTCTCTTCTTGTCTGCCTTTCTCCCTCTGTGCCCTACCTAACTGAGCCCACCTCCATCCTGGGAGCACCTTCCAGCCCCGGAATGTCTCCCTTCTTGGAGCATGTATCGCACTGCTGGACTGCACATCTCACTTAGCAGCTGATCATGTACTCCCTGGTAAATTGTGTGTACTTTTTATTTGATAAAGTGATCCCTTTTTACTGGTTTGTGGTTTAGATTTTCACATGTCGTGCCTTGTTCTCGTGACTATATCAGGTATCTTGGTATGCAGGGACTGGGCATGTCTCTCAAAACAGCCCTTTCATCCTCAAACATGGAGATCTGCCCATGTAGAATGTATAGTTGTTTCCTTGATTCAGCCCAAAGATGTTTTGTTTTGTTTTTTGGCTGCACTGGGTCTTCACTGCTGCACAACGGCTTTCTCTAGTTGTGGAGAGTAGGGGCTACTCTCTAGTTGCAGTGCATGGGGCTCTCATTGTGGTGACTTTTCTGGTGGAGTACGGGCTCTAGACCATGTGGACTTCAGTAGCTGCTGCACATGGGCTCAGTCATTGCAGCGTGCAGGCCGCAGAGCTCAGGCTCAGTAGTTGTGACACATGGGCTTAGCTGCCCCATGGCATGTGGAGTCTTCCCAGACCAAGGATGGAACCGGTCTTCTGCACTGCAAAGCATCTTCTTAACCACTGAACACCAGGGAAGCCCAGCACAAGAACGTTGGCTATGAAGATCTGGAAATCTAGAGTAGTTTTTTTTTTTTAGTTCTGCCATTGGCTTGTTTGTATCATTAGAGGCATGGTCATTAAAATCAGACAGACCAGATCTTGAATCCTGACGCTGTCAATTAATAGCTGTGTGACCTTGGGTAAGTTACCTAACCTGTGTATGCTTCAGTTTCCTCACCTCTAAAATGAAGTTCATAGACTGAGAGTGATGGCACTGTGTGTAACGCACAGGGTGCCTTCAGAATTCATCTGTGCGATGAATGTAAGTGCTTGGCATCATGCCTGCCAAAGTTCCCTGGGAAGCAGACTCTGAGACAGGCTATAGCAGCTTTATTTGGGGCTGCTCATGGCTGATCAATACAGTGGAAGAGAATAAAAGGAAGCAGAATTGGGCCGAAAGAGATACCAGGCTCTGAAAAAGTCTCAGTGGAGACCTCAACCAACTCCACGGAGATTCTGAGGCTGGGGTCATCCACCTCATCCATTGAGGCAAATGGCTCTCAGCATTTCCACATCAACACTCCCTCTAGGTACAAGTCTAATAGAAGAGTGAGTGTGCCCCTCCCAATCACCCTAACAAAATCCTCATTACATTTCTTTGGCTCTGATTGAGTCCTGTGCCTATTTGTGAACCAATCTACAGCCAGAAAATGTGATAATCTCACTGGCTGAGCCAGAGCCTCATGCTGACCCCTGGTGCCAGATGCCCCATGCACTCCACCTGAAGCAGGCAGATTGAAAATTGCAGAGCCTGTGGTTCCCCTAGTGGAAAATCTGAGAGTGCCAGGAACAGATGGACGCTGTACAGTGAAAGCCTGACAAACGTCTCTTCTTTAACTGAAAAGAATGTTAGCTTAGGAACAGCCTATGGTAGGGCAAGTGCCCACTGAGAGTGAAGGACATGCTGGTGGGAAGTGCGACATGCACTGATTGCAGGGTGTCTGACTCAGAGGAATGTTTGCTTTTAAAAATGAAATAAATATGTATTCCTAATAAATGGTGGAAAAAAGCATCCGCTGAGTGATCCTCAAGGTGAGTTTTAAATCTTAGCCCTGGAGAGGCTTCTGAGCTGTTGGATGTTCTGTGTTTTGATCTGGGTGGTCATTTGGGCTTCCCTGGTGGCTCAGATGGTAAAGAATCTGCCTACAATGCAGGAGATTAGGCTTCAATTCCTGGGTGGGGAAGATCCCCTGGAGAAGGGAATGGCAATCCACTCCAGTATTCTTGCCTGGAGAATTCCATGGACAGAGGACACTGGTGGGCTACAGTCCATGTGGTCACAAAGAGTTGGACACAACTGAGCAATTAACATTTTCATGGATGTATTCACTTTGGAGAAATTCAATAAGCTAAACATTTATGATTTGTGTCTCTTTCTCCATATATGTTATACCTATGATAAAAATGTTCCTTAAAAGTAAAAGAAAAAAATTTCACATAGTCTAAGGCTACATTATAAGGCTGCATTCTTTCTCCATGTTGTAGTCTTTTTTTACTGTCCATAACCTTCGACAAGTTACAACCACTCCATTTCTGGGTGTTCACTGCCTGAAGAACTATTTCATCTAGGATGATTTTTATAATCGAGTGTCCCTAAAACCTTCAACACAGACCCCCAACAATTGGGATTTAGGTTTTTAAGGGTGTGTCGTGAAAATCATTATTAAAGCAACAGATTTTTTTTTGTTTTGGGTTTTTTTTTTTTTGGCTGTACCATGCAATTCGTAGTATCTCAGTTCCTAGACAAGGGATTGAACTTGGGCCATGGCAGTGAAAGCTTGGAATCCTAACCCCTAGGCAACCAGGGAACTCCCAAGCAAGACTTTTTAAAATGGATGTTTCATATTAAGCTTCAAGGATCCAGATAATTATCTAGTATTTTTGTTGTTGCTGAGCTAGTTAAAAATAAGTGATAGACAGCATGAGTTCACTTTTAAATATCAAGTATTGCCAAAGAACAAGACATTCTTCTCTATAACCACACTATCATTAAGACACCCAAGAAATTTAATGTTGATACAATAATATATAATTTTCAGTTCATATGCAAATTTCCCCAGTCATCTAAATAATGTCCCTTATACTTGTCTTTTTTGTTTAGATCTAAGGTTCAACCAAAACATTTTGCATTGTATTTATTTGTTTTTCTCTTTATCCTGCTTACCCTAGAACAGTCTCCACACCTTTTTTTTTGGAGGGGTCATTCACATCAATATATTTAGAATCCAGGTGAACTGATTTGTAGAATCAGTTCTGATTCTACAGTATAGAATATACTGTATATCAGTATAACAGTATATTCTATATCAGTTCTAACAGTATATCAGTTCTATATACTGAATTTGTCTTACCACTTTCTCATTACTAGATTCAGGTTAAGATGTTTTAGCAAGAAGATTGCATGTGGCGTATATTTTCCTTTCCTCACACCAGAGGCCCATTTTGTCAGATTGTTCCATTATTAGTGATACTAAGTGGTCTAGCTTGGTTAAAGCAGGTCTTGTGGTCTCCTTCCCTTTGTGCTTAGAAATCATCTTTGGGCTGACAATTTGAGACTATGTAAGTGCCCTGGTCACCAATAGTCATTCACCTAATAGTTTTAGCATCCACCAATGATCCTTGCCAGAAGCTGTTATAAATGAAGGTTTTCTAATTGAATCATTTCTTCTACATTTGTTGATTGATGTTTTTTGTAGTGAGAGAACATATCCTGTCTCCTCTCTCTCCTCTTTTCTCTCCTCTCCTCCTCCCTTCCTCACCGCTCTTTCTAGCGTATGTGTGTTTATTATATACACTTATTCTTATTTCCCTTTCTTTCACAAAAGGTATTTCAGAAACAGTATATACTTCTTTTGATAAACTGTCTCTTTTGCTCATTTTTATATTGGGTTTTTCATCTCCCCCTCCCACCCTAGAATTTTAGGTCATCTTCGTGTATTAGGAATATTATATCTTTATCTCTGATATAAGTGACACATATTTCCCCCTAGATTATCTGTCTTTTGATTTTTGTTTATAGTTTTGTCATGCTAACATTGCTTTATTTTTATGTAGAAAAATTCATCAATCTGCTGTTGTTGCTATGTCTGGATTTTGAGACAGAGTTAGACAAATTTCTCCACACTGAAATAATCTTTTAAATTATGTTTTCTCCTAATAAAATATTTTAATCTTTTAAATTATGTTTTCTTCTGATAAAATAAAATGACCTGTGTCATTTTATTTTTTACACTCAGACCTCTGATCCACTTGGAGTTTATTCTGGTGTACAGTGTAAGGCGTTGATCCAATTTTATCCATCTCCAAATGGCCATCCAGTTGCTCCCACACCACTTATTAAAAGAGCCAGCTTTCCTTGGTGATTTAAGATATTATCTTTATCATATGCTAAATTCCCATGTGCTTTAGATCTATTCCTGGACTTGCTATTTTATTCTAATAGTCTGTCTATTCATTTACCAGTTTTAATTATAGATCCTTTAGAATATCATTTACTATTTGACAAGCCTAGTCTCTTCTCATAGCTCTTCCTTGGGGGAGTTTATGGCTATTCTTGCATGCTTATTTTTCTACATGACTTTCGGACTTGACTCCTCTAGAAAAGAATGTGGTATTTTTATTATGATTGTGTTAAGATTATATATTAACTTCAGGAGAATTAGAACTTTATGATGTTGAAGGGTCCTGTCAGAGAACAAGGGAGATCTCTTGCTTTGTTCAAGTCTCCTTTCAAGCCTTTTGGGAGTATTTTAAAGTTTTCCTCAGGTTTTGATGATTTTGAAGTGAAGTGCAAGTCGTTCAGTCATGTCTGACTCTTTGCGACCCCATGGACTATACAGTCCATTAAATTCTCCAGGCCAGAATACCCTAGTGGGTTGCCATTCCCGTCTCCAGGGGATCTTCCCAACCCAGGGATTGAACCCAGGTATCCCACCTTGCAGGTGGATTCTTTATCAGCTGAGCCACAAGGAAAACCCTTTGGTGATTTTAGCTGTAGCAAATAAAACAACACTCCAGAAGATCAAACAGAAGTTTTATTACAAAAAGTGATACCAGAAGAGAGGACAGAACCAAACAAAATCACCACATTGACACCAGATGCCAGTCTTATAGCCCAGAGGCACAAGAGACCTGGAGCCAGACAACCAGTGAAGGCAGAAGGTGCAGCCATAGCCCCTCTCTAGAGGCTAGACACCACCTCCTGATTCATGGGCTTATTATAACCTAGGGATTCAAAATGTCTCACATAGGGGGCTACTTTCAGAGCCGAGCCTGCATATAAAATATGGAAAATATTAAAAAAAAGAATGTGTATATATATGTATAATCTGAATCACAGCAGAAATTACTACAACATTGTAAATCAACTATACTTCAATTAAAAATATTGATTAAAAATAATGAAATAAAGAATTGTATATACTTCATTTAAGAAAGTAGGGTTATTTTCTTTCATTATCTCCTGTAACTGGTTATTGTTTATGTAAATACAAACATTTTTGCGTATTCATATGTTGCTTATCTATCTAAAATTGTGCATTTATATGTACTTCTTATGGAATTGCTTTGCTTGTGTTAGTTTTGCCATTAAAACTTTTACCTATTATAAGCCTGCCTGTTTTCTTATTTATGACCATGTAACTCATTTTCTAGATGTCTAGTGCTGAAATATTAGGTAAAAACTTCATATAACAGATTGTGTTAGAATTTCCACATAGTTCACGTATATTTGTTGGTTTATTCCTAAATATTTTATGTGGGTTTTTGTTTCTGTATCACATGTAATCACCTGTATATGAATCTAAAACATAGCACACATGAACCTATCTATGAAACAGAAACGGGATCTTGACATAGAGAACAAACTGATGGTTGCCAAGAGGAGGGGGTTGGGGAAGGGATGGAGTGGGAGGTTAGGGTTAGTAGATACAGGCTTTTATAAATAGGATGGCTAAACAAGAAGGTTCTGCTGTATAGCACAGGGAACTAGATTCAATATCCTGTGATTAATCACGATGGAAAATATTAAAAAAAAGAATGTGTATATATATATATATACAATCTGAATCATAGCAGAAATTAACACAATATTATAATCTACTATACTTCAATGAAAATTATAAAAGATAAGAATTGTATATACCTTATTTTAAAAATAGGGTTTTTCTCTTTTATTATCTCCTGTAACTGGTTTTGCTTATATAAACATATTTTAATATTTATATATTATTTATCTAAAATTGTGCATCTATATGTATTTCTTATAGAATTGTTTTGCTTGCATTAGATTTGTCATTAAAAGTTTTGAATTTTCCAACTATACAACTATACTATCATATTATCTATGAATAGAGATATTTTAATTTTCTCATTTTCAATTCTTATCCCTCTAATAGTTTTCTCTTGTCTGGTTGCATTGATTAAAATCTCCAGTATCAGCAATAATATGGATGGACTGTGAGAGTATTATGCTTGGTGAAGTAAGCCAGACAAAGACACCAATACTATATGATATCACTGATATGTAGAATCTAAAAAATAGAAATAAAACAAACTAGTGAATATAACAAAACAGAAACAGACTCACAGGTATAGAGAACAAACTAATGGTTACTAATGGAGAAAGGAAAGGGGGAAGGGACAAGATGGGGTAGGAGATTAAGAGGTACAAACTGCTACATATTAAAATAAATAAGCTACAAGGATATATTGTAAAGCACAGAGAATATAGCCAATATTTTATAATAACCATGAATGGACTATATAACCTTTAAAAATTAAATCACTAAACCCACTCCAGTACTCTTGCCTGGAAAATCCCATGGACGGAGGAGCCTGGTAGGCTGCAGTCCATGAGGTCGCTAAGAGTCGGACACAACTGTGCGACGTCACTTTCACTTTTCACTTTCACACATTGGAGAAGGAAATGGCAACCCACTCCAGTGTTCTTGCCTTGAGAATCCCAGAGATGGGGGAGCCTGGTGGGCTTCCATCTATGGGGTCACACAGAGTTGGACACGACTGAAGCAACTTAGCAGCAGCAGCAGCAGTATACCTGAAACTTATATGATATTGTAAATCAACTAAACCCCAATTATATTATCTCCAATATCATGTTAAATGGTAGTGGACTTGCTAGGTATCCTTGCCTTGTTCCTGACCTTGTGTATTTATTTATTAAATAAGATTCTGACTTTAGGAATGAATTATACATTTCTAGTATATACATGTATTGTATAATATACATATATATTTATTATGTCAAAATGAATTCACTAATTCCTATGTTTAATTAATGTTTTGATCATGAATGAGTAATTACTTTTATCAGAAGAGTTGCAATATCTATAGAAATACTCATTTAATTTTTTAATAAATGTTAAATTTATTAAATTTAAATTTAATGCTGAATTTCATTCTGCATGCATGAGAGTCACTCAGTCGTGTCCAACTCTTTGGGACCCCATGGACTATACAGTATATGGAATTCTCCAGGCCAGAATACTGGAGTGGGTAGCCTTTCCTTTCTCCAGGGTATCTCCCCAACCCAGGGATTGAACCCAGGTCTCCCACATTGCAAGTGGATTCTTTACCAGCTTAGCCACAAGGGAAGCCCAATAATACTGCAGTGGGTTGCTTATCTCTTCTCCAGTGGATCTTCCTGACCCAGGAATCAAACTGGGGTCCCCTGCATTGCAAGAGGATTCTTGACCAAATGAGCTATCAGGGAAGCCATGCCCAGTCATGAAGTTGTGTCCAACACTTTGCAACCCCATGGACTGTAGCCTACCAGGCTCCTCTGTCCATGAGATTGCCCAGGCAAGAATATTGGAATGGGTGGCCATTTCTTTCTCCAGAGGATCTTCCCCACTGGGGGATCAAACCCACGTCTCTTGCACCTCCTGCCTTGGCAGGTGGATTCTTTACCACTGAGCCACCTGTTTACATATTACATTAATGAATAATATCAAACCATTTTTGTGTTCCCAGAATAAATCCCGCTTATTCATGGTATATTGTTTTGAATGTACTCTTAGAATATTTGCTGGCTTTTTGAGATGTTTGCATGAATCTTTATAAGTAAAAATTATTTATACATTTTCTTTTTTGTCTGTTTATTGCATTTAGGTATCAGTGTTTACTTCAGAGGAAGAGTTAGGGAATTTTCTTTCTTTTTCTAGGCTCTAACATTAGGATTATCTGGTCTCTGAGGGCCTGGAAGAATTCTCCCGTAAATCATGTGACCTTAATGCTGTGTGTGTGAGAGAGAAAGGGAGACAGAATTTTGGATAACTTTTTCTGTTTCTTCTATGGAACTGATTCTCAAATAAGTGACCGAAGGACACTCAAGGGTCTGCATAACACTTTCAAGGTGACAGCAAAGTTCTCCTTTCAACTAAATATCTGCATGAAGCTAAATTTTCTTTATATTCTTCAGTCCAAATATATAACAAGATACTGAATGAAGAAGCAAACATGAGGGGTTTCCCTGGTGGCTCCGTGGTAAAGAACTGGCCTGCCAATGGAGGAAACACGGGCTTGATCGCAGTCTGAAAAGATGCCACATGCCATGGAGCAGCTAAGCTTGTGCACCACAACTCTTGAGCCTGTGTCCTAGAGCCCAGGAGTCGCAACTACTGAAGCCCACACCTACAGTGTGTGCACCGCAACAAGAGAAGTCACTGCAATGCGAAGCCTGCACATGACAGCTAGAGAGTAGCCCCTGCTCGCCACAACCGGAGAAAAGTCCACACACAGCGACGAAGACCCGGCACAGCCAAAAACATACAAATAAGTAAATAAATAAAATATTAAAAAAAAGAAGCCAACACAAGGATCCAGCTGTCTTAGATTAAGCCAAACAAAAAAATTGCAAAAATGTAAAACAGTACCATTATTCTCACTAATTTTTTTTGGTGGAAAATACAGTTGTTTTTCATAAAATAGTGCTATTTATGTTAACATGTAACAGGCTTGTCTCTTAAATATTATTTCAGTGGTCTCACTTTTAATGTCTAATATAGTAGATACTGATAAACAACCCACATAAACAAAAGCTCTTGAGATGTCATCAAAATTTTTTAAGAATATTAAAGTGTCCTGAGACCAGCAATAATGAGAACTGCTATTTTATGGGAATTGTGTTGTTTAACTTTTTATCTTTTTTATGGATAATTTTGATAAATTGTATTTTCTAAGAAATTATGGATTTCATCTATATCTTCAGCTCTATTCAAAAAAGAGTTGTGCAAAATAGCCTTATTTTTAGAAAATTTCCTCTTTTCCATGGTTATTTTGTTCCTGTCATTTCTTTTGTGAATTTGGCCTTGCTTTTTCTTTATTAGCTTATATAAGCTTAAATAATAAATGATATTTATTAGCTTAAATATTAGTTTACATATTTTGTTGATTTTTCAAAGAACAAGCATTTGAATATGTTGCTATTTCTGCTGTCTTTCTACTTTTTAAACTCATTAATTTCTGCTTTAATTGTTCCACTTCTAGCGTGGCGGGCTAAGCCCATTATAACCTATGTGGATTCTTAAAAGTAGTTTTCATTCACATGGGGCCATCAGCCATATACATCAATGGTTATGCTCAGAACTCAGTTAACTCCTGTCATCCATTGTAAAATAGTCCAAAGGAAATTTGACAAGCTGGAAATTCTGCAGGATATTTCAATAGTCCTCTATTTTGATAATATCATATTAATAATAGTAGATGAGTGAGAAATGTATTGGAGTCCAAATGGTGAGATAGTAAAACTTATAAAGACTTAGGGACCTGCCACAGTAGTGAATTGATAAGGATCCGGTGGTCTGAAGCCTGCCAGGACATCCTCTCAAAGTAACAGACAAATTATTGCATCTTGCATCATCCACCACCAAAAAGGAAACACAACACTTGCTTGACCTCTTTCTGTTCTGGAGGCAGCATATTTATTTCACACTTGTGATACTGCCCTGACACATCTGTCAAGTGACACAGAAGGCTGCCAGCTTTGACCAAGGCTCCGACTAGGAACAGATTCTGCAGTCAGGTTCAGGCTGCTGCCTGGGCCACGTGATACAGAAGACCTTATGGTGTCTGTAGAAGCCCTCTGGGGGCTTCTGTAAGGAGAAGATGCTGTGTAGAATTCATTACAAGCCCTAGCAGGAGAATCACCATGTACACACCTGAGTTCTGGAATAAGCCATGACAAATGCAGCAGAGAATTATATACATAGGAAAAATAGCTGGGCCCTGGTAGAGACAGTATCTCTGACCTTGCTGACCGTGGAATAACAAGTGGCTATGTGGCCAGAGGGGGCTTCCCTGGTAGCTCAGCCAGTAGAGAATCCACCTGCAATGCAGGAGATCCTGGTTTGATTCCTGGGTCAGGAAGATCCCATGGAGAAGGGATAGGTTAGCCACTCCAGTATTCTTGGGCTTCCCTGGTGGCTCAGATGGTAAATAATCCACCTGCAATGTGGGAGACCTGGGTTCAATCCCTGGGTTGGGAAGATCCCCTGGAGGAGGGCATGGCAATTTACTCTAGTATTCTTGCCTGGAGAATCCCCATGGATAGAGGAGCCTGACAGGCTACAGTCCATAGCGGTCCCAAAGAGTTGGACATGACTGAATGACTAAGCACAGCACATGTGGGCAGAGACACTGCATTATATTTTTATTGATGTGTAATAAATCATATAAATCAAATAAATATAATGGTGTAAGGGAATACACATTTATTAACCTAGTTATATAGGTCAGAAGTCCAGAATGGCTCAAACGGGTTCTCTGCTTAGCAAATCACAAGGCCAAAACCAAATTGTTGACCAGGCTAAGTGCTCATCTGGAAGCTCGAAGTAAGAATCTGCTTTCAACCTCATTCAGGTTGTTGGCCAAATTCAGTTCCTTGTGGTTGTAGGACTGTTCTTGTTGGCTGCCAACTGAGGGCCTTTCTCAGCTCCTAAGGCCTCTGCATTCCTCCTAATGTGTCCCTCATCCTCCTCAAGCCAGCAACAGTGTACCTAATTCCCCCATCAGTTCAAATCTCTGGTTTCCTCTTTTGCCACCAGCCAGAGAAAGCTCTCACTTTGAAAGGTTCATGTGATTAGATTAGGCCCTCCTGGATAATCTTCTTATCTTAAGGTTAAATGTGCTGGAGAGCATAACAGAACCACGGAAGAGGGGCCTCCCCAATGGCTCAGTGGTAAAGAATCCGTCTGGAATGCAGGAGACACAGGAGACAGGGGTTCTATCCCTGAGCAAGGAAGATCCCCTGGAGGAGGAAATGGCAACCCACTCCAGTATTCTTGCCTGGGAAATCCCATGGACAGAGGAAACTGGTGGGCTACGTTCCATGGGGTCACAAAGAGTAGGACATGACTAAGCACACACATGCAGGTCTCATCACAGGAGGGAGAGCTTATCATATTCACAAGTTACAAGGATTAGGATATGACATTTGGGGGGCCATTTTAGAAATGGTCTCTACTGCAGCTGTCCATCATGAACTGGATTATCTTAGACACACTAAGTCAAAAGCTGAGGTTGGCCCACCAGCAGTCCGCTGAAAGATGAAAGTAGTTTGGCAGGTCTGGGCACAAGCAACACAAGTACTCACAAGTGAGCTGTACCAACAGGTGACTGAGACCGCTGTTGCACCAGTGTCTCTCCCTCAGCCCGGATCTATGTGCACAAGGGAAAGTCCTTTATGACCAGCCGACAGAGGAGGAAAAGGCCTCACAGGTGAGTCATTTGATACCTGGAGCCAAAAACGAACTGCTGCCCATGCAGCCCTACTCTGGCGTAGCTCTGTGCGAGTGTTGAGAGGAAGTCCTCCCAGTGGGGAGGACTTCAATTGGTACACTTGGTCATTTACTTTCCACGGACACAGAAGTATCCCAAGACAAGAATATGCATAGACTTGTGGGCAACCATGAGTGAGTGAGCTGGTGAGTAACCAGCTCTTTTAATCATCATCGCTAACAAGGGAAATGGAACTGGGTGGATGAGGAAACATTATCAGCATGTAGCAACTAACAACCACAATCACAAACATTATGTGAGAACTTAGAAAATAATTGTGTAAGAATGTTAAGCGATGCATAACTTAAATTCTTTTGGCCTCACCTGGAAAATGGGCTTACTAACATCTACTATATTGGTTTATTGTGATGATTAAGTGAGACAAAATAGGTTTATCATAGAATCCACTTATTATGAGGGGCTTCCCTGGTGGCTCAGACAGTAAAGAATCTGCCTGCAATGAAGGAGACCCGGCTTTGATCTCTGGGTAGGGAAGATCCCCTGGAGAAGGCCATGGCTATCCACTCCAGTATTCTTTCCTGGAGAATTCCATGGACAAAGGAGCCTTATAGAGGGTTCACAAAGAGCAGGACACAACTGGGCAATTAACACTTTCATTTTCACTTCTACTTATTATGAACTTGTGATAAATGATAGCTATTTTGATAAATGATAGCTATTTAGTTGTCGTTATCATTTACAGTAAAGGTGAAAGAAACAAAGAACAAAAATAACTCTTTTAGGCTGATGTTGAATAAAATAACAAATTTTAATCATTTCTTTTCATGTAGCAAAATCATGTAATTCTTTTCTATAATTTCAAAAATTTTGTTATTAAAGTAACCAGGTTTTATTACCAGCAAACTGAAACTTATTAACGAAGTAAAAATAAGTATTATGTCCTCCTGGCTTCATAAGGTTTCAGTGACTTAAGTTAATTTCCAAATGTGAAAGTGCCTTGGATGTAGTCACATACCTTTCCCAGTTCTTTCTCTCTTGCCTGAATCTCCCTCTCTGGTGTCCTGGTGAAGCGTGTACTGGCTATGACACACACCCTGAACGAGAAGGGAGAGTCAGTAATTCAAGTGAAAATCCATGTGGGGCTGGCCATGATGTCAGCCGGAGGGGGTCTGGTGAGTACCTCCAGGGGACAGAAAGAAAGAACTCTAGACTATCTGGGAAGCGGACTGGATCCCCCAGGCTGGATCCTGGGTTTGGAAGGGCTCCAGAGAAATGCTGTCAAGACTCAGGAATTTAATTTTAAAAATGCCAAAGGAAGGCAGCCTCAGATCCACACCAGGGCTCATCTGTGGCATGTTTCACTCAAAACTAGTTCCCATATATTTACAGGTATATGTATAACTGAATCACTTTTCTGAACCCCAGCAGGTAACACAACATTGGAAATCAACTATATTTCAATTAAAAAAAAAAAAAAAACACAAACCTTCACTCTAGTTCCCACCTCCCATACCTAAACATCCAATATCCTCCAACCTATTATTACTACTGGCTGTTTGGATCTGAATGACTGGACTCTTTGACTTTGTCCCTGAGAAAGACAGAGGTCTTGCTTCATTAATTTTTGCAAGTTACCAGAGCTCCAGAAACTGGTTAGCACCAGAAAGGTTATTCTGCTACTGGATTTTTCATTTTCAGGCTCCAGAAATAGCACACATTCTGGCTTGTTTGTGTTCTCCTTACTCCCTCTGAGAACTCCCCTGATAGAAACTGGATTAAGGGACCACTCAATATAAATTGGGCTTCCCTGGTAGCTGGGCTGGTAAAGAACCTGCCTGCCAATGCAGGAGACGCAAGAGAAGCAAGTTTGATCCCTGGGTTGGGAAGAGCCCCTGGAGAAAGAAATGGCAACCCACTCCAGGATTCTTACCTGGAGAATCCCATGGACAGAGGAGCCTGGCAAGCTACAGTCCATGGAGCTGCAAAGAGTCAGACATGATTGAGCATACAGAGTAAATTAAGGGACCACTCGATGTCAATGTAAACAGTTCACATGTATTTGGAGCCCTTTTGTTTTTAAAAATCCAGCAGCCTCCTTTGTATCTGTTGGCAGAATATCAAATTGCTGTTTCATTCATGCTCTATGGGAGAGTCAATCATAATTTCAACTACAAAGTCAACATTTGGAAAGATGAGCCAGGCATTTTTCATTTAATCCTCACAAAAATCTCTGAAAGATAGGTGTTATTATGCCCATTTGTGGATGACAGAACTGGGTCTCAGAGTTCAGGAGCATGAACAAGATCACACAGCAGAGCTGGGAGTCAAAAGTAGGGCTCTGGCCTGCTGAGGCCTGGCTCTTTCTATTGTACTATACCAGGGTATAGACAGGGCTTCCTAAGAGAACCCACCTGCCAAGGCAGGAGACATAAGACATGTGGGTTCAATCCCTGCACCGAGGGCATAGCATCCCACTCCAGTATTCTTGCCTGGAGAATCCCATGGAGGGAGGAGCCTGGCAGGCTACAGTCCATGGGGTCACAAAGAGTCGGACATGACTGAGACGATTTAGGACACACACAGGGTAGAGACAGAATGTTTGATTTCTACAATTTGCTCTGTAAGTTCATACTTTAAGGTACTACTCCTGCTCCAAGCACACAGGAATAATGGATAAAATATGAAAAACATTAATCCTGCTCGAAAGCACAATGAACATCTCTGTGGACTACTCAAAATGAGCCTGAAAATCAAAAATTTTAAGCACATCAAGAAATCGAACACTCAGGAAGAAAGCTAACAAATCAAATAATAGACATGAAATTTTCATACAGATTAAATGAAAATAATAGGATTTTCTGGCATAAACTTTGAAATGACACGTTGAGGTTGCATTTTTCTCGTTGCATTTTTCTTATTTCATCTGAACAAGTGGTGCATGGTTTCATTTTGCCTTATTAACAGTGATGTTCACTTTGGCCACTTGACTTTCCAGACTTCTCTACTGTACAGAGGATGTGAAGAAGAGGGAATTGTGCAGGGTTGGTGGGAGTGTAAATTGGTGCAGCCACTAAAGAAGACAATATGAGGATTCCTCAAAGAATTGAAACAAGCTACCATACAATCCAGCACTTCCACTCTTGGGTACTTATCCAAAGAAAACAAAAACACTAATTAGAAAAGACATATACACCCCTGTGTTCACTGCAGCATTATTTACAATAGCCAAGATATGGAAGCGGCCTAAGTTCCTGTCAATAGATGAATGAATAAAGCAGCCTTGAATTGAGCCTGGGAAGGGCTTGAGCTGGTGGGGAGCAGACAGGGACTCAAATGCTTTCTCTGCTGCTTAGCTGTGGATTCTCAGGCAAGCTACCTTCCCTGGCCTTGGCTCAGCCAGCTCACTTCTCTGCAAAATGGGAATGCATGAGGTCCAGCTTAAAGAGTTGTCAGAATTAAGTAAGAGAGCATATGCAAAGCGCCTGGCACCTGCCTAGCACAGAGGACAAAACCTCCATTCAAGGTACCTCTGCTCTCTCTCCAAATGATGTGTGTGCAGGTGTGTGTGTAACAGGTGTTAAATACATGTGTGTGAGTGGGAGGAGGCAGGGCCGGCTGGGGGATACAGCACACAGTTGGCTCAATTACTCATGGCCTCAAAATAAAAAAGCTGCTCCAAGCATTTGCAGGCACCAGGGTGATTGTAAATCCCACAGCCCTGGCCCCAGGCCAGAAGAGTGCTAGCCCACCCTCCCCTACCTCCTCCGCTGGTGGCCAGAGCCCTGCTGCCTTCCTCTTTCCCCAGATGGCCTGGTCCGTGTGTGCCCAAGGCCCCGGGAAGCCATGGAGCATCAGAGGCATCATCAGGGTGGTCCTGAAGGGTCCAGGGTGTGGGTCTGCTGGGCTCT
The DNA here is from genome assembly GCF_019923935.1 of Bubalus bubalis. Taxonomy (NCBI): domain Eukaryota; kingdom Metazoa; phylum Chordata; class Mammalia; order Artiodactyla; family Bovidae; genus Bubalus; species Bubalus bubalis. The sequence continues at coordinate 31,175,450 of NC_059179.1, read as the reverse complement.
TTGGAGACCCTGGCCTCATCCGGGGACCTCTCCAGGTGAGGAGATCCATCTAGAAGCAGGGAGGGGAGCGATGTACGGCCTGGACTTCTCCCCCTTACAATATGGCTCAGCCAGGGGTGCGAGTCCTCAGTCCCTCCTGCCTGGGAGCCGGCCAAGCAGGTGGGGCACGCTCGCCTCCATGTCTCTGAGGAGGAACCAGGAATCTCTTTCCTGTTCTGGAGCTTCGGGGGAGCTGGCCATTGAAGGACTCCTGCTGGGACTCTTTCTAAACCGAAAGCTGCCTCCTCCCTATTGAGCTCCATAAAGCTGTTTTTCTGTGACTTTGCAGAAGGTTGAGAGGCACACAGATGGCTCTGGAAGGTCAGTGTGAAGCCAGCAGGCCTGTCCCCCCACCCCCAGTCATTCCAGTTATCCCTGGGAGTGTTGCTGGGAGTAGGGGTCCTGGGGAAGGGTTCAGTGGGCAGCAAGACCAGCCTCCTTCGCATTCCCCTGGACAGGAAGGTCGGGGACAGGACTGGCCTGAGGTCACCCACAGTACAAGCAGGTGCTGGCTGAGCTCTAGAACCCAGGAGTACTCTCCCATCCACCTCTGTGCTCCCAGAGCCAGATCTGAGGCCCCAGGGGTAACAGGGGTTCAAAGTGATGGTGGGCTGGACTCCAGCCCAGGGTTCCTGGTGGCAAGACTCTGCCTGCTCCCCCGAGAGGCTACTGCTAGAGTTCCACATAAAGAGACATTCTGTAAGCGCCTACTTACAAAAGGGTAACTGCAGCAGATTAGAGATGGTCACAAAATCTTGGCGATCCCCCCATGGAGAGGTGGGGCCCTATTCCCCTCACCTTGGAACTGGGCCGGGCTTCATGGATTCATGACTTGCTTGACAAATGAATGATGTGAGAATGACACTCTGGGACATCCATGGCTAGTTTCCCTTAACTTCCTACCAGATACAGGAATGAAGCCGCCTTGAAGTCACCCAGGTGAGCCCATCTTCCAGCTGAATCCCACTCAGGTGACCACCATTGATGCCACGTGGAGCAAAGAATCACCTCACTGAGCCCTGCCGGGATTCTTAACCCACAAAACCATGAGATAAAATAGAATGGTGGCTGTTTAAATCTACTGAGTTCTGGTGTCATCTCTTAACACAGCAATAGATAACTATAGGGTAACTTTCCATCTTGAACATACCAGAGAACAGAGCAGCTGGATGCAGACACCTTTCTAAAGCAAGTACACACTCCTGAATTGTATACACCATTTAAGCTCAGATGTCTTTCGAGATTTCATAAAGCTGATTTGGGCTCCAAATATTATAAATGTAACTTGGATACCAACTGGCATAAAAAAAATTAAACCTAATTCTCCTGGTGCAACGACTGTATCGCACAGGCCTCTGTTCTCATTTAATTCAAGAACCACCTTTTAGGGTAGTTTGATGCAGTATCGCCATTTTACCAGAAAGGACATGGAAACAGAGGTTAAGGAGCTTGCCTGAGACCATACAACTCGCAACGCCAGGGCTGGGGTTCAAAGAGCCTCTCTCCACGGAGGGTGCTTCCCAGGGGCCCTCCCCGCGTCTGAGAGGATACCCCACACGCCGTGTTGGTGACACGCGGGGCCGCGGGTGGACGCTGGAGTGGGGGTCCCGGGGCCCAGGAAAGCTGCCTCCAGGCTGACGAAGGAGCACAAATCCCAGGCCCAGCCTTGCGCCACCTGCCCACGCCCCCTCCTCAGGCCCCTGGCGCAGCTGTCGCCGTCACGGGCCTCCGATCCGGTTACAGACCCCAGAGCCCCCTCCTCCTCCTGCCCGTGCGCAGGACGGAAGGCAGAGCCCCGTCCGGCCTGGGAACAGCGCTGAAGGCGAGGACCAAACCGCCCAAGGCACTGCCAGCTGCCGTCACCGCCGCGCCCCCGCCCGCGGAGCTCATTCTCTGGGGTCTTCGGCGGCTGGTGGTGAAGACGGACAGGAGTGCGCGCCCTGCGGTGGGCTGTGAGGAATCCTGCAGTTGGCTTTGTTGAGACGAGTTGATGCCGCACCAGGCCCGGGCTCTGCACCTGCTGCCGGAGGAAGTCCCCTCCTACCTTGCCCCAGAGTGCGTGCAAGTGCACACGCGCGCACACAGAGGAAGCCACCTCCCACCCAGTAGCTCCCACAGAAGGCCCAGGCCTGGCTTAACTCTGGGCTTCACCAGTTGCTAATCTAAGATTCAGTTTCCTCACCTGTAAAATGGGTTCATATAACACCTAACATAGGTTTTATATCTCAGGTCCTCACCAAAAGCTTGTTGAGTAAAACCAACAAGCAATAACAAAACCAACAACCCCACATCCATCCATCTACCCATTCCCTGTGGTGCAGGTCCCAGAGACTCTACTCTCCTCCTCACTGCTGCCTTCCTTCCTGTCAGCCCCACCCTTGCTCCACTGGGCTTGACCCAAGGCTCTTAACTAGGCCTCCCCCTGCCAACCCTGCAAGTTGGTGAGCTCCTCTCCTCTGGGTCACGCCTCTGAGGGCTGGAGTATGTGTCTGAGAAGCTTCAGGCGTTTAGCAAATGTATCCAGTTCTTGGGGATTAGGCGACAAGCCTACTGAATGCCCTTTCAAAGTCACACTAGAGCAGTGACCAGCAGGCCCCCCTTGGGCCATCCAACTTTCTAAGGGAAGTCATTTGTTTGACACACTGTCTTCCACGGATCAGGGCATAGATCCTGCTGAGTTAGATGTTAACTTACAAAGAAATGAAACTTTCCCCAATTGGAACGTTGGAAGTGACTCTTGTAAGCTAGAAAAATAACCACAAAAGATTATGGTTTTATTGACCTATCCAGATCTGTCATCCTGTAGGTTCTGTCATTAATGAGATAATAGTGCTCATGGTAAAGAACTCACCTGCCAGTGCAGGAGATGCAAGAGACCTGAGTTCAATCACAAGTCGGGAAGATCCCCTGGAGGAGGGCATAGCAACCCACTCCAGTGTTGTTGCCTGGAGAATCCCATGGACAGCGGAGCCTGGCAGGCTACAGTCCATGGGGTCATAAAGAGTCGGACATGACTGAAGCAACTTAGCATGCATACTGTGTATGAGAATCATATTTTCAAAATTTCAAAAACGATGCTTCAACACAGATCTCACATGTTTAGGAAGAGGCCAGGGTTGGGGTGAGAGGACCCCTGTAAGTGGAAATTGGAAAGAATGAAGCCCCAGTGGATGTTGAGGGGCTGTGGATGGAGAGGAAGATGGAGCTTAAGGCCAAGTACACTAGTGTCCTGAGAGCTGGTGATGCTTCAGATGCTGGTGGTGATGTTGAGGGTGGGAGCCAGAGTAGATGGAGCTACAGAAGAGTGATTGCTGAACATAGTGGTGATGCAAAGTGGCATCCAAGAGCCAGGAGCTCACTGGTCCCTCTTCCGAAGCCTGAGAGAAGAGGTAGATGAGAAAATCCCTCTCCATCAAAAGGACTTCAACAATGAGAGACGTCAAAGGGAATCATCAGGAGGTAATAGAAGGTTTCAGGTGTTGAGACTGAGGCTGAAGGTTTCAGAAGCCTTGTGATATAAGAGGGTGGTCAGGAGGTAACGGAAGGTTTCAGGTGTTGAGTCTGAGGCTGAAGGTTTCAGAAGCCTTAGTGATATAAGAGGGTGGGGAGAAGGTGGGGCAGGTATGGAAGGAAGCCGGCTGCTGGCCCAGGAATGAGGGCAGCAGGAGGGAGGGAAGCCGTCTGGAAGGAAGCAGGGTCACAGTGATGCCCGTGACAGACTGGGCAGGCCGGGGGCTTCTACCAGAGCAGGGCCTGGTACAGCTCTGGGGTCAGAAATGCTCCAAGTGGGGACTGTGGGCAAGAGGCTTTGGGGTCTTCCCGGTGGCCAGACTCACTGGCTGGGCGTGAGGAAACCCTGAGCTGGGCACACTGAGCTCTTAGCTTCCAACAGAAGCTTCCCAGAAACTTTAGGTGTGCAAGGGAGGTATTGGGGTGACAGGGAACCGCTGTCAGGCTCTTCAGCTGCCCACGCTATGACTGTGATTATGCTCCGAATCTCCCCTCAGAACTGCTGGCGGCCGGCACAGACCCTCAGCTGGGAGCGGCCAGGTTCTGTCTACTGAGGAGGCCCAGGAGTCAAGCTGGTGAGTTTGAACTACTCTCCCCTCAAGACAGGAATTAGCTTAAAGGCCCAAGTCAAACAGGGGAGTGGCACAGTCCTCCGGCTGGTGGGACGGCGGCAGCTCTGGTTGGCTCACCTCTGCCATCCCAGCCTTCCAGTCTGGAGGCCTTTTGAAAGTTCTGCCAGTCGCAGGGACCACCCTCCCTCCCACCCCACTGCATCCAGCTGCTGCCCACTGTTTACCTCGGTTCAGATGAAAGTTTTCACTTTCCCCTTAGATAAAGCAAACCCCAAAAGCCTGCTTCTTTTCTTTGTGTAAAGAATCAGAAAGGATTCCTCCCAAGTTCATGGGCCAGTCTTTGTTCCAAAGGTGAAGGGTTTCAACAACCTGAGCCTTCTCTTTAAGGCCCATAGATTTTCCCAGTTAACAGGCAGGGCCTGTGACCTTCCTGGGCCCTGCCCCAGACCTGCTGATTTAGAACCTTCAGGGGGAAATGCTGGCAAAACGGCAGCTTCAATCAAAAACAACTTCAAGGGCTTCTTTGGTGGTCTAGTAGTTAAGAATCCGCCTTGCAGTGCAGAGGACACGGGTTCAGTCCCTGGTCTGGGAAGGTCCCACATGCCACGGAGCAACTAAGCCCGTGTGCCACCACTGTTAAGCCCTTGCTCTGGATCCCTTGAGCCACAACTACTGAAGCCCACAAGCCCTAGAGCCCGCACTCTGCAACAAGAGAGGCCGCCGCAGGGAGAAGCCCGCACACTGCTGCTAGAGGATAGCCCCCACTTGCCTTAACTAGAGAAAGCCTGTGGGCAGCAACGAAGACCCAGCAAGGCCAAAAATAAATAAATAAATAAATAAATATAAAAACCACTCCAGGGCACCTCCCTGGTTAAGAATCTGCCCTGCAATGCAAGGGACATGGGTTCGATCCCTGGTCAGGGAACTAAGATCCCACATGCCTCAGGGCAACTAAGCCCATGTGTCACACCTACTGAGCCTGAGCAACTAAGCCCCGACATAGCTAAATAAGTAAATAAATACTTAAAAACCACTCCAAGTGGGGAGTTCCCTGGTGGTCTACCGGTTAGGATGGTGGGCTTTCACTGCCGTGGCCCAGGTTCAATTCTTGACCAGAGAACTGAGATCCTGCAAGCTGAGCAGCATGGCCCCCGAAAAAGGACGAAAAACAAAATAAACAACACTCCAAGTGAATATGATGGTAAGGCAAGGCTGGGTGACACAGGTTCAGATTAGAACTCCTCTGGGATATGGGGTATTTGTACATTTCTCATCAAACTTCTAGCTGAATTATTCCCGACTCTTCCCTAGCTACCAAGTTCAGCCCTAGAGTGGGCCAGGGTGGCCATACAGAATGTAGCCATCTCGAGCATCCACACCCCCTTCTGTATGGGGAACCCAGTCAAAGGCAATCATGGCAACGATAGAAATAGACCATGGGAGAATTCAGAGGGGATCAGCAGCCTGGGGTGTCCCAGGTCACAGCCCGCGGGCAGATGGAAGGTTCATGGACAGGGAGGTGCCACACGGGCATGTGGACCTCAGAGGACTGACCTGGGCTGGGTTTGCCGCCCCTGCTTAGAGCTTGTGTGGCCAGGGGTTGGGGTGGGGAAATAGCCCCTTCGAGGCTCAGTCACGTTTTTTGAACAACAGTTCCTCTCTCAGGGTGGTGGTGAGGCTTGTCTGTCCTTGCCATAGAGAATATAAGTCGCTAAGCACAGAGCCTGGCACACAGTAAATGCTCAGTAAGTGCCAGTTGCTATTATTGATCATTCATGCATTCCACAAACAACTTGTGGATAAAAATGGCAAAAATAAACAGCACAACAGAAAATTAGACAGATGCGGTGTCAATGCTCATAGTGCACACGGGATGGAGGGTTTTAACGGGATTTTACTCTAAATTCATACAAACAAAAGGTTTCTGTTTTTAAAGTGACAGAAGAAAAGAACTTAGGGAAAAGCACAGGTTCAACTCAGATGCGAGTTCCACCCTGGCTCCTGCTTCAGATTCAATCTGTTGATGCAAGAATAGATTGTGGAGATCTCAGAAAAGGGACCTGACTTCCTGAGACTGGAGAATCTTTTCAGGCTTGAGGAACAAATAAAACTGTTAACCCCCGTACCCTGCCTTTGCAGTAGTAAAATCTTGGTGATCTAGAACAATTCTTAGTTCCCTCAACTTCCAAGTCCTCCTCTACCTCAAATGTTTCATGTTACTGCTTTAAAAACCCTCTTATACCTACAAAGTAAATAATAATTAGGTGCATTCAAGAACCAAGAGAGAAAAGGGACAGTGTGGGGAGGGGCGTGGAATTAAGTCCTACCCTTTGGGATGCACAAGGTTGAACCCAGGCTCTCCTCCAGGAAAGCTGAGCTCTCAGATGCATGGGCAGGGAAGAGGGCCAGTGGTGGTGGCCAGAGCTCAATGTGCAATCTTTGCCTTTTTAATACTGGGAGCTGAGAATAGGGTTGGGGGACTTGAGAGAAACTGACAGTTAAGTGCTAGAGAATTCCAGAATCAAAAGCACTTAGCCAGTATGCTCCTCTGCAAAAGATGTGTGTGTGATACAGATTGGGGTGGGGGGGGGTAGTTTTGGATCTGCAATTGCTTCCCGGGGACCATCTGAAGCTAGGGACTGCAGAACCCAGGATTGCATTTCAACAAAGCTTTTTGCTTTTGTGGCCTGGCATCCCTGGGGGATGGGTTGGGGGTGGGGAACGTAGCTGCAGGAAAAAAAAAAAAGGCTCCGGGAATACACCTCAGATTTGTAGGCAGCTTGGAAACCAACTGGTCCAGAGGTGCTTTCACCCTGCTTTGTGGCAGGTCATTCTGCCAGTGTCAGTACCAACTTTGAGTTTTTAAAAGGGAGTCAGAGAGAAGAGATCTAGTGAAATAGGAGAGAGCAGGGCTCTCTACTCTCAGCCCCACCACTTTCTCTTTTTTTAAATATTTATTTGGCTGCGTCAGGTCTTGGTTGCAGCATGCAAACTCTTAATTGCAGCATGCGGAATCTAGTTCCCTGACCAGACTGAACCCAGGCCCCCTGCTTTGGAAGCACAGTCTTGGCCACTGGACCACCAGGGAACTCCCCCTACCTCTAACAGGAATTTGGTCAGCAAGTACTGTCATCGTTCTGTGAGAGAATGTAAGAGACCCTGATTCTGCCTCAGAGTTGTGTAGGAGAGATGATGATGAAATGGTAAACTGGAATGCAATGTCACAGGTGAAGCTGTTTACATTAAGGGATGCAAGGTGAAAGTCAGCAACAGAAAACGGGAAATGAAGACAGTCTCTTCTGGGTCTACAGAAGGATTCAGAAGTCACAAGCAGAAAAAAAAAGCTGCTCTGAGGAGAAACAAGTAGGGCTTTGCAAGAAAGGGTTGCCCTTTTGTTAACAAGATTCTATTAAACATCTGCAGCATAGCTTTCTAAATAGCAACAATACAACCTGTTGCAAGCACTAGCCAGCTTGGCTGAAGGCATCCAATTTATGACTGAACTGCAAGCAGTTAACACTTAGCTTGAACTTCTGCAACAGGGAAATCTCAAAAATATCACACCTCAACCTGCTCATTGCTCCTGAAACTCTAATAAGGAACTAAACAGGAAACTAGTTTGAAAACTATAGACTGAAAAAAGGAGGGGTTGGCATGTGGGAAGGTCCCCCTCTAGTGGTTCTGGAAATAAATGAACTAATTTGGGATTTAGAGTATCAGGAGCAAAGCACAGCTGCAGCAAACCTCAATCTTACCAAAAATCTTAATCATTATTTCTAATTCTGAGGTGGCATGACAGACTCCTATTTTAAAAAGAAAACCTCTTCCAGCAGGCTTCTGCCTTAGAAGCAATATGATCCTTTCCCTATGTTACACAATAACCGCTTCTGTGGCCTTCAGTTCACTTGCAGTTCAGTCGCTCAGTCGTGTCTGACTCGGCGACCCCCTGAACCGCAGCACGCCAGGCCTCTTTGCCCATCACCAATTCCCAGAGCCTACCCAAACTCATGTCCATTGAGTCGGTGATGCCATCCAACCATCCCCTCCTCTGTCGTCCCTTCTCCTCCTGCCCTCAGTCTTTCCCAGCATCAGGGTGTTTTCAAATGAGTCAGCTCTTCACATCAGGTGGCCTTAGTTCCAAATGATTTGGTCTCACATCCATGTTCTTCACGTTCAACTTTCTAATGTTTTTTTTTCTCTCTCTCACCTATATGTACTTCTGTCTTACCAGTTTATAGAACCATCATTTTTAATGAACAAAAATTTCATACTTAGGGGACTAAGGTTGGATTTGGTATCACCACACACTTGACTGTGTATTACATAAGCAACATACCAGGCACTGGTCTGAACCATACAGAATCCATAAAAGATAACATTCAAATGCTAACAGACTTATGCCAGCCAATGTGATGACTTGGGGGAGTAAATATATCCATGTTCTCCTTGAAAACCTAATCTCTATGCGGCCTCATACCCCTGTGCAGTTACTGGCTGCTACAAGGGCTCTTACACCCAGAAGACTCTCTGTCTCTAGGAAGGGGAGACCAAGTGCCACAAGGTGGCAGATTTATGGAGCAACACTGGCATCTTTCATGCAGAGAAGACTGGCAGCCAGGAGTAACCCAGCCCCCTAGGACATTCAGGCAGACAGAGATCAGAGTATACCTAATTAGGTGAGAGCTAAAGAAAAGGGGAGAAGGGTAGGGAGGGAAAAGGTTTTGATTAAACAAAAGATGGTGGTGACTCACCCTTTGAAATCTGCTGCTGGGTGTAACGTGGAGGACCGATCAACACTGTGCAAAACAGCTCCCCTGTTTTCAGTTATCATTCCATATTTCATGTGTTTAAAAAAAGGTGCAGAAATTAAACAAAAAGCTTTCTATCTTGAGAAAATTAATTTCCAGGGTTCTGGGTAAAAATGCTCATTTTGTCACTGTTGCTGAAACAATCTAAGCATCCAATAGGAGATTTAAGTAAATCAGGCTACTTCTGACAGAATTTTGTGGCTATTAAAATTTTGTTTCTGAAGAGATTAAAGAGGGATATTTCATATTGTATTACTAACTGAGAAGTTCAGGATATAAAATTATATACCCAGTATAAACCTAACCATAAAATTTTGTATGAAAATTTGAAGGAAATGCCCAAAAATGTTAATTGTGGAAGTCTGGCTGGTAAGGAAGGTGACCTAAAAATGCCATATTCTTCAAAACTACATGTAATATACACACTCTTCAAATCTATTAGTACTTTGTAAATAATATTAGTAAAATCTCAGAGTGGAAAAGTCAGAACAGAGAGAAACCCTTTTTAGATTTATGAATCACTGGCTAATTCCTTTGGTGAATTTCTGTCCCTCCTCTGAGTTTCTGGGTTAGCCAAATATTCCACGATTTTCACATTTTTCTGTTCAGTAAGAATAATTTATGAGGAACTCCCTAGCGGTCCACTAGGTTAGGACTCCATCCTTCTACTGCCAGGGGCCCAGGTTCGATCCTTGGTCAGGGAACTAAGAACCTATAAGGGTAGAGAGACCAAAAAATTACATAATATAAAAATTTATGATGAGATATAGAAAGGAAAATGGGTTTTACATTTATATTGTTTCACTATTTAGGTGCTTACTGTTATAAACTCACTTAAGTCTCATTTACATTCTTAGGGAGATGCTTAAGAAGATTATTAGCAAGTTCTAGAATAATGCCATGCATGTAACATCCCTGCCAAATTCTTTACTATGGAGGCTTGATTGTATCAGGGCAAAGTTATAGATCATAAACTATATACCACTTCAGTCTGCATTTGTTGTCGTTCAGTCTCCCAGTCATGTCCGACTCTTTGCGACCCCATGAACTACAGCCTGCCAGGCTTCCCTGTCCTTCACTATCTCCCAACTTTGCTCAAACTCATATCCATTGAATCGGTGAGGCCATCCAACCATTTCAACTTTTGTTGCCCTCTTCTCCTCCTGCCCTCAACCTTTCCCTGATGCTGGGGACTTTTCCAATCAGTCGGCTCTTCAATGTCCATAGGTGACTCATAATGAATATTCCTGGGGACATGCTTAAGAAACATCTTAGGAATGTTAGAAGGATACTGTGCTTATATAACCCTTTGAATGGGGTCTTAGAATTCTATTTCTTGAACCAAATTCTCTCTTAGGAAGATAAACAATCTACTGTATGTGTGTGTGCTTAGTCTCTCAGTTGTGTCCAACTCTTTGTGGGCTCATTGACTGTAGCCCACCAGGCGCCTCTGTCCATGGAAATTTTCCAGGCAAGAATACTGGAGGGGTTGCCATTTTCTACTCCAGGGGATTTTCCTGACCCAGGGATCAAACCTGTGTCTCTTGCGCACACTGTACTGTATCCTCCCAACCCACATGAGCAAATGCACACATTTAAGTTCCAACCCCACTACCTCCAAATATCACTACTGTTTTGGAGATAGGGCTTTTAAAGAGGTGATCAAGTTACAATAAGGCTGGAAAGAGTGGGCCCTAGTCCAATCTGACTGGAGGCCTTAGGAGGAAATTTCCTTAAGTGGAAATCTGGACAAATGAGTTGTTTAAATGTTATGCTTCAAAAGGTATTATTAAGAAAGTAAAAAGACAAGGGCTGGGAGAAAATATCTACAAGTCACACACCTGACAACGGACTTTTGTATCCAGAATATAAAAAAACTCCCACTTCTGTTATTAGTATCCTATAATAATATAAACTATGATTCTATAATAAGAATACGAGTTAACAGAATTTAAACATGGGCAAAAGATGTGAACAGACATTTCACCAAAGATGACACATAAATGACCAGTAAGTACATAAAAAGGTGCTTAACATCATTAGTCATCAGGAAAATGCAAATTAAAACCACAATGAGATACCACTTCACATAAGAACGGCTATAACAAAAAGATTAGGTGTTGGTGAGGATATGGAAAAATCAGAACCCTCACAAACTACTGGTAGAAATATAAAATGATACAGTTCCTTTGGAAAAGTTTGGCAATTCCTCAAAATGTTAAACATACCACATGACCCAACAATTCCAATCCTAGGTAAACACCCAAGAATACACAAAAACTTGTTCATAGATACTCACAGAGGCATTATTTATACTAGCCAAAAGGTAGAAACAACCCAAACGTCCAACTAATGAATGATTAAACAACACAGTATACAGGTGACCTTTGAACAACATAAAGGTTAAGGGTGCTGACTTCCCCTTAGAGCTGAAAATTCAAGTAATGCTATGTCTGCCTCAAAAACAAAGGAAATGATCCATAAAATGAAAATACAGGTAACTATACTGAAAAATATCCAAGTATAAGCAGACCTGACCAGTTCAAACAAACACTGTTCATGAGTCAAACTGTATAATCATACAATGGGATATTATTCAGCAATAAAATGGAATCAAATACTGGTATGTGCTATACCATAAATGAACCTTGAAAACATGCTAAATAAAGGAAGCTAGTCATAAAAGGTGCTATACTGTATAATTCTGTTTACATGAAATGTCCAGAATAGGCAAATCCATAGTATGAAACATACATTTGTGGTTGCCAGGGGAATAAGAGGAAAGGGAGATATAGTGTGACTGCTGATTGGTACAGTGTTACTTGTGGGGTAACTGAAATGCTCTAAAATTTGATTGTACAGATGGCTGCACAATTCTGTGAATAAACTAAAAAGCATTGAATTGTGCTATACTATTTTGAAGGGTGAATGTTATGGTGTGAATTACCTCAATAAGCAATTTAAAAACACAATAAACAACAAAGCTCTCCTTTGGGAAAAGACCAATGTTCCAATAACAAGGTTTTCCAAACTATTTACTTATCTGGAGGAACAACAATTTCTTGGATACACTTCCTAACTTATATTAAACACACTGCCATTTTAAATTAAAAATACTTTTTAAAGGACAGTTACATTGAGTTATAGTGGGGTTTCTAATCCTCACTGAGGGTCAGGATCACCTTATGGAACTTTAGAATTAACATTGACCAAGAGTCTATTCCTTAGAGATTTGGATTCAAGTGGTCTAGGGAAAGACTTAAGCGGTGTTACATTTTGAAAAGCTCCCTCCCATGGATTTAAACAAGCAGCCAGGACTGGAAATCATATTGCAATTCAACAGAATATTAACCCATATTTTAAAAATCTTCTTTTAGGTGAAGGCAGACCTTTTCTTAAGCAAAACAAAAAGCAGATATTTAAGAAAAATTTGTTTCCAATCATACACCTATAAATAAAAAGCCACATAAAATAGTCATAAAACCAATTATTTAATTGAAGCTATAAAAAGAGGCAATAAACTTGATAAAATAATTAGGAAACAATATTTAGCAAATTTTAAAAGATTTAAAACAGGAGAACACTTTACAAAAAGTTGTGTGGGAAATAAAATCCTTAAACTATGAATAGAAATGTAACATTACAGAGTACGTTATAAAATACAATGACAGAACTATAAAAGGACTATGTATACTCTAAGCTGAAAACTATTAATAATGATCAGATATTTAAGTTTAAATTTACAGTTCCTGGGTAAAAGGATTATATTACTTTACACATCTTCCAGACCAATGGGCAGTATTTTCCAATTAACCATGAGTGGTATCATCTTCTACAAAGTCTTTGGCCATCTCTGCTGTGATCACATCAATATGACTAACCTGAAGAATAAACATTAAAAACAGAATCTGTTAAATTGTAAAGAAACTTACCAGTGTTCCCACTGAATACGGTAATATTTTAAAAATACAGCCAATTACCTATAAATTTCATATTTCAAGTCAACTGACTCTAAAACACTGACTGATAAAACCCTTATTTTAATGCTGTTTGTTCAACTGCTAAGTTGCTTCAGTTGTGTCCGACTCTGTGCGACCCCATAGACGGCAGCCCACCAGGCTCCCCCATCCCTGGGATTCTCCAGGCAAGAACACTGGAGTGGGTTGCCATTTCCTTCTCCAGTTTGTTCAAAACATGAGTCTAAAAAATATTTTGCATTTTAATGCTCTGAAGATACAGATAAGTACTAATGTCTAAATATCTGAACCACATTTTTGTACAGTTTTTTATTACTTTGCTATTTCAAAGAATTTTAAGGCTGAAAACACCTGGAAGAGCCATGTGGTCTAACCAAATATAAATCAATGTATGTAAATGTTAAAGACTGCATTAAATAAGCACTAAATAGACTAGAGAGGAGGATAATGTCTCTTAATGCCAATGAAAATAAAACTATGCAATGAATGCCAAAAAAAAAAAAACCTGATAAGCTTCATAAACATTTTAAGGTTTTTTTCACAAAGACATCATCATCCAATAAGCAACAAGTTTCTGAATTTTTTCTCATGACTTAAGTAACCACAAAAAAAAAGAACTGAACGGATACAATGGATTAAATACTATATGAACTTAAACTTCATGTAAAAAAATTTTACCTTATTTCTGAACTTCACACCATAGAATTTGTCAGCTGACTCAAGCAGTTCAGGCCTAAAAGTAGTTGTAATGAATTGAGCATGTACAGCAAGCTCCATAATCATATCTGTAAAAAGAAAGAGTAATTTAATAAAACCGTTTTCTCAGTAGAACTAAAAATTTAAAAAGCAACGATCTTTAATCTTACCTAAAATTTAAAACTGCCTGTTGGCATACGTCTATAGAAAGCATCAATTTATTTCTTAAGCTAGGGATAAACCTTTAACACCGATATCTTAGTTACAGAATATAAAAGCAGCATTTTCTAACTGGATTAGAAATAATATCAAAGTAAATTTTTCTCATCCAGAAAAACCAAAAGCAACCTCTTCCTGCTACCCATTCCCCCAAGATCTTTTGAACTTACTAAAGATCAGGTATAGATTATTTAAACACAAAATAAAATCTGTTTATGAAAAACAAGTTTTAAAAGGAGAGACATTTGTATAAAAAGCTTAACTGGGGTTGGAGTTTCAATTGTTTCATGTTTCTCATAGAACTAAACTTTGTAGTCTAATAAAGAGAAATTATTTTGTTTACTGAATAATACCCTGTCTAGTCTCCCCAGATACCTCAGGCAGCAAGAAATATATGACAGAAGAGGCACGCTATCATTTCTAGTAAGTTACTATGAAACCAAAACTGTACCCGACACAGCCTTTCTGTGCTGAGCATCCAGAGCCTGGTCAATCTCATCAAACAAGTAAAAAGGAGCTGGGTCACATTTCTGAATGGCAAAAATCAGAGCAAGAGCTACCAAGGATTTCTGTCCACCCGAAAGCTGTTGCATTTCTCTCATTTCACCTTGTTTTCCTGTAAATGACACCTAGGAAAATATTTAATTAGAGTTAATATTTCAAAGGGGTAAAATCACCATCATCCCTTAAAATTAAATTGCATACAATGTACCAATTTAAGATTTGCAGAATATTCCACTATGATAATGCTATCAGGAAAATTGAATATAAAGTTATTTTACCCTAATTCCAACTCCAGTGAACTGGTCAACTGATGGAACGCTGCTTTGTGATCCAGAGCCCCTCTCACTTTCACCACTCCCTTCTCCTTCATCCTGAGACTGACTGCCTTCCACATCTCCTTTCTTCATCACCAAAGTAGCTTTGCCACCAGGGACCAACTTCTGGAATACTTCACTAAAGTTTTTGGATACCTTAAAATGAATAATATATAAATAGGTGTCAAATGGAATATGTACTTTTTAAAACAAAGACAAAAATTATTTAAAAGGAATAAAAAGTATTTTCATTTTTTAATCTTAAGAACAAGAATAACAGATTGGATCCTTGTAAGAGCTGTATATATACTGGATGTCTGTAAGTATTAGAACAATTATCAGTGGAAAAAAAGCTTTTAAATCTTTACAAATTGAATGATAAACTGAGTATCTGATTTTAGCTTGTGTATTAACTACAAACAGAAACATACCTGTTTGAAAGTTAACTGAATAGCTTCGTATTTTCGAAGTTCAAGTACATTCATCAGTTCCATGATTGATTTGTACCCCCTGTCCAACTCTTCTTGTCGCTTTATTAACTTTTCTTTCTGCTCCGAGAAATTTACAAACTGATCTAAAGCTTTTTTGTTAACATGGCTATACTTCTTCAATTCTGTGTTGCACTGTTCAAGTTTTCGAAACAACTATAAAGAGAAAAAAAAAAACATACAAATAAACTCACATGTAGGAAAATTTGTAATGAGATTTCATATTTAAAACAAACTAGATTTACCTGTTTGAGGCTCAGTGTTTGGTATTTTTCAAATGCTTCCTGTGGAAGTGATCCAAGTTCTCGAATTTTCTTCATGCACTCTTCTTTCTTCTTCAGCAGCATGCCTTGTCGGTTTGTCATCTTTTCTAGTTCTTTAGTGTCATGATTTATAGCATCCATGTGTTCTTTTTCCATATTTTTCCAGCGCTCCATACTCTTCTGCAGCTCCTTAATTCCAGCTTCTGTTTTATCGATGGAATTGTCCAAATCTAAAATGGGGGGAAAACCAAATTAGGCCATAACAGTTATTGTATTTTGGCTGAGCCATGCGGCTTGCAGGATCTTAGTTCCCTGACCAGAGAGTGAACCTAGATCCTTGGCATGAAAGCAGGGAGTCCTAACCACTGGATCGCCAGGGAATTCCCCATAACACCTATTTTAAGGTGTTATCTGACCAAACATTTTAATGGTCAAATCTATCAAAATAAATAGGTTTAAATTTTCCTGTGAAAATTTATGAAAGAATTCAAAATAAAATTGGGAGTGTACACAAGCTATTCAGTTTATAAAAACCTAGAAGAATTTTCTTCTCAGCAATTAAGTGTCAACAAACTTGATTCAGCTATTCCATGCTTTTGTCAATGAAACTAATAATGTATGGTCTCTTAAAAACTGCCACAAACATTTCAAAATGAAGGTGACTATAATCAACACCCTAAACTCTGTTCACTAGAAACTGTTTACTACAAAAACTTCTGGTACATGCTTTTGCCTATTTGGGTATTTCATTTTGTAATACAGTCTTATAAAATGAATAAGCTAAATTTAACTAGATATCAAAAACATTTTTACAAAATAAACATTCACCTTCTGATCTTGCCATGGTATCTTTCACCCTTTTATTGATGGCTTCAAGTTCTGAGGTTGTAGCAGTGAGAACAGTACCCCCTTCTGTCTCTCTCAGTTCATTGAGTTCCTGTAACACAAAAGGAACACAGGAGCATTAAGCCATAAAAATATAAACTTTGTTAGTTTCAAAATGCTATGACTGCCAGTGTTTATATAGCTGTTGATATGTTTGAATAAACACTTAAGGAAACCAAAAAACATACTTCAAATAGTTGTAAATACTTAAGGTATCCATTAAGCAGGAAAAAAATGATTAATGACTAAAAAATTTCTTAGCATCTGACCACTACTGAGAAAATATTTGTAACTAATATTTACTGAGTACCTAGAATGTGCCAGATAATCACACAAAACATACTGCTATGCTTATTTTACACAAGAGGAAACTGGAGCTTAGAAATATCAAATGACTTGACCAACACAGCACACTAGGTGGCAGTGTGAGATCTCCAAGCCAGGGCAGGTAGTCAGACTACTAGTCTTTCTGTCCCCAGAGTCCATACTCTAAATCAGAGCCTCTCACGTAAGCATATTCAAAAGGTTATGCTCATCAAGAAACCATCAAAAGACAACGTACCTGTTCTACTTGGTCCAAGCGTTTTCTCAAATTCTCATTGAGGTAAGTCTCTACTCGAGTAATAATACCTTCTAATTTAATTCTTTCATTCAGTAGTTGTCTGTTTTCCTAGAAGAAAAAAGAAAAACAAAATTGTTTGTCTACATAGGCATGCGCATTTCACATACAGATATGCTGTTAATCTGTTGCTGTCTCCATTCAGATCAGATCAGATCAGATCAGTCGCTCAGTCATGTCCGACTCTTTGCGACCCCATGAATCGCAGCACCCCAGGCCTCCCTGTCGATCAAGTCAGTGATGCCATCCAGCCATCTCATCCTCTGTCGTTCCCTTCTCCTCTTGCCCTCAATCCCTCCCAGCATCAGTCTTTTCCAATGAGTCCACTCTTCGCATGAGGTGGCCAAAGTACTGGAGTTAAAAGACCTTTATTTTCTTCATCTACTCTCAGAAGTTGTTTTGTGGAATTTACTCGACATTTAAATGCTCTTTTGATGAATTTGTGGGGGAGAAAGTGTTCTCCCCGTCCTACTCCTCCGCCATCTTGGCTCCTCCCCCCTTCATCTACTCTCTTATCTATCCAGAAAGGCTATTTTTGTGCCTGGTTCTTTTTATAAGGCATACTACCAAAAATATTTTTCTTTTCCTGCTTTTCACTTTTTGAATTTAGTGTTAATTATTTACATCTATATTTAAGAATCAAATGTTATTAAAATGTTTAATCAAAACTATTTTTAAATATGTAAAAGTGGTCAGATGAATAAATAGCAAAGCTAACAAGCTCGATTTTACTAATGACAAACAGGCATTAAATAAGATGAAAGAAAATAAAGATTTCTTATACAACCTTATCATAAGGTTTAGAAAAACTTACTAAAATCTCATTTACTTTAATGGATACTGGAAGTCTTAATCTTATATTTTCTCAGTATCTCTTTCACACTCTTTTACTAGCAAGAAAGACACTTTTCACAACAGTTGATTACCAACAAAATTTTTTTCTGTCAACTGTACTTGCCTGCTGAAGTTGACGAATTTCATCATTCAGTGCATCTACCCTCTTCTGATCTTCAAGACTAAGTTGAGAAAGCAAATCAGTTCCCAGTTCTGCTTTCAGTGATTCTCTGGTGGACTCCATAGCATGCAAACTCGCCTCCAAACTTTGTAAGCTACGTTGCTATATGACAGATTTTCCATTTATTAGTAACGGTATTAGTCAGTGTACACTTACAGTAGTGAAAAATTGGAGACCATCAATATTTGATATTAAAGTGAGCTTAAATAATATTATCTCAAATATTAGATGCCCATTACATTTGATAATTAGAACTATGCAGCAACAAGAAAAATGTTTACGATGCAATGTTAAGCAGGATGTGTGGAATAAATATATCATATTCCATGGTCAAACTATATAAAAATCATTATGCATATTCATAAGAACACAAAGAAGCTGCTAGAATGTTAGGGTGGTCTAATTGTGGGTATATACACTACATTTTTAACTTTGTTGTTTTAGTATAATTGATGTACAAAATTAGTAGTTTTTGTTTTGCTCATGTTTATGAGACCAATGGATATTATCATTTGTAATAGCAATAAGAATTCACTTTCTAACTCATTTTAATATAATTTTGGGCAAAATGCAGTCAAATAAATCCATAAATAGCATTTACAGACACAAATGGTACCTGGCTGACTATCAAACAATACTTTTATGTCATGGCTCAAAATGCCTACTGGCTTAATGAAGTTGGAAAATATGAATTTGGCATACAAAAGTAGACTCTTGAGTACTCATGAGTAAAAGTGTGATAAAGATACATGCAGATACCCAAAGTATGGGCCTAAATGAAAATGGAACATAATGTATATGCTATATAACCTACACAATATATAGTCTACCCCAAATCTATATAATTAAATATATTTTTAAAAAGCATATTTACGAACCTTGGGCATAAAGGTTTTCTCTGACTGCTGCCTCTTCTCTTTTAACATCTTCATTTCTGATAATATGCTATCTCGAGATGCTTTAAATTTCCTTTGCTGAGTCTCTATTTGCTGCATTTGGTTCATAAGCTGATCAATTTCATTATTAATCCATATACAAGGCTAAGGAAAATTCTCTTCAGTGTCTATTAACTTGTATCCCCTTCCTTTTCTTTATCCCTAGATTAAGCTATTCCCCCAAATTTAAGTACCATAACAACACAGAATTAAATCCTATGTCAAGTCTGTTCAGTCATAAAAGCAGCTTTAAACATTTTAACCCACTACTCTCTCAAAATAACATACAACTTTACCAACTGCTATATAAAATAAATAAAACCATGGGAAAGTCCTAAAGGAAGCTAAATGATACACATTTTAAAATATATATCTTTTTCATTCATCAAGTATTTACTATATAAACTATTATGCTTAAAGCACTATGTAAGACAGTCAGATGTGAAGAGGAGGCTTCACGTATTTTCCCAGGCAAGATCTGTGCTCAAATCTTGCCAAATTTGGGCAGATTTCAAAGTATGCAAAGTCAAAGCTAAGATGTTCATTTACCTTCTTCTCTGTGCTCTTGCTTCCAACTGATGACAAAGAAGCTATACACTCACAATTTTTAAAATGCCAGTTTCAATAAAAATATCCTAATGAAGCAGTAAAAATAATTATTTTCACTGCTTGAGTACCTGTATTTAATATTGTGTGACATAATGCAAGGTATATACACAAAGCACTTTTGCCTTATACCATGGTTATTTTAAGAAAATGGACATGCACAACTGTTTTAGTTTTGAGCTGAACTAGTCACTTTTCACAGAAAACCATTTTTATCTGAAAAAACGGAAAGAACCATAGTTACTAAGACTTGCATTTTGATGGACATTTCCTCCACTAATACTAAATCTTAAACTCAAGATAATAACCCCTAATAGACATTTTTCAATCCTTATATATTTAACTTCTATGTAATATGTGGCATTCCTGATACTGCCCACTCTTCTTCCAGTGAAACCATATCCTGGTTTTCTTCCTATAATTGTCTGACAAATCCTCCTCAGCTCCCTTTACAATCTTAAATTTCTGTGTTCCTCAGGTTCTTTTCTCTCAGAAATACACTCACTGCCATTAACTATGTAACAGTTAAGCAAAGGATATTACAATGGTTTTTAGTTTTCTCCCTGTTTTCGGAAGTTAAACGGACATACTACACAAGCTTAAGTAAAAGTCAAAATAAAACACATGGGATACTTCCCCCCACTGTGTATGTGAAAATACATCTAACACTCAAAAGATTGTATATTCCAACCAAAACACAGGTCTTTCTCTACAGCAACACAAGACAAAAAGATATTTTCAATATTTCTGCGCAGATTTTCATTGAGCTTTGCTTCAAGCTCACCAAGTTCTTCTTCCGCTTTTCTAACATCTTTTTGTAATTCAAGTCTAGACTTCCTTGTATCATAATAGCCTCCAGTCAAAGCACCTCGATGACTAACTTGGTCACCTATTAATAAAACATAATAAAATTAGTAATTCTGTATAACAACATCTTTATTCAACAATAAATTGATTCATAATCAAACGCCTAGATTAATCTAAAGGTTTTACCTATTTAATAAGAACTTAAAAGTTAAGAGTTTAAGCCACCCCGGAAAAAATGTTGTTTTACAATATGAACACTTGCACTTAAAAAATATACCTTCCAGGTAAACCTGAACATTTGCCAGAAAGGAAAGAAGTGTTAAAGACTAACAGGAACATGTCAACAAGACACAGAACCTAGCTTGAAATTCCCAATTGCCATAACTGGAAATATGAAAATCAAAAATAATAATGGCAATTTGGAACACATTGAATAATAAAAAAAAAATCCATGAATCACAGCAATACATAAAAAGGAAAAAAGGAGGGGGCTTTTCTTTACAGAAAAGTGACAGCTAATAAATATAGAAGCAATCATGGAATTTTAGAATGATCATTTTGAAATCCTCAATGTATTAATCAAGTCAGGCAAGGGTCACCAAAGGATGCTCAGCTCTTGGCAAAAAACTTTGGGGGGAACCTGATATTCATGTGTCCATATCATTTATTACTTACAAAGGGGAAAAGGTACCTTTACAACCAAGATCTGCTAGAGGTCAAAGCTGACCACTAACAGTGGGACACGCAGTAAGAAGTACACATCACCCATGCCAAGAATGCTTAACCTAACCTAATAAAGAGGAAGCAGTAAGACAAATCCACAACACAAAAGATTTTTGAGAGGGCAGACAGAAGAAGCAAGAACCACAGTCCCACAGTGGCTAAAACAAAAACTACATCACAGAAAGTTAACCAGGATGAAAAAAGCAGAGGGTTTTGTCCCAGATGAAGGGGCAAGACAAAATCCCAGAAAAACAACCAAATGAAGTGGAGAGAGGCAATCTTCCAGAAGAACTCAGAATGACAGTCAAGATGATCCAGAATCTCAGAAACAGAACAAAGATTGAGAAGATGCAGAAATGTTAATCAGAGACCTAGAAGAACTAAAGAACAAACTGAGATGAACACAACACTAGAAGAAGTCAATAGCAGAACAACTGAGGCAGAAGAATGGATAAGTGACCTGGAGGACAGGATGTTGGAAATCACTGCTGCAAACAGAATAGAAAAAAGAATGAAAAAAAAAAATGAAGACAGAACACAAGAATTTCTTTGAAAAAGTAAATTTCTGGGGGTGGGAGGAAAACTGGAGAACTGTGCTATACTGAAACTGTTTATGCTCCCCTGTAAACATATAGGGGGAAAAAAAAAAGAAAATGAGGACAAGTGAACCTATATACCAGAGGTTCTTAACCTTCACTCAAAATAAAATTCAGGAGGTCCACTGCTAGATCTCGTTTTTAATATGTTAAAGAATAAATTACTATGTCATATTTCTAGAAATACTGTGATAACCATGCCAACTGGTTTCTTTGGTGATTCAAAGTATTTTGTTTAATACATTTAAAAAATTTTTGAGAAAGGTGCCAGAGGCTTCACCAAACCAAGTCCATGGTGCCAAAAAGGTTAAGTAAGAAATTAATTCTACTATGCATTAAATGATTATACTTATGAGACATCAATTAAACATAAAGTGTTGACCTTGTTTAAATTCTGACTTGAATAAACCAACAGGATTTAAAAATGAGAAGTAACTGGACATGAATTTTCAAATACTTTTAAAGGAATTTATTTGTTCAAAGCTAATAATTACTATTACAAACCTTCCAAGGTTATGCAGTCCATAGTGAAAGCACGGGCCAACTGGGTTGAAACTTCCATACTACGACAAATAAGTGTTTTTCCAAATACATGTTTGAAAGCTTTGTCAAATCTGGGATTGTACCTCAATTTACTTATCATAGGAATAGCATCCTAAAAATGAGTATGTTGTTAGCAAGCAAAGAAATCACAACACAATTAATTAAAATGTGTTATCAGAATTGTAAATTACATTTTTCTGAAATACAAATAAACAAAATGCCTTTACATTTCAAAACTGTTGATTTTTATACTGAACAAGTGAGAAAAATCATTCTACTGAAATATCCTGGAAATTGTACTCATGTAAGTCATCCAGGTTTTCAATAGTATAGAGGTTTTCAGAGTACAGTGATAAAGAGCTCAGTGGCTTTGGAGCCAGACTGCTCAAGTTCAAATCTCAGTTCTGCTTCTCAGATGTGTGCTCTGGACAAGCTGCTTAACTTCTATACTCATCTATAGAACTACAATAACAACAGTACCTTCCTCACAAAGTTGTTAAGATTAGGCGAGTTATAAATGTGAAACATTTAGGGTAGCATCTGTCACACAGAAGGGACAAATATAAACTAATAGTATATTCTCAAAATATTTTCATTTTATTTTCATCTAATAATCTACACACATATAACCTTAGTTAGATACTCAGAAAAATATTTTTTCAGATAAAATTTATTTTCCCTTTTTTCTCTCTCAACTGGCAGAATCAAATTTTTACATTAGGAAATACATCCTACATACAGAAAAAAGCAATAAATATGTTGTTGCTGCTGCTAAGTTGCTTCAGTCGTGTCCAACTTTGTGTGACCCCAGAGACGGCAGCCCACCAGGCTCCCTCGTCCCTGGGATTCTCCAGGCAAGAACACTGGAGTGGGTTGCCATTTCCTTCTGCAATGCATGAAAGTGAAAAGTGAAAGTGAAGTTGCTCAGTCGTGTCCGACTCCTAGCGACCCCATGGACTGCAGCCTACCAGGCTCCTCCGTCCATGGGATTTTCCAGGCAAGAGTACTGGAGTTGCCATTGCTTTCTCTGAATATGTTAAG
This sequence comes from Bubalus bubalis, assembly GCF_019923935.1. Lineage (NCBI taxonomy): Eukaryota > Metazoa > Chordata > Mammalia > Artiodactyla > Bovidae > Bubalus > Bubalus bubalis. Next base: position 31,152,290 of record NC_059179.1, on the reverse strand, counting down.
CTTAAATTAATAATTACAAAGCAAACACCAATATAACCACCATGTAGGACAAGAAACAAAACACTACTATAAAACCCAGAAGTCACGAGCGTAGCCCTCTTCTAATCATAGCGGTTATCTCCAATGGTTACCTGCTGGTGATGACCACTCTTATAATTCTGTGGCAATCACTTCCTTGCACTTGTAGTTCTGTCATCTAAGATTCCTTTTGTTCAGGTATTGTAAAGGGAACAACACTATATGCATTCTCTCGTGACTTGCTTCACTCACATATCACATTTAGGACTCAATTTCTCCTCCTCAAAACTTCAGAGATAGTTTGTAGATTTAAAAGAAAAGGCTAGACTACTTAAATAGCTCATAAGATTCTCACTGTTCCTCTTCAACTATAGCTCATTCTCCCAGGGTTTTAGCTTTAACCTTAAAAAACAGTGAAATAACTGCTACTACCATCAACATTCTGAAGCCAAACACCTCAAAGCAATTACATTTTTATCAAGGATGATGTCTAAGTAATATTTTTAATCTGTTAAAAAGCATACCAGCTAATAACAAGAGCAACATTATGCTTTCAGAGCCTATCATCTTGCTAGGTATTTTTAATCTAATTTATAAGCTGTTTTAAAAAAAAGAATATTCAGAAATCTTATTTACTTTAAATGATACTTCCTCAGGGAATTCTCCAATTATTAAATCTTAATTTTGTCTCCTTGAGTTACACTCTCAGAATACCCTGTACTGATGTATTTTAACACTTTGCACATTTTGCAATGGTTTATGTCATGGCTGTGACCTCTGTCTTCCTTCCTTTCCTCATCCAGCATTAACTATCCTCTACGGTAAGAAAGGAATGTTTTCCTCACAGACCATGTGAACCAGTGTATAGTGCTAAACCAAGAAAAAAACTTATTGAAAGACAGACTTTAACACACATCAACTCACATTGGTTTCAGGATAGGCGGTATCTCTTACATCTAACTTGTTAAGAGGCAGGAAAGTAACCTCTCCAGGAAGATTCATTTTATTAAACTCCATCAAAATCTTTGTGCTGACTTCATCTGAATCAACAATGTGATAAAATAACCTACATGGTAAAGAGAATGAGATAGGTCCAAAGTGCTTTAAACATTTAAGCAAACAAGTTACTTTTTTCTATGCAATCCAATTTGTATGGGGAGGGCTACTCAGAAAATTCCAAGGGAGGGAGAGAAAGTACAAAAAGGAATAGTTCTAGTTTCTACAACTAGGAACAAACACTTAGCATCAATGTCTTTAATTGGAATATTAAATAAAAGAGGATATATTTAAACTACAAAAGGTTGTTTCTTAGGTTATTCTTATTCCCTCTTTTCTTTAAAAAATCAAAACATCAAGCAAAAAAACAAATCTCACCTGTTTCCAGCAGTGACTTCCACACATGTGTAGAAAGCAGGCTCACATTCAAAGTTATTCATCACAATACCATGATAGCCATTTTGAACATGCTGGTTTATTCCTTTTCGACGGAAGTGGTCTAGCACTTTATTTATGCTGTCTATTCCATTTAAAATGGCCTGTTCAGAAACAAAAAATTGTAAAATACTGCTAATGGCACTCATGCTGATATAAAATGCCCCTATTACTCTATACATTAAAAAATATATACCAAATTGGGAGACTGGAATTGACATATACACAACTACATATAAAACAAACAACAATAAGAATCTACTGTACAGCACAAAGAACTCTACTCAATACTCAGTAATGCCCTATTTGAAAAAAGAATCTAAAAAAAGAGTGGATATACTTATATGTATAACTGATTCACTTTGCTGAACACCTGAAACTAATACAACTCTGTAAATCAACTATATTCCAATAAAAATTTAAAAAAATAAAAAATATACCACAGATTAAACACCTTCTCCAACAACAGGTCAACTCCTTTTAAATATGCCAACTACGTGCAACACCTTGTATTATGGATTCTGTCCCATGACATTAGCATTAAAAATGGACCCTTCATCTAGAACTCAAAAGTGCTATTTTTAATAGCATGGATGCTTAAATGATATCCAGTATTTCATATTTATAAGACAAGTTAATTTGCATTCTTCTCTTGAAAGCTAATAAATTCTTATGCAGTGATAACTGACTCAATGCAAACTGAGGTAATGAAAGAACCTACCCACCTTTCCTGTTGCAGCTCTAAGGAGTTGCTGTTTCTTTTCAAGATCTTCTCTTTTAGCAGCAAGTGCCTGCTGTTCTGCATTCTCTTCTCTCCACAAGTAACTAATGAATAAAAAAGAGACTGTCTTCAATTTTAAAATTAAGACAATATGCTAACAGTATACAATTTTGAGGGAAGACTGAAATTAAACTGCTATAGTTAATTTATAATTTAAAGACCATTTAACAGCCAGTAACTACCATTACTCAAAAATATTAAGGCATACTTTAGTCTATACTAACTTTCTTTCACTTTGTAATTCATCTTTCTTATTTTTTACTTCATAGTATTTTCTGTCCAGTTCTTCAACCCGAGCTTTGACTTCATTAAGATCCTGATCCAGTTTCTATGGAAATAAAAATACATCAAATTTAAAATCTAATTTCATACAAACTAATCCCTAGTAACAGAAAGCAGGTCAGTTGTTACCAGAGGATGGAAGAGTCCAGGAAAGGAGAGAGGGAAGAATTACCAAGGGATATGGGAAACATTTTGGGGTGATCAATAGGCTTGTTATCTTAATTGTGGTGATGGTTTAACAAGCACATACGTGTATCAAAACAATTAATTTGTTCATTAATGACCTTATTACTTCTATAATATATACTCTAGAATTTTAGAAGAAAAAAATTTATTAATAAATTCTCAAAACACTGCAGTGCATACTTTTCACATGGACCCCTCTACACACACACACACACACACACACACACACACACGAATACAAGAGATTTAGGAACATACTAAGAAGCAAAAGGCTCTTTTGCACAATGTAATTAACACTGTAAAATCATCTCTATCCAGTGTAAAGAACAGAGTTCACCCACACAAGTGGTCATTTTGATACACTTAAATGCAACTGAAATATTGAAAAATAATTTGAAACTTGAAAAAGAATGAATAAAACCTCTCACTGCAAACTCCTGTTTTAGCACCAAGCTTTTTCAAAAAGGGCATCTGTTAAGGTTGATATTTCCATGAACTCAAGATAAAAATGCCTTTTATTTCAAGACAGGATGTAGCTATCTCAACTAAAACTATACTAACAAATTCCCAAAGAACTGACTACCTCAATCAATCTGTTTTCCATTCCTGACCAAAGTCCAAAGCACACTGGCCAGTAGTCTATTACTCCTGGTCACTTGTCCTACCAGCTGAGCTGTTTATGGTTACAGAATCAGTTCTGTTTGCTCCCTAGTATGTTTTTGTTTTTAGATGACTGACTACATTAAACATTAGATAAACTGATGATATGAGTACAAGGAAAAGTTGTTCCTTTAAAAAACTGATTTAGTTTTGAACACACTCAAAGACTAGTCACTGAAAATTGGATTAAAAGAGCAAGTGAAAATGAAGTCGCTCAGTCGTGTCCGACTCTTTGCGACCTCGTGGACTGTAGCCCACCAGGCTCCTCCGTCCATGGGATTCTCCAGGCAAGAATACTAGAGTGGGTTGTCATTTCCTTCTCCAGGGGATCTTCCCGACCCAGGGATCAAACCCAGGTCTTCCGCATTGCAGGCAGAGGTTTTAACCCCTGAGCCACCAGGGAAGCCCTAAATGGGCAAAAACCTGTAATATATAAAATGTAAGTGCATATGGTAATAGATAATATGTACTTTATAATGGGCTTCTCAGGTAGCTCAGTAGAAATGGAGTAGCCATCATAGTCAACAAACAAGTCTGAAAAGCAGTACTTGGATGCAATCTCAAAAACAACAGAATGATCTCTGTTCGTTTCCAAGGCAAACCATTCAGTATCACGATAATCCAAGTCTATGCCCCGACCACTAATGCTGAAAAAGCTGAAAGTTTCTATGAAGACCTACAAGACGTTCTAGAACTAATACCCAAAAAAGATGTCCTTTTCATTACAGGGGACTAGAATGCAAAAGTAGGAAGTTAAGAAATACCTGGAATAACAGGCAAATTTGGCCTTGGAGTACAGAATGAAGCAGGGCAGAGGCTAATAGAGTTTTGTCAAGAGAACACACTGGTCATAGCAAACATCCTCTTCCAACAATACAAGAGAAGACTCTACACATGGACATCACCAGATGGTCAATACAGAAATCAGATTACATTTTTTGCAGCCAAAGATGGAGAAGCTCTATACAGTCAGCAAAAACAAGACTGGGAGCTGTGGCCAGATCATGAACTCCTTATTGCCAAATTCAGATTAAATTGAAGAAAGTAGGGAAAACCAATAGACCATTCAGGTCTGACCCAAATCAAATCCCTTATGATTATACAGTAGAAGTGAGAAATAGATTTAAGGGACTAGATCTGATAGACAGAGTGCCTGATGAACTATGGATGGAGGTTCATGACACTGTACAGGAGGCAGGGATCAAGACCATCCCCAAGAAAAAGAAATGCAAAAAGGCAAAATGGCTGTCTGAGAAGGCCTTACAAATAACTGTGAAAAGAAAAGAAGTGAACGCAAAGTAGAAAAGGAAAGACATAAGCATCTGAATGCAGAGTTCCAAAGAATAGCAAGGAGAGAGAAGAAAGGCTTCCTCAGTGATCAATGCAAAGAAACAGAGGAAAATAATAGAATGGGAAAGACTAGAGATCTCTTCAAGAAAATTAGAGATACCAAGGGAACACTTCATGCAAAGTGGGCACAATAAAGGACAGAAACAGTATGGACCTAACAGAAGCAAAAGATATTAAGACGAGGTGCCAAGAATACACAGAACTATACAATAAAGATCTTTACAACCCAGATAATCACGATGGTGTGATCACTCACCTAGAGCCAGACATCCTGGAGTGCAAACCAAGTGGGCCTTAGGAAACATCACTATGAACAAAGCTAGTGGAGGTGATGGAGCTATTTCAAATCCTAAAAGATGATGCTGTGAAAGTGCTGCACTGGATATGCCAGCAAATTTGGAAAACTCAGCAGTGGCCACAGGTTTGGAGAAGGTTAGTTTTCATTCCAATCCCAAAGAAAGGCAATGCCAAAGAAAGCTCAAACTACCACACAATTGTACTCATCTCACACGCTGGCAAAGTAATACTCAAAATTCTCCAAGCGAGGCTTCAACAGTACGTGAACCATGAACTTCCAGATGTTCAAGCTGGATTTAGAAAAGGCAGAGGAACCAGAGATCAAATTGCCAACATCCGCTGGATCACTGAAAAAGCAAGAGAGTTCCAGAAAAACATCTATTTCTGCTTTATTGACTATGCCAAAGCCTTTGACTGTATGGATCACAACAAACTGGAAAACTCTTAGAGAGATGGGAATATGAGACCACCTGACCTGCCTCCTAAGAAATCTCTATGCAGGTCAAGAAACAACAGTTAGAATTGGACATGGAACAACAGACTGGTTCCAAATTGGGAAATGAGTACGTCAAGGCTGTATACTGTTATCCTGCTTATTTGACTTATGTGCAGAGTACATCATGAGAAATGCTGGACTGGATGAAGCACAAGCCGGAATCAAGATTGCTGGGAGAAATATCAATAACCTCAGATATGCAGATGACACCACCCTTATGGCAGAAAGCGAAGAGAAACTAAAGAGCCTCTTGATGAAAGTGATAAAGAGGAGAGTGAAAAAGTTGGCTTAAAACTCAACATTCAGAAAACGAAGATCATGGCGTCTGGTCTCATCACTTCATGGCAAACAGATGGGTAAACAGTGGCTGACTTTATTTTTGGGGGCTCCAAAATCACTGCAGATGGTGACTGAAGCCATGAAATTAAGATACTTGCTCCTTGGAAGAAAAGTTATGACCAATCTAGATAGCATATTAAAAAGCAGAGACATTACCTTGCTAACAAAGGTCCATCTAGTCAAAGCTATGGTTTTTCCAGTAGTCATGTATGGATGTGAGAGTTGGACTATGAAGAAAGCTAAGGGCTAAAGAATTGAGCCTTTTGAACTGTGGTGTTGGAGAAGACTCTTGAGAGTCCCTTGAACAGCTAGGAGATCCAACCAGTCCATCCTAAAGGAAATCAGTCCTGAATATTCATTGGAAGCACTGATGCTGAAGCTGAAACTCCAACACTTTGGCCACCTGATGCATAGAACTGACTCATTTGAAAAGACCCTGATGCTGGGAACGACTGAAGGTGGGAGGAGAAGGGAACAACAGAAGATGAGATGGTTGGATGGCATCACCGACTCAATGGACATGAGTTTGAAGAGTTGGTAATGGACAGGGAGGCCTGGCGTGCTGCACTCCATGGGGTCACCAAGAGTCAGACAAGACTGAGCGACTGAACTGAACTGAAATGGTGGCTCAGTGATAAAGAATCTGCCTATCAAGGCAGGAGACACCGGTTCGATCCCTGGGTGGGGAAGATACCCTGGAAGGGGAAATGGCAACTGACTCCAGCATTCTTGCCTGAAAAATCCCATGAACAGAGGAGTCTGGTGGGCCACAGAGCTGGACACGCCTGAGCACACATGCACATATTTTCTAACAGTAATTCAAAATGTCAAGTCACAAAGTCAAGGAAAGACTGAGGAGCTGATGCAGATTAAAGCAGATAACAGAAACATGACAACTAAATGCAATATATGATCTTATATTGAATCCTGAATTGTTTTCATCCAACTAGGAGAACTGTATTTACATGTACAGCTCATAAGAGGAAAGTCCCCTCGGAATGCTAATCACTACTCATATTCATAAGAAATACCTTGGGTGCTACATCAAGATTGGTATACACTCTGGTGAAGAATGTTGATAAAGAAGGCTATTCAGGTGTGGGGGGTAGGCAGTATATGGGAAATCTCAATACCTTACTCTCAATTTTGCTGTGAACCCAAAGATGCACTTTAAAAAACGTCTAAAAATAAAGACTGGTACATAAGCATACACTTATCTTTAAATATTTATATATAAATACATGTAAATATTATACATGAAATGCATATAAGTATACATATTTAAGATTTTATGTTTTCAGTGACTTTTCTGATAAACTGACCATACCAACGGTGAAGACCTTGTAAGGTAAAAAGGTTCCTTCTAGGTGTGTGTATATATATATAAATAAATAAATATATATATTCTTACCCTACACCTGTCCTACACACTCCCTTCTCACCACTTCGATCATCTTCCAATCACCTATATATATATCCACAAGTATCACTTAAGAAAGCATTTTTCTCTTTCTAATTTTAAATAATTTACAATCTTTCTTATTCAAAGTAATGGTTTTATCTTCTACTTCAATTTTTAAGAAAATGCTAACTAAACATGCAGAGTGAATATTTAATTCACTTAGAAAGTGTTATAAAATCACCAATGTGTTAACAAAATATATTCTGCAGTAAGTTATTACACTGATAGAATATTACATTATTACATAAAAATGGAAAACTTTTAAATTACTATAGTCATTTTAGATTTGTATGATATTACTTAAAGTTAAGTGTACAGTCCAAATACATGTTACTGACTCATTAAAAATATAAATTTTAAAATATATTTAATCTATATGGACACTCACTGACATGGCAAAAAATCTTTAAAAAAAGAACTACCATATGTATAATATTAAACTGTCCTGGTCTTATCTAATTAAGTATCTGTCTTGTGTATTTTATGATAACTATTTACAAATAAAACTTAAAAGAAACAGATAAACCTGCACATGTTCACACTCAAAGATTTCACAAAGCAGCTATAAAAGTTCTTACATTATACTGCTCCAGATTTTTCTCTTTATTTGCCTCAGTGTCCTCCAAATCCTTATGTATAGCAGCAATCTGTCTTTTCTTGTCATTAATAGCTTGATCTAAAGACTTGAGTTCCTTTTTAATCCACTTATCCCTTTCTTCTTTTGATGTAAACTGGCTTCCTCGACCCTGCTTTGCATAAAGGTCCGTTCTCTCTTGGGTAGCTTGGGCCAATCTACACAAGACAGAAAAGAATGGATTGAAAAGGAGAACAGGAAATAACCAAGTTTAATTGCAATCAATACCTCAAGAGTACAGAGAGACAATAACCATTTTTGGAATTCCATACAAGAAGGAAAGGAGAATTCCCTGGTGGTCCAGTGATTAGTAGGACTCTGTGCTCTCACTGCTGAGGGCCTGGGTTTGACAGTCAGGGAACTAAGACCCCACAAGCCACATGGGGAAAAAGGGAAAAAAAAAAAAAAAAAGGAATTAAGTATAAAAGCAACTGTTATCTAATAGTGCTTCTAGGACTAGCTCTATATAACATTAATTTAACTTCAAAATCACAGTGAAATTCAGGTAAAACAGCCCATCCTCTAAGGATTTAAGGTCCTTCCTGGTCTGGGTTAGTCAGTAAACCTAGACAAATCTAGCACCCTACCTCAGGGATTTTCAAAAATGCTCCAACTATATTTAACTATTTAAACATTTTCAACACCTTACAATGAAAGACATTATAAAAGTTAGAAGGCAAGAGAAAACACATAGAACATAAGGACAAATATTAACCCCCAAATAAAACAATACTATCAAACAAGAAAAAAAAAAATCAGGAAAAAAATGGACAAAGGATATAAACAGGAAATTCATTAAAATGAACATATGAGGCATAAAAACACGATAATGTACTAGATTGTGAAGTCAGCAAACAATGGCAAGTCCAATCTACAGACAGAAACTAAAATGTCTAGATGCTAAAAGATGTCAAGTATGAAAAGAAGGTGGCAGAATGAACACACAGCAGGATACAATTTGGATAAACAAAAGAACAATCATCATTCATGTTTTTAAAAGTCCAAAATTTAGCTATATTATTTATGGGCAAGTTACTGAACTTCCCAGAGTCTTAAATGTGTCAAACTTAGCGTGAGGATACTGTGGCTCACCAAGGGCCTATCCTCGGTGACATGCGTACACCAACACTGGCCCACAGTACTGGCTGTTACTTTGGAATGGGCATTTAACTTTTTGCCCTTAATTACTTTTTGCCTTTAATTACTAACTTCCTAACCTATAATTCTTTATACAATAAGGTTCTATAGAGGAACCATGTAGAAAATTAGTATTGGTGAAAAAAGTCCCAGACCTAGCAATTCCTCGCTCTTCTTTTTCTTTTACACTGTTGAATTTAGGTTCTGTTTCTGCCAGTTCTTTCTGCTTTTCTTCTATTTTTTCAAGCAGCTTCTGCCTTTCTTTTAATAAGCGTTTCTGTAAATAAAGCAAGATAAGTAAAAATGCAATCTGTTTAAAAACTTTTCTTATTTTTAAGTCTAGTGTAAGATATTTTCTCATGAAAAGAATTCATGAGAAAACGGATCCTGCAACACAAAACTAATTTTTAAATGTAAGTAACTGATAGTACTCAGTTGCAACTTGAATGCAAATTATTTTAATGTGCCAAATTTTTTTACAAAAATTCAAGCATGCACCCCTGTCACAGAAAGGACTGTCCTCTGCAGTTCCCACTCACCTGAACATTTATGTCTTTCATTTTCAGCATTTTAACTTACCCTCTGTTCACTATTGCCTGCCAATTCATCTTGTAAATCCTTGGCTTTAAGCTCCAATTTAGTTCTCTGCTTAATTTGTTCCTGTCTTTCAGCACTGAGCTGTTCCTTTTCTTCTTTCATAGCTGAAATTTTTGTTTTCAGTTCTCTAACTTGGCGCTCAATATCCTATTCAAAAAGTATCAGATAGAAACAAGTTAGACAACTAGAAATACAAAAGCAAAATCAGGACACCATTATTGGTTTGTCTTTTTCTCTTGTTTGAACTTTCAGTACTACTCTCTTTCCAATACTCAATCCCAGTGACACCACTACTTGAAGTTACCATTCCATAATTCTGGTACAGAAAGTTTAACTTACAAGTTACCCTAAGTCTAGTTTATAACCTTACCTCCATTTTATCTCTTGCATCTTGCTGAGCATCTCTTAATTGTCTAGATTTTTCTCCACTTGTCTCTCGCTTAGCAGAAAGCTGGAAAAAAAACCAAGCTATGATTTCTAACCCATTTTGGATTTGTTCAATATTTTATAACATCTAGTAAAAATCTTTAAATATCTGCTAAAACAAGCATTCACTTAAAAAAATTCCCCCCCCAAAATAACTGTATTGGTTTTAAATATAAAATGCCTAGTTTTCAGCATTACCTAAAACAAATTTTTGTACAAAATGTCAGCAATACTAATTACAAAATACACCTTAAAAAGCCAAGAAAGAAATTCGTGAAACCCTAAATGTTGTTTTCTTCTCATCCTGGTCTGCCTGACACCACCACCTAATTATATTTCAGATGCAACTACAGCAAGGACCACGTGGGTCATTTTCCTTGGAGTAAACTCAGAGTAAATTTGCTGAGTAATGAATTCACTAAGAAGTTTTAAAATTTTGAGGTCTGTATTTAAAAATCATTGAAAAGTATAAATATAGTATGAGTTTAATATATTCATAAAAATAAAATTAAACAAGTGGCAAAGGTAAGTATTTTACCTCATCAAGTTTAGCACGAGTCTCGTTAAGTTCCTGATTGTAAATGGTATATTCCAGGGCTCGTCTCATCTTATCCCACTTTTGATACTGAGCTAGTTCTTCCTTTTCTTCCTCTAAGGTATGTAATCTCTCTTCAATGTATTTTAACAACTCATTGATTTTTTCCCGTTTTCCCTCTTAAAAAAATGGGAGAAGGGTGAAGGAGTTGAATAAAATTTTTACGCAGTATCAATTCTCAAATATACTGTGTAAAACTTAAGCACTTTAGCATTATTTCTTTGCTATTAGGTGGTAACCAAATTTAAGATACTAAAATGGCAATTAAAAGGCTTTATTATGTAAAGTATGAAAGAATAAACTTATACATGGTGACACTGATTCTTATATTACACATTTACAGGCCTTTGTTTAAGCTTCCTTTAAAAGTTAATGTGCCTCCCCATGACATTAGGGGAAAAAAACACAAAACCCTACTTAATATCACTGGTGTCACTGATTCTCAATTCTTATAACAGCATTATCTATATAGCTGCCATATACTGAATACTTACTATATTCCAATCATGGTGCAACTTTGCTCCTCTATTCACCACTACAAACTATAAAAAAGGACTTCACAGAGGGGAAAGCTTTGGACCAGAAAGGTCAAGTCTAAAGTTTCAATATCAGGTAACTATTATTTAGACTTTGAACGTAAGGCTCTCTGACTCTAAGCCATGAAAGGGCACAGCACTTGAAAGGCAAAGTTGAGTTTCCATAATGAATGTACTAAGGAAGAATCCAAGTTCAAAGTTTAAGTTTTACATTTACTTGCTTGTGAATAAATTAAAAACCTAATGCCAACTGATATTTCAGCATTTTTTTTTCCTGAGGAATACATCCAAATGTGTTATCCTCACTAATAATGAGAAAGACTTTAAAGGCACAAAGCAGCTGACCTAGAATGGTACTATTATCTCACAGTAACAATTCTTGATTTAAAGAGACAAACTTAGAATTCTCAAACCTTAAACTGCCTAACACTAATTTTCTTTCCAATCAGTCTACAAGCAAATTATTATACAATAATAAATATTCCTGAGAATAGACAACTTCTCTCAAATATCATAACACAATGAAAAAGCAATACACAGAATAGAAGAAATAAGGCAGAATAACATTTATTTTACCTGTTTCCTTCATTAAAGATATGCTTTCTTCTTTTCGTTCATCATACACTCTAGTACCAGCTACTTCTCTTAATAGTTTTAGTCTCTGAGAATCTGGTGCTGTTGCCATCTGGTTAATCTAAAAATTTTAGAAAAATAATTATTTACAGAGCTAGATTGCTCTTTAAGAACTCTACCTTAAAAGGTATTCACATGCCAAGTTTTAAGTATGAGTTCACAACAGGAGAACAGCAATGAACAGATCTTACCCTCAAGAAACCTACACTCTAGTGGGAAAAAAACCAGGAAGTATACATACCATTACACTATAAGTGCCATGAAGAAAAACAAAACAAAATAAGAAATTATAGCATAAAGAGTTAGGGTGACGGCAGCGCTCTTATAAAAGAGGCAGACAACATAGATGGCTTCTATGAAATGACCTATGAGCGGAAATTGAAATAATATAAAGGGACCTATGCTGCATGCACACAGGAAGTCTTAGGTAATTGCTTTCAAATCAGCCTCCTTTTAAAGAAATTTTTCATAAAGATAGTCTTTTCAAAAATCTCACTCTTGAAAGTGAAACACATATTCTTCCTAATTCCTTTTTCTGAATGCTAACTTTCCAACACATAGCTAAAAACGCCTCCAACATGAAATAAGAAGTGGACATTTTAAAAGGATTCTCCCCTAGTCCAAAACAGTACAACAGAAAACTATCAGGACACTGCAGGGTATGTTCTAAGAAAAATAAATTATTTTAGATATATATAGTTAAAACATATGAGCAAATAGTAGAACAATCAGCTAAAGTATATAACTCCTAAAAACTGTAAAAAATACAATTCGATTGAGAGAAAATAACATGTAGCATTATGGCAGATTTCTGGTAATGTAAACTTTCTAGTGTATTATACTAACAGAGTATTAATTTCAGAAAGTAACTTTTTTCAAATGTGATTTTTATAAAGTTTCTACAATACTCTTAACTTCTACAAACCAAAAGTATCTGCAGATCACTAAGAAAACATGATCCACTTAAATAATTCTGCTGAAATACTTTTATCCCACTATGCAATGGATCTATTTTGCACTTTATGGCCACAAAAAAGGTATTATTAATACAAACTTCAGTGCAAAATAAATCAATGAAAACAGAAGATAGTAAGGTCCATTATCACCTGAATTTAACCACTAGAATGAAATCAAATTCATCATTCAATGAATATAATCAGAAAACAAATTCCATTTAAAAAGATACACATTTTTTTACCTTTCCTTGTTTAACAATATAATAAGGATTGCTTCGAGAAAAACCAGCACTTTCAAGGAGATTCATCACATCATTTTTCCTGTTGATAAACAATTAAAAATGTTTTCAAATATATAACAATCTAACAATAAGCAAAGAATACACTAACCCTTGAGTTAAGGGGCATGAAGAACTACAGAACAGTCATTAAATATAGTTTATATCAGCCTCAGGGAATCTTCTGATTCTTATGCTTGAGCTTTAAATAATAATTTGCTGAACACGAGGCAAAAGTACCTCATATATGAGCCAAGTAAAATACTTTTACTCTTATGTATAAAAATTATAAGCATAAAAATGCTTACGTGACCATTTTCTTGTCTAAGAAATACTGATCCTTTTTGGCACCGATAACTCTTCGAAGTGAAACTTCTTCTTTGTCGATCTAAGAAAAAAACATAAATGCTCAAACATAAATCTAACAGTAAATGTTTTGGAAACATTTCAGTTAATAGGGTCATTTTAGAGTCCGTCACCATAGCAAGTATTTTGAAACTTCAATTACCTCACTAAAGATATGCTGCTGCTGCTAAGGCACTTCAGTTGTGTCAGACTCTGTGAGACTCCATAGAAGGAAGCCCACCAAGTTCCCCTGTCCCTGGGATTCTCCAGGCAAGAAAACTGGAGTGGGTTGCCATTTCCTTCTCCAATGCATGAAAGTGAAAAGTGAAAGTGAAGTCGCTCAGTCGTGTCCGACTCTTCGAGACCCCATGGACTGCAGCCTACCAGGCTGCTTCGCCCATGGGATTTTCCCTGCAAGAGTACTAGAGTGGGTTGCCTTCTCCAAGAAAGATACGCTATGAATACTCAATTCTATGACAAAGACCTTTTTTTACAACAGCTTGCACATTCCCACTTGTTTACCAGAATATTCAAAACTTTAAGATAAAATTAGTATATAAGCTATAGCTATTTTAGTATAAACTAAATCATAAAAGCCTTCCTGGGTAGCTAAAACAGTAAAGAATCTGCCTGCAGTGCAGGAAACCTGGGTTCAATCCCTGTGTTGGGAAGATCCCCTGGAGAAGGGCATGGCAACCCACTCCAATATTCCTGCCTGGAGAATTACATGGACAGAAGAGCCTGGAGGGCTACAGTCCAGGGACTCACAAAGAGTTGGACACAACTGAGTGACTAACACACACAAATCATAAAAGCCTAAGTACAGCTATAAATAAAAGTTTCAAAGCACGAGAAAAGTCAGCTGCATCAATAAAATTCTCAACATTATTACTGAAAAGAAAAAAACAGTTACTCACCGGTAACCGGTTGTCTGAATTGTCAAAAATAATCTCCACAAAAGCAGAAATAACACGAGGACCAGTACCCTCCTAAAACACAAGAAAAAATTAATGTCATTTAAGTGGTATTTTCATATTCTTTAAATACTTTTAAAGTTTAGTGCAGGTAACAAGCCTGAATCCATGGAGGAAAATTTCTATCAGATGAGAATATCACAGCAATCCAGTCTATGCCCCAACCACTAATGCCAAAGAAGCTGAAGTTATATGATTCTATGAAGACCTACAAGACCTTCTAGAACTAATACCGCAAAAATGAGGTCCTTTTCATTATGGGGGTCTGGAATGCAAAAGAAAGAAGTCAGGAGATACCTGAAGTAACAGACAAGTTTGGCCTTGGGAGTACAAAATGAAGCTGGGCAAAGGCTAACTGAATTTTGCTAAGAGAACACACTGGTCATAGCAAACACTCTTTTCCAATAATACAAGAGAAGACTCTACACATGGACATCACCAGATGGTCAATATAGAAATCAGATGGATTATATTTTTTGTAACAGAAGATGGAGAAGCTCTATACAGTCAGCAAAAACAAGACCGGGAGCTGACCATGGCTCAGATCATAACTCCTTATTAAAAATTCAGACTTAAATTGACTAAAGTAGGGAAAACCACCAGACCATCCAGGTCTGACCTACATCAAATCCCTTACCATTATACAGTGGAAGTGACAAATAGATTCAAGGGATCAGATTTGACAGACAGAGTGCCTTAAGAACTACGGATGGAGGTTCATGACATTGTATAGGAGGCAATGATCAAGACCATCCCCAAGAAGAAGAAATACAAAAAGGCAAAATGGTTGTCTGAGGAGGCCTTACAAATAGCTGTGAAAAGACGAGAAGTGAAAGGCAAAGGAGAAAAGGAAAGATATACCCATCTGAATGCAGGGTTCTAAAGAATAGCAAGGAGGTAAGAAAGTCTTCCTAAGTGATCAATGCAAAGAAATAGGGGAAAACAATAGAATGGGAAAGACTAGAGAACTCTTCAAGAAAATTAGAGATACCAAGGGAACTTTTCATGCAAAGATGGGCACAATAAAGGACAGAAATGGTATGGATCTAACAGAAGCAGAAGATATTAAGAGGTGGAAAGAATACACAAAAGAACTATACAAAAAAGATTTTCATGATCCAGATAACCACGATGGTGTGATCACCTACCGAGAGCCAGACATCCTGGAGTGTGAACTCAAGTGGGCCTTAGGAAGCATCACTATGAACAAAGCTAGTGGAGGTGATAGAATTCCAGCTGAGCTATTTCAAATCCTAAAAGATGATGCTGTGAAAGTGCTGCACTGGATATGCCAGCAAATTTGGAAAACTCAGCAGTGGCCACAGGACTAGAAAAAGGTCAGTTTTCATTTAATCCCAAAGAAAGGCAATGGCAAAGAATATTCAAACTACCGCACAACTGCACTCATCTCACACACTAGCAAAGTAGTGCTCAAAATTCTCCAAGCAAGGCTTCAACAGTATGTGAACCATGAACTTCCAGATGTTCAAGCTGGATTTAGAAAAGGCAAAGGAATCAGAGATCATACTGCCAAAGTCCACTGGATCATAGAAAAAGCAAGAGAGCTCCAGAAAAACACCTACTTCTGCTTTATTCATTATGCCAAAGCCTTTGACTGCATGGATCACAACAAACTGGGGAAAATTCTTAAAGAGATGGGAAATAACGGACCACCTGACCTGCCTCTTGAAGAATCTGTATGCATGTCAGAAGTAACAGTTAGAACCGGACATGGAACAACAGACTGGTTCCAAATCGGGAAAGTCAAGGCTGTATATTGTCACCCTGCTTATTTAACTTACGTGCAGAGTACATCATGCAAAATGCCAGACTGGATGAAGCACAAGCTGGAATCAAGATTGCCAGGAGAAATATCAATAACCTCAGATACGTGATGATACCAACTTTATGGCAGAAAGCGAAGAAGAACTAAAGAGCCTCTTGATAAAAGTGAAAGAGGAGAGTGAAAAAGTTGGCTTAAAAGTCAACAGTCAAAAAATGAAGATCATGGCATCTGGTCCCATCACATCATAGCAAATAGATGGGGAAACAATGGAAACAGTGACAGACTTTATTTTCTTGGGCTCCAAAATCACTGCAGATGGTGACTGCAGCCATGAAATTAAACGACGCTGCTCCTTGGAAGAAAAGCTGTGACTAACCTAAACAGCATATTACACTACTTTGCTAACAAAGGTCCATCTAGTCAAAGCTATGGTTTTTCCAGTAGTCATGTATGGATGTGAGAGTTGGACTATAAAGAAAGCTGAGCACTGAAGAATTGATGCTTTTGAACTGTGGAGTTGGAGGAAGACTCTCAAGAGTCCCTTGGACTGCAAGGATATCAAACCAGTCAATCCTATAAGAAATCAGTCCTGAATATTCATTGGAAGGACTGATACTGAAGCTGAAGTGCCAATACTCTGGCCACCTGATGTGAACAACTGACTCTTTAGAAAAGACCCTGATGCTGGGCAAGATTGAAAGCAGGAGGGGACGACAGAGGATGAGATGGTTGGACGGCATCACGATCTCGATGGACTTGAGTTTGAGCAAGTTCCGGGAGTTGATGATGGACAGGGAAGGCTGGCATGCTGCATTCCATGCGGTTGCAAAGAGTTGGACACGACTGAGCGACTGAACTGTACTGAGAAAATCCTCTTGCCAAAGCAGCAGACACCGGATTAGGATAACAATACTCAACCACAGAGCTTTTTTCTTCTCCTCCAAATAGACTTTGACTGTGAATTTTAAAAATGAGAACTATGCAAAAGATGTAAAAGTTAGATGTACATAGGTTTTATTCTACATACCACTTCATTTGAGCACAAGACCCCATAGCCACCCAATTTTACCTATTTGCTAATACATAAAACTTAGAGGCTTTTCTCTTATAGATTCATCTTAATGTTAGAAAGGAACCCTAACAAAGCATATAATTACTGGAACTGTCTTTTTAAACATTTGAGATATTCTGTATAATTTTAAATCTGCTATGAAAACATATACATGTAACACGTCACATTTTGATCAATTTGTGACCCAGCTACTTACCATGCCCAGATAATTTCTAGACTGTGAAAACTGTTATGAAGTAGTTCAATACAATAAAGAATAACACCTAAAGAAACTATTCTTTTAATGCTAATCTTAGAAACCTAAACAGAGACTTGCTTTTAGGGAATCAATCCTGATTACCAGACTGAAAATTCAAATAAAAAAAAAATTAAAATTAAAATTTAAGAGTGGGAGGAAGGAATTCCTTGCCAGTCCAGTGGTTAGGACTGGGTGCTTTCACTACCGTGGCCTTGGTTCAATCCCTGGTTGAGGAATTAAGATCCCGCAAGCCACATGGCTCAACCGGAAAAAAAAAAAGAGTGGGCAGGGGTAGTGGGGGGTTGGGGATGATGGTTAGAAAAGAACTTTAAGTCTAGAGATATTGTGTAGATACACTGAAGAATCTTGCTTTCTGGTCTTAAAAGTAATTATAAGCTATACTTAAATAAGACAGATAAGGTACACCATTTTATCATAGACTTTTATACTTTCTTACCCTAAAAGTATTTACTATTTATAATTTAATGAAAACATTCTAACAGTTTTCATAACTATAAACATACTTTCTTATTGGAAAATAATGTTACCATTTAAGTACAAATATGGCTAAAAATAATTTTATGTGCTTAAGTTTGTAATGGTTGCTTTTCTGTGGCTCCCTATTAACTTGATTCTGAGTCTCAAAGTTTCTAATCCCCAAACCTAACTCGTTTTTCTCCTCAGCAAACCAGATTCCAGACCCTTACCAGGCCATAAGAATTTATATTTATATGGAAGATATATCCATCCATAGGGAACTCCTATAATTTTTTTAGCCATTATATAAAAATTAAGCCTTTATCCTGCATTAATATAGTACACTAAATTTCACAGCAGAACAATATACATAAGAAACATATTGTGTCATGTTCACAAAAGATCTGAAACTTGAAAAAATAATTTTGTTTAGCAGAACTGACAATGTATTTTTAGAAGTACTTAAAATCGGTAATGTTTTAAAGCAGTCTCACTCACATGTAACAAAGCCAATCGCTGTTCCGGACGAAGATGACTAAACTCATCACTGAGAACAAACTGAATCGCTAGAAACATAAAAATAACTATTAGTACAATCTAAAAAAGATTTATGCTTTAGTTATAATCTCCCATACCTTCAGAGAACAGTGTATCTATCAGGTAATGAACAGTACAGATTAACTGTTTCATACAGACAAAAGGAATGCAGAAAATTTGCCTGTACAGATTAATCACCTATGAAATGATGATATTAGAAAAATATTAACAAGCTTTCACTAAAACATTTAAGGTAAGAAAATAAAAAGAGAACACTGAAATACACAAAAAGGCAAGTAGAACTAAGGTGTAACTTGATCAAAGTATACATGTTCAGGTTCCACGCTGTATTTGCTTTTATCCACTACATATAAATGATATAAATTAAAATATTTAACAAAATAGGATATATTCCTATATCGTTGACTGGATACTTTGTCAAAAGAAACAAAACTAAGTAGGAAATACTGGGAAACGCTTTAGACTTCTACTCTCTGCTGCAGTACTTACATGCCCTTTGTCTTTCATTTGTCATTCATGCCACTTCCTCAGAATGCCTAACTGGACAACCCTCTCCTAAAAATGTAACTCTTTACTCAACTATTGTATTCCCAGTCCACCCAAGAGACTTTTGACACTCTAAAAGAGTGAGTCTGTGTATATGAATGTGTATGCTGGGGGTGATGGTGGGGATTGGTTTTCTTTTATAATCACCTTGGAGGGGACAAATTCAAACTCCTGTGCTGCGATTCATGGGGTCACAGGGAGTCGGACACGGCTGAGTGACTGAACTGAACTGAACTGAGAGATTATGAGATTATTACTTCCACTCCAATCCTACTCTTCTCACCATCCCCAAATTACAACTACTGATGGGATACAGAGTGCCCTTTAGAGCTGTGAGCAAAGAAGGGACAGAACCTCTGCTATTACTAATGCTCCCTTTTCCTCAAGCACCACTCAACTAAGACGTTCAAAAATTCTTCAACCTACTCCTTCTATAGTCCAAATCTGTTAAAATATTCTTCCTCACCCAAGAATTTAACACAGGCATTGCTATTCTTAAATGCATTTTATCTTTAGAGCTAGTTTTCAAAGCTCTATTTACTACGTTCTGACAACTGTCTTTGTTGAGTCTATAGTTTTTTATACTCCTCCATCTTTTATTAAAATAATTGATTTAGATGAAACAGATAAGCTATCTCCCATAACAATATTAACTATTCTACTGCACTTATATTCTTTCTCTCTCTCTACATTTACAACATTTATATATGGCACTGAAGTTTAGAAAGCACTCCTATATATATAATCTCATTTGATTCTCACAACTCATCTAAGGTAGGCAGGGTAAATACCTGTTTTTAAAGTGAAAGACTACTTTGAGAAGTTGTTTTGCATAATTTCACATGGCTAAT
Organism: Bubalus bubalis; assembly: GCF_019923935.1. Classification (NCBI taxonomy): domain Eukaryota; kingdom Metazoa; phylum Chordata; class Mammalia; order Artiodactyla; family Bovidae; genus Bubalus; species Bubalus bubalis. The sequence continues at coordinate 31,132,349 of NC_059179.1, read as the reverse complement.
TAGCCACTACCGTAGAGCTCAGATTCTTACACTCTAAACCCTCTACATTAAATTTCAATCGTGTTTGAAGAAGTATTTCTTCTATTTCATGCAGACATAACCTCAGATAAACTACCTTAAGATACCTAGGTCTTATTATATTTAGAATTCAAAATACAATACCTACCATAAAAAAAGTTACTTTTTCCAGATCCATTTCTGCCCACTGTAAAATTTTAAAAAGTATGTTATTTTATATAAAAAACAGTAAAATTTTAAACTGAAAGTATTCAAAGATATAAAATCCTATTTTCTAACAAAACATCTTAAAACTTAAATACAACAGAACAGTGAACAGCAAATAATAAAACAGCTTTAATTACCAAATGAGTACAGTTTTTGTATCGTCTTCAGTTTTTTCTTAAAGAAATTTATTTCATTGTTTACTTTTTTGCTCTTTCTCAATAGTTTAAAATTAACAGGAATAACTAAACATACTACCTGGTCTTCATTACAATGGACATGTAATTCTATTTTAATTGTATATAATACTTCTAACAATTTAAAGATTCACATGCTAAAATTTTAAAATACTTAAACAGTCATTAAAAATTCTCAAACCATTTCCATGTTAAAACAGTTTTCTGATCAGCCCTATACATCAAGTATAGTCTCTCAGAATCACAAAAATACAGACAACTATAAGGCACTTGTTTTACTACCTGAATTCAGAAATAAGCAATTCTATACAAAATCAAATGCATCAGATATAATGAATTTACTTGAACTTTTCTGTTCAGCAGAATTTTCATTGTTAAAAGTCATGAATAACTATGTCACTCTCTCTCAATCTTGACCAATATCCTGAACATTTAGCCCCAAAGTCATTATCTTTAATCCAAAGTAAATTCTAAAGAGATCAGAAAATAATGAAGTGCTTAAAAAAAAAAAAAAAAAAAGGCATATAACAGACACAGGCCAACTTGAAGGGGGTCTTCTACTAGGGAAATCTAGGACAATTTGAGCACCAAAATAATTTGATGAATTATAAATTAGGGCTTGGGTGGAAGTGGAGGAGAATAATTCATGAGTCCATACTGAAAATAAAAAGATAAACAGCTAAGGAGAAAGGATGCTTGATTACAGTAGAATAACAAAGGGTAAATGTGAGAGGAGTGCTGGAAATAGAATATCATCGTCCTGTAACTACCAGAATAAAGGCAAGAATTATTGATGAATACTAAATCTAAGGGGGAATTTTGATAAGGCACACAGTATTTGCAAGGTCCCCAAATCTCTCCACATTATTTATCAGTTGCAAAGGAAAAAACACTAGAGTGGAAAAATGACACAACCTTTACTGATCAAAAGTATAATCATTGATAAGAAGCAGATGGAGATCACATGCCTCCACATTGAATACCTTGAAAAGGACACATCATTTACATAATATTTCTCAAAACCAACACTGTAAAAGACAAAAGGCTGTGGAAATGACCCAGATTAAATGAGAATAAAGAGACATGACAACTAAATGCAATGCCTGATCCTAAATTAAATCCTGTACTGGGGTGGGGTCTAGTTATATTGACTGGGTCAGTCAACATAACTAGAAAATAAAAATAAAAGATTACTGTACTGATGCTAAATTTACTGACATTGATAACTATACTGTGATTATATAAGATGGCTTCACAAAATCTGTCTGGAAGTGATCCAATGCAACCACAAACCAGATATATCTTCTTTGTAAAGGTATGACCACCTCTCCCCTCACTCTTGCCCTCAGACTGTACTCTCCCATTAAGGCCCTAGCAGCTAAGCAGGCTTGGGACTCTGTTTTCCAGGAAAGCAGACTAACACAAGCATAGATCATTAACAGAAAGAATAGCTATCTCTGGGTAGAGGGATACAGTTTAATTTTTTTTCCTTTTAGCTTCTATGCTCTTTATGTTTTACAAAGTCACATATATTTCTTTTGTTAGAAGGATAGGGAAAAAGATAACCTTAAAAGGTTTATGGTTATTAAATTTAAACATCAAACAAGTATCATCACACGAGGTTTCTCCCTGCCTTCAAATCATTATTTTTCTAAGGGTCGAAAATCATTAAACAAAGTGGTATGTTTTCAAAAGATATGTTTAGGATCAATCTCAGTGTACATTACTTTTGGTCTTTCTTACACGATTAACAGACTTGTTTTTATTTTTTAAGATTTTTTTTTTGATGTGGACTGTTTTTAAAGTCTTTTTTAAATTTGTTACAATATTATTTCTGCTTTATGCTTTTGTGGCCATGAGGCATGTGGGATCTTTGCTCCTGGACCAGGGATGGAACCTGCACCTTGTGTATTGGAAGGTGAAGTCTTAACCACTGGACTGCCAGAGGTCCAGACTCGTTTTTAAAATACATTAAACAATATCATTTTTTTTTTCAGTTAAACAAAAGAACATTTAGATAATTTCCTTTGTAACTGTGACTATTAACAATCCTAATGTTGCAACCAAAGTAGTAAAACAGCTACCTGGTAAGAGGCCCTACAGATATAATTTAATCATTTTAGGTAATGATGGCCATCATCTTACAAAACCAAAACGATTGAAATGTCAAGAACAAACCACCAACCAAAAAAACGTGTCATCACTCAGTCGTGTCCGACTCTCTGTGACCCCATGGACTGAAGCCGACCAGGCTCCCCTGTTCATGGGATTTTCCAGGCAAGAGTACTGGAGTGGGTTGCCATTTCCTTCTCCAGGGGATCTTCCCCACCCAGGGATCGAACCCGGGTCTCCCGCATTGCAGGCAGACGCTTTACCCTCTAAACCACCAGGGATAAAATTAGTCAGTCCTCCAAATCTCAAATCGCTGGGTTCCAAACCCAAGGATTTAATCAACCACAGACTGGGGGTTTTCAGAAAGTTCCAAAAACAAACCAGAATTTGCCACAAGCTGGCAACTATTTACACATGATGTACATTATATTTACAGCTATTTACATAGCATTTACACTGTATTACACGTAATCTAGGGATATGCTTAGGTTATAGGCAAAAACACTAAGATTTGATAACAAGTTTTAGTCGCATCCAAGATACCAAAGAGAAACTATAACTGTATAAAACTGATACTAAGATATTTAACCACTTTTAATTTATGAGTTAAGGAAATAATCTAAATCTAGTAATTATTCACTTTTCTCCATTTCTAAAGATTTTCTGATTGATGAAAATCAAAAGACACTTATAATCAAAATGTAAGTAGAACTCTAGTACAATCTATTCTTATAGCACACTAATTAATGATTTTTCAGTAGGTTAAGGCAGAAGGAAAAGTATGTTTTTACTACCAACTACAAGCTGCAACTGCTGTTTCAAGGACAGGCTTTTTCGTGCCCTCAATTTTTAAATTTTATTATTTCAAAATAAAATATGATTCTCAAAAGTTTCTCTGGGAACATTAGTATTCACTGTTCACCCTTAACTTATTTCTGTATTGTCAACTAAACTGGCACTTGCCAAGAGCATTTGCCAGCAACAGAACAACAAGGGCATTTGCATTTGCCTCTGCAGAGATTGAACCCTGTGCTGCTGCAGCTGCTGGCCTTCAACACCCCCTGAGCTGAATTCAGGGCCGAGAGTCAGACACTGTGCTCTCTCACTTTCCCACCAGGGAAACTGGTGCAACAGGTCTTCAGATAGATATTTTCAGGAACTGATTTCACGATCCCAATCCCTGCATCTCTTCAGATCTAGAAAATAACTAAATCCCTTCATGATGACATTCTCTCCTCTTGACTAGCAGAAAACTTTGTGTCAAGTAAGCGCTTGCGAAGTAATGTTCAAAATTCTACAAGTGAGGCTTCAGTTCTCCTTAACAGAGAACTCCCAGATATTCAAGCTGGATTTAGAAAAGGCAGAGGAACCAGAGATCAAATTGCCAACATCCACTGGATCAAAGAAAAGCAAGAGAGTTCCAGAAAAGTATCCACCTCTGCTTCACTGACTACGCTAAAGCCTTTGACTGTGTGGATCACAACAAACTGGAAATTTCTTCAAGAGATGAGAATACCAGACCACCTTACCTGCCTCCAGAGAAACCTGTTAGAACAGTTAGAACTCAACATCGAACAACGGACTGGTTCAAAATAGGGAAAGAAGTGTGTCAAGGCTGTATATTTTTACCCTGCTTATTTAATTTATATGCAGAGTACATCATGAGAAATGCTGGGCTAGATGAAGCACAGGCTGGAATCAAGATTGCTGGGAGAAATACCAATAACCTCAGATATGCAAATGATACCACCCTTATGGCAGAAAGTGAAGAGGAACTGAAGAGCCTCTTGCTGAAGATAAAGAGGAGAGTGAAAAAGCTGGCTTAATATTCAACATTCAAAAAATGATGACCATGGCATCCGGTCCCATCTTTTCATGGCAAATAGATGGGGAAACAATGGAAACAGTGACAGACTTTATTTTGGGGGGCTCCAAAATCACTGCAGATGGTGACTGCAGCCATGAAATTAAAAGACGCTTGCTTCTTGGAAGAAAAGCTATGACCAACTTAGACAGAATATTAAAAAGCAGACATTACTTTGACTACAAAGGTCTGCCTAGTCCAAGCTATAGTTTTTCCAGTATGTGTATGGATGTGAGAGTTGGACCATAAAGAAGGCTGAGCGCCAAAGAATAACTTGCGGTGTTGGAGAAGACTCTTGAGAGTCCCTTATACTGCAAGGAGATCAAACCAGTGAGTCCTATAGAAAATCAATCCTGAATATTCACTGTAAGGACTGTTGTTGAAGCTGAAGCTCCAATACTTTGGCCACCTGATGAGAACAGCCAACTTATAAGAAAAGACCCTGATGCCGGGAAAGATTGAAGAGAGGAGAAAGGGGTGACAGAGATGAGATGGTTGGATCGCCTCACCAACTCGATGGACATGAGTTGGAGCAAACTCCGGGAGATGATGCACATCAAGGGAAGGCTGGCACGCTGCACTCCATGGGGTTACAAAGAGTTAGACACAACTTAGCGACTGAATAACCACCAAAGGGCTTGAATGTACTGAACTTCCCCTTCACCAAAATCTTAAGAGACTGACCTTCCCCCACTGCCTCTTTGGAGCAGTCTCTCAGAGTTATCTGAGGTGCTTGTCTCCTGGGCTGCAGTCCTCATTTTGCCCCAAATAAAACTTAATTCCCAATTTGTGCATTTTTTTTAGTTGACAGTATGAATCTTACCTCACCTCAAGCTATGGACCCCATGGTGCATACTCTCCCTGACCCCCAATTCATATGTTAAAGCCCTAACTCCATTATGTGAAGCTTTTTGGAGATAAGGGGGTCTTTGGGAGGTACTTTACATGAGGTTAGGAGTGAAGCCTTTATGGTAGGACTATTGCTCTTTCAAGAGGGAGAGGTTCAAACAAAGGTTCTCCAGAGCAGTGAAAAAATTAATCCCTGTTGTTTAAGCCATCTGGTCTATGATATTTTGTTGTGGCAGACCAAGCCAACTAGGACACTGTATAGCTGAAATCTATGTTGATAGCGATTCTATACTTTTCTGGTGTCTAGAAGCACTCATTTCATCTATTCTTTAAAAACTCAGCAGATGGTCAGAAAACACTTGCTGTCTGTTATCACTATCATCTGTAGAACCTATATATTAACTATTATATTGAAGGACAATCACCATTAGCCCCCTCATCCTCACATAATTGCTTTCTCATTTAATCTTCCCAACAGCCCTAAGAAACATGTATCATTATTTCCACTTTACAAGGGAGAAAACTGAAGCATCAGGAAGTCTGAAGAATACACAGCATAATTGGGATTTGAATCTCATTCTGCCATGATCCAAAGTTTATGCTTTTCCCACCAAGTTGCATGGTCTGTCCTTGGACATTATAATAGGAAAAAAAAAAAAATCTTAGAATAACCTAATTTGTGAATAAAGAATGGTCATCTTTGAAATAAGGCAATAGTGACCATTTTTAAAGTAGGAAATGACATACCAAGAATAGCTGAAATGCTAAATTTAGTGCCATTCACTATAAACTTAAATCTATTAAAACACATACACACAAGGCTACCAAATAAAAATGAATACTTTGTCTTATTCAAGTATTTTTAAACATAAAAAGGAAACAATTTCATCAGTGCAGATAAAAGTATTCATACAGAAAAAAAAAAAGCATATAAATTTACGTAATATTCGAGACAATTCCTGTCTCCTTAAGCCTAATATAGGCAAATTTAAACGACTATGTAGACAGAAAACTAACAGCATAAACCATGAACACTTACCAATAACATTATGTTTTGAACTGAACGGGTCTACAATTGTTTGATCTCTATAACTTCGAAAACCCTGGATAATAACCTAACAAACAGAAGAGAGATTTTTTTTTCAGAAAGAAATAACACACCCCCAAAGAACTAACTTCTAAGCTAATATTTTCCTTTTGCCCTCCTTCCCTTTCTGGTTTCCCATTTAATGCCAAACAGAAAAATTTCCACGTCAGAGAAGAAAAATTTATCTTGGAAAATTATTTTAAAATATTCTTAAAACTGCCCATATATCAGTAACCACTGCCAGTGTTGCTTAGAAGTTATAATTAGTAACCTGTTGGGGAGCGCTCAAAATCAAATACACTGTATAAGGCTGGCTGGAACACTATCACAGGGCCGGATAAAAGTCTATCACGTATGCAGCGGGGCTCAGCGGTCCTGGGCGCCCCTTTCAGTCCCATTCTGTCCAAAAAAGAGCCGCCCATCCAGGACAGGACTGCTCCGAGTCCAACACACCCAGCCGAGAAACTTCTCTTAAGGAGTGTGAATGGGCTCATTTTCGGGGTGGCCTCCAGCGCGGGAAGACCATTTTGACAGAAAGTAAACAACGGAACGAGGAGGCGCTACACATTCTGCACGAAGAAGGGACCCTTTCACGTCTCCAGTAACTCGGGGAGGAGCGAGGCCCCTGGCTAAGCTGACGCCCCAGCTTGGACCCCACAGGCGTTCCGAGGCCGGGGACACCCTCTCTTCACATACGCCACGCAAAAAGCTCGCGAGGGGGCTGGCCAGCCCCGCAGGGCCAAGCTGCTTCTCGGCCACCCGGGAAGGCCCGTTCCCTCCAAAAGGCCCACTTCGCCAGCCCCTCCAGCTCTCTCCGCTAGAGCCCGCCTCCCTCAGGCAAGCGGCCTGCGGGGAGGCTCGGGCTGCAAAGGGGCGCCCCGAGCTGCACCCCTCCCCCACAGTCCCTGTCCAGCCCCGCGCCACCCTGCAAGAAGCAACACCTCCGACAGGAGCTGTCCTCACGAGCCCCTGAGGGGCGGGAGGGAGCACAGGCCTCACCTGCTTTATGTACATGGTTCCGCGCCCTTAGCCGGGGAGAAGGGCTCCCCGCGAGAAGCAACAACTCGGCAGCGGGGTTAGGTGAGGCGCCTAGACCCCTCCCCCCAAAGCGCCGCTTGCACCCCTCTCGCCAAACAAAATGGCGGTGCCCATGGAGGCGGAGTCCCCGCCTCGGACGGAACCACCCTCGCAACTTCCCTCGGAGCGTGGGGGGAATCAGAGTCAGATCTGCTCTGTCTTTTTAGCAAAAGAGCCTTCTACGATGTCGTCAGCTGAATTTCATGTGACTCCTCAATTTTTAAATGAGTTTTCCCTGAGAATTAGTCGGAAACTTCATTCGGAAAAGCCTTGGTCGTGAGATTGACCTGTATTCCCTCCGAGCGCGCAGCCAATGGTTGCGGCCACAAGGTGGCGAAAGGTTCGGCGCCAAAGCTGAGAGAGGGTGTCCAAGCGCCAGTAGCTGTGAGTTGACGGCCCCGTGGTCTCGCGCTGTTTGGAAATACCGAGTTGGGGCGGGCGGCGCGGCTGCCCGAACCTGTAGAGTACACGACAGGGGGAGAAATTCGGTGGGCAGAATCCCTGGTCCTCTATTATTCTCTCACTTGTATAAGTTTAGAATGGCCCCCGCTGGCTCTGGACTCCCCACTCTCAGGACAGCCCCAAATGGACTTGACGCTAGAAAATTAATTTTAATAATGTCATAGGTATTAATATCCTGGAGCTGTTACTGTTCTGCAAATTGCTATAAATTTAGGCAGATTGGACGACTGCAACGCAAAGATTTAGTTAAGATTAAAACCACTCCCTCCCCCCCCTTTTTCCTAACAGCCTAAAAGCTTGCAGGTGCTAGTGGCAACCCTGGCGTATCTGATCTGCATCAATCGCAGGAGAAAAACTCGGATCTCTGGGCCTCGGTAAAATTACCTGGCACTCAGCAGTCACTCTAGTTGGTCGGTCCTCGCCACCCGTCCCGCTACGGCGGGCAGTTCTAGCGCTAATTATTTCTGCATTGAACTATTTCAAATGTCTAACTTCATCCCTGTCAACGCCTCTTGGTACTGAAGAAGACTTTATGTACCTTTTTAATAGATGAAGAGGACAGGGACACTTCAGGGAAAACAAAGGACTTATTAGAAAGGGGCCAGGGAGAGAGAAAGAGCACTTCAGGGAAAACATACGACTTTTAGGAAAGTCAAACCGGCCCTTAGGAGAAGAGATGGAAGTCGATAGTTTTTGTGACTTTGAGTATTTCTTCAGTGATGAGTCAGACTTCCCCGTGTGTTCCCAGGGAGAGGATTTATGGCAAGTGTGTTATTTTGAGCTCTTTTGAGAGGCAGATAAGAGATTTCAGAAACTCAAATACTTTCTGCCCAAAATAATGTTTATGCCACAATAGTGGATTCTGGATCCCTTCCAGAGGGTCTCCAGAGTATACCTGTCAGGTCCTCCTTCCCAGAGAAGCTTGATATCAATATAGTGGACCAGCATCATAATCTGCTCAGTGAAAGAGAATTAACGACTCCAGACTATATTATGAGGGCTCTCTGTTGGCTCAGCAGTAAAGAATCCACTTGTGATGCAGAAGACCACCTGTAATGCAGAAGTCCCAGTTCCCTGGGTGGGGAAGATCCCCTGGAGAAGGAAATGGCTACCCACTCTGTTGCCAAAATCTTGGCTCTTTGTGCACCAATGCCAAACAGAAATATGGAGACAATTATGGAGGAGAAAGAAAGAGTGGCTTTATTACTTCCCAGGCAAGGAGGGAACACAATAGGTTAGTGCCTCAAACACTGTGACACTCTCCCTACCCCTCAACCCACCCACCCCAAGTATGGAAAGGTTACATAGTCAGACAGGTTCAGAATTGGGAAAGGAGTACTCAAGGCTGTATATTGTCACCCTGCTTATTTAACTTATATGCAGAGTACATCATGAGAAATGCTGGGCTGGATGAAAGACAAGTAGGAGTCAGTATTGCCAGGAGAAATATCAATAACCTCAGATATGACACCACCTTTTGGCAGAGAGGGAAGAGGAAACAAAGAGCTTCTTGATGAAGGTGAAGAAGAGTGAAAAGTCTTGCTTAAAACTCAACATGCAAAAAATGAAGATCGTAGAATCTGGTCTCATCACTTCATGACAAATAGATGGGAAAACAATGGAAACAGTGATGGACTTTATTTTCTTGGGCTCCAAAACACTGCTTAATTAAAATGAAATTAAAAGACCCTTGCTCCTTGGAAGAAAAGCTATGACAAATTTAGACAGTACATTAAAAAGCAGAGACATTGCTTTGCCTACAAAAGTCCATCTAGTCAAAGCTATGGTTTTTCCAGTAGTCATATGTGGATGTGAGAGTTGGACCATAAAGAAGACTGAGTGATGACAAATTGAACTGTGGTGTTAGAGAAGAATCTTGAGAGTCCCTTGGACTGCAAGATCAAACCAGTCCATCCTAAAGGAAATCAGTCCTGAATATTCATTGGAAGGACTGATGCTGAAACTGAAACTCCAATACTCTGGCCACCTGATGTGAAGAACTGACTCACTGGAAAAGCCCCTGATGCTGGGAAAGATTCAAGGCAGGATGAGAAGGGGACGACAGAGGATGAGATGGTGGGATGGTATCACTGACTGGATGGACATGAGTTTGAGCAAGTTCTGGGAGTTGGTGATGGGCAGGGAAGCCTGGCGTGCTGCAGTCCATGGGGTCACAAAGAGTGTCGGACACAACTGAGCTACTGAACTGAAGCTGAGGGTATATGTATGTATGTTCATGAAGGGGTTTGGGTGGTGGATGCATATTCATTAAGAGGCTGGAGCAGGGGAGAATTCAGCATAGAATTAGGGTGAAGTAGACAGAGTCAAAGCTTTGGTTGGTTGAAGTCATGAGGGTGAGGAAAAGTCAACATCATCATCCCTTAGGTTCCAGTTGATCTGGTGGTTGAGTGCTTTGCATGCATGCATGCTAAGTTGCTTCAGTCATATTCAACTTGTTGCAACTCTGTGGACTGTAGCCTTCCAGGCTCCTCTGTCCATGGAGATTCTTCAGGCAGGAATAATGGAGTGGATTGCCATGCCCTCCTCCAGGGGGTCTTCCCAACCCAGGGATTGAACCCATGTCTCTTATGTCTCCTGCATTGGCAAATGGATTCTTTACGAATAGCACCATCTGGGAAGCCCTGGGCTCTGCAAGGAGGATTGACATTTTGCAAAACAGTTCAAGAGGTTTCCTCAGGCTAATCTTTACTGTGGAAACAGAACTGAGGGTTTACAACTGATTTATTGTCTTTGCTATTGTTACTTCGCTTGTGTGTTAACAGTTTGTTCTTTCGTTCCCTTGAGATCATTATTACTAAGACCTGTTCAAGGGCAAGCATTGTGGCCAGACTTAGGTCACAAAGTGGTTTAGGACTAAAATGGCTTGTCTGCTGTCCAAAAGCTATACCCGGTTCTTTTCCTCCAGGGGACCCCCTACCCTAGTTGGTTACAGGATTTGTCAATTGTTAAGAGTATCTGTCGTGATTGTGCATGCATGGACCAGGGAAATGACCACAGCGGTGAGTTTTTTGGATCCATTGCAGCCCATATGAAACAAACAAGGACCAGGACTTCATTTTTCAGCTGGCCCTTGCACACCTCCAGTCTGTCAGGACCCAGAAACATGTTTGAGCTCCCCTGGCATCAGTGTCAGTACAGATCTTGTCTTGTTGAATAGTGTTGTTGAATATAGTGCTGTTGAACCCAAGTTCATGTGCCTGATGCACAGTGAGGCCAAACAAACTGAAATGTTTTAGTTTGGAACAGAGAAAGGTTTATTGCGAGGAGAATGGGGCAGCTTATGTTTAAAAAGCACAAACTACCCAATGGTTTTCTGGGAAGAGTTTTTATAGGCAAATTTTGGAGGAAGGGCTGCAGAGGTGTGTGACCTTCTTCTGGTATAGTAATGGTGGTATTCCAGGAATCTCAACTATCAGCCCTCTTGTTCCAGCCAGTCTGGGGTCCACATGCTTGTTCTCAGCCTTCAGTTACCATTCTTGATCTGCTTGGGGGACTTAGTGCCTGTAGAAGAACTTAAGAGACGTGCATCAGATTGTAGTGTGTGTACCTTGAGAAAGACCCAGGACCCCTCCCCATCACTGCTCTATTGTTTCTTGCCTCCTTTTAATTTCTTTCTACGTTCCCTCACTTCCCTAGTTAGTAACTTTGAATATGCCCTTTGGAATTCAGGGAAAATCTAAGAGGCTGAAGCCTTTTTCCTACAAACAAGAAATGGGGGACACAGAAAGGCTTTTGGTATGTGTCAGGGCCCCTAGGGTCCTGCCTGGGTTCAGTAACATTCAAAAATCTGACTGCTCCCTTTCTCCAATGGGTCAGTTACTCTGATAACTTTCAGGGTCAGATTGGAGGAATAAATATACTGAATATACTTGCAGGAGGAATACACCTTGCTCAGGACCCAGCCTTCTATTCAGTTTATGGGCTGTGGTGTGGGATCTGGCTAAAGTCTAGAAATTGGGTGAAGGGTTGTGATTTTTCTGCTCTGGTGACTGACATCAGCCTCTACTCACCTAAGCCTAATCTAACATGGTATGTAAATGAACCTCTACCACAACTGGCTGCCTGTTTCACTCCTAGGAACAACGTGGTCTTAGCTGTAGCCATAGACTCCTTAAATGTAAGATAAAAATAGAAAATCGTAGATGATAATATAGGAGTAAATCTTTGTGGCTATAAATTCGGCAATGGTTTCTTAAACATGACACTAAAAGCACAAGTGATGAAAGAAACATAATTTATACTCTATCAAAACTTTTGTGCAGGGACTTCCCTGGTGGTCCAGTGGTTAAGAATCTGTCTGCCAGCGCAGGGGACACCAGTTCGATCTCTGGTCTGGGAAGATCCCACGTGCCGTGGAGCAATTAAGCCCGTATGCCACAACTACTGAGCCTGTACTTTAGAGCCTGCAAGCCATAGCTACTGAAACCTGCGCACTCTAGGGCCTGTGCTTCTCAACAAAAGAAGCCACCACAATGAGAAGCCCCTCATACTGCAAGGAAGAGTAGCAACTTCCCCCAACCCCTCCACCACCTCTGCCCTCTGCAACTGGAGAGAAAAGCATACAAGCTGCGCACAGCAACAAAGACTCAGCACAGCCAAAAATTAAAAAAAAAAAAAACAACTTTTGAGCATCTAAAGAAATAAAACAAGAAGAAAATATTTGTGAATTGTATTGATATATTTGAAAAAGGACTTGTTTCTGAAATGTATAAGAACTCTTACAAAAACAGTAAAAAGACAACTTGGTTTAAAAATGGGTAAAAGCTTTGAATACAAGTTTTCCCAAGTGGTCAGTAAACTTAATGAAGATGCTCACCATCATTAGCCACAGTCAGCTACCACTTCATATGCACTAGGATAGCTAGAATAAAAAAGACAGACAATGACAGGTGTCAGCTTGGATATGGAGAAATTGGAACTGTCTTACTGCTGCTGGGAATGTCAAATGGTGCAGCCGCTTTGTTCCTCGAAAAGAGATATAGAATTACCACATGACTCACAATTTCATTTCTAGGTATATATGCAAGAGAAATGAAAACTTCCCCACAAAAATGTGTATATGAATGTCCATAACAGCATTATTCTTAACAGCTAAAAGGTAGAAATAACTTAAATTGTCCATCAACTGATAGATGAGTAAAATGTGCTCAATCCATACAATAAAGTATGATTCAGCAATAAAAAGTAATACTGATACACACTGAAAATCGTACTGACACACTTAAGAATACCAAAGGCGTTCCCTGGTTAGTGGTTAGGATTCTGGGCTTACACTGCTGTGGCCTGGGTTCAAGCCCTGCTCGGGGAACTCATGCAATGCAGCCAAGGGAAAAAAAAAAATGGATGAATCTTTCAAACGTAAGCTAAGTGAAAGAATCTAGTCACAAAAGAGCACATATTGTATGATTCCATTTATATGAAATGTCCAAAACAGACAATCATAGACATATAAAATAGGTTAGTAGTTGCCTCGGGTTACAGATTGGGTGAGAAGATTGGGAAGTAGATTTGAGGAAAGTTTTTTTCTTTTTTTGATCTGTCTCATAAAGTAAAGGAAATAAAAGCAAAAATAAACAAATAGGACCTAAATAAACTTAAAAGTTTTTGCACAGCAAAGGAAACCATCAACAAAACAAAAAGCATACTGAATGGGAGAAAATATTTGCAAGTGGTATGACTAATAAGGAATTATTATCCAACATATGTAAACACCTCTTGCTATGCAATATCAAGATACAAACAACTTGATTAAAAACTGGGCTGCTGCTGCTGCTAAGTCACTTCAGTCGTGTCCAACTCTGCGTGACCCCATAGACGGCAGCCCACCAGGCTCCCCCATCCCTGGGATTCTCCAGGCAAGAACACTGGAGTGGGTTACCACTGGGCAGAAGAACTGAATAGACATTTTTCCAAAGAAGAAATGCAGGTGGCCAACAGGGACATGAAAAGATGCTCAACATCATTAAATCATCAGGGAAATGCAAATCAAAAACCACATCACACCTGTCAGAATGGCTATCATCAAAAAGAGCACGAAGAACAAATGTTGGCAAGTATGCAGAGAAAAGAGAACCCTCCAACACTGTTTGGTGGGAATGTAAATTGGTGCAGCCACCATGGAAAAAAGTATGAAGGTTTCTCAAAATACCAAAATTGGAACTACTGTATGACCCAGAAACTCCACTCCTGGCTATATAGATGTATGTAAAAAAACCCCACCAAAAACACCAAATCAAAAATACATGTGCACTACAATGTTCATAGCATCATTATAAGCAACCTAAGTGTCCAACAACAAATGAACAGCTAAAGATGTGGTATGTATATATATATATGTATATGTGTGTACACACACATACACAATGGAATACTACTCAGCCATAGAAAAGAATGAAACTTTGCCATATGCAGCAATGTGCGTGGACTTCGAGGACATTATTGCCTGCCAGTACAGAAGACGTAGGTTTGGTTGGGAAGATCCCCTGGAGGAGGAAACTGCAAACCACTCCAGTGTGCTTCCTTGGGAAATCCCATGAACAGAGGGGCCTGGCAGGCTACGGTCCATAGGGTCTCAGAAGAGTCAGGACTTAACAACTAAACACACACACGACACACACAACATGCTAAGTGAAACGTTAGACAGACAAAGACAATGCACGATACAACTTATGTGTGAGATCTAAAAAATACAACAAACTAGTGAATGTAACAAAAAAAGAGACTCACAGATAAAGACAACAAACTAGTGTTTACTGTTGAGGAAATGAGGAAAGGGCAATATAAAGGTGGGGTAGTAGAAGGTACAGGGTGTAAAATAGGCTACAAGATATACTGTACAACATGGGGAATGTAGCCAGTGTTTCGTAATAATATAAGTGAAGTGCAGCCTGTAAAAATTGTATAAATAAATAAACATCAAATTTAGGTAGCATTTACAAAGAAGATAGAAGAATAAGTTCAAAACTTAAAGAGCACTCTGAAAGATTATTGAATTTTTAAAAATTGATGGACATGGAGGTTCAAAATTTCCCATATAAGCATTGTGCCTAATAAAGTAGCACTTTAAGATGCTAAGATTTAAAAAATAGTGCAAAACTCTCAAGAATCTTGGAAATTATGGGTGAATCGTGTCTAGGTAGATCAAATAACATTATTCATAGCTGGACAAATTCAGCAACTAGCTCAAGACAGTGACAGATTAACTCACACAAAAAAAATACAGGTAGCAAGGTATTTTTGTTTTTTCTTCATTTCAAATTGTTGAATGCACACATACTGGTAGCATGACAATTAATTTGAAATATGTATATGCAATTTGGGGCTTCCCAGGTGGCGCTAGTGGTAAAGAATATGCCTGCCAATGCAGAAGACTAGGGTTTAATCCCTAGGTGAAGATCTCCTGGAGGAAGGCATGGCAATCCACTCCAGTAATCTTGCCTGGAGAATCCCATAAACAGAGGAGCCTGGTGGGCTACAGTCCATAGGTCACAAAGAGTCAGACACAACTGAAGCAACTTAGCATGCATGCATATACAATTTGAACACAGTAGAGATATGAGGAAGAATTTTTTTCAGCTTCATTGATGACAAACACAACTAAATCTGAACCACATAAAACTGTTCAGGATTACACTCTTAAGGAATGTGGTTTAAATTTAGTATAGGAATATGTTCTAATGGTGCAGCTGCATTGACAGAAAAACATTCTGAAGTCATTACCCAAATTAAAGAGCTTACACGAGTGTATAAATCAACATATGGCTTCCTTCATCAAGAGAGCTTTGCATTGAAAAAATTTTAGCTGAACTAAACGGTGTTAAAGTTACACAGTAAAAAATTGTGAATTATGCAAAAACCACTGTATTAGGTTTGAGTTTTTTTTTCTTTATTATGTGATAACATGGAAACACCTATTGTTGCATATGGTAGGAGGCATGAGATTCCACGCTGACTGAAGCGGTGACTGAAGTGGAATGCTCTATTAGCAATGTCTAAATGTGAAACAAATTTGCAGTGTTCCTAGAAAGTGAAAAACACTTTCATAAGGTCTCCGCCTTAAAAAATGTGGTTTGGATGACAGATTTGTTTATTTGTGTGATATTTTGAGCATTTTTGATGATCTTGCTACTTCTAAGCAAGGAAAGACTGCGATATGATTAAAATGGCAGATAGGATCGAAGAGCAAAAATGAAAGCAAGAATCTTGGAAAAAAAAAAGGTTTCCATAGACTGTATAACATGCTCCTTAATTTAACAACAATTATCAGTAAAGTAGGTGATGATCTTGATGTTGCACATCTGGGAAGTGTTATGGCCAAATGCCTTACAGATTTGACAGAACTGTTTACATTTTATATCCATCGAAAGAAGATCCATGCGTGGGAAATTTACAGATCCAGAAACCATTGCTTTCCTTGAAAGGTAAGTTTTCAACCTTATAAACTTAAAGAATGAATTGGTGGAAATGCCAATGGATTTTGGATTTTGAACATCAGAATCACTTGCTTTATTCTGGATAAAAGTGATAGATGAAAATCTTGAGCTTCCTGGAATGGCTTTAAATTTTCTTCTTCTATTCCTGTTAACAAACCTCTGTAATACTGGTTTCTCCACTAGAGCCTTTATTAAAACAAAACATAAAAACAGTTTCAACAGTCATTATACCTTGTGAGTAGCATTATATTCCATTCTTCATGCTTTAGCTAGACTTAACAAGCCCTTATAAGCATATTTGTCCACTAAAAACAATATTGATATGAATAGTATTCATTTATATTTTACTTATAATTTTATAAGTAAAATAACATATTTTACTTACAATTTTTGTTTAGTTATGACTGAAGAATGACAAAAAAATTATTAGTATAAAAGCAGTTCTCTCTATTCATCACTTATAACATGTACATTCAATGAACAACACATACAGATTTTGCAATTATTTTACTTTTTCCCTATGTTATGTTTGTTCTGATTATGTTTATTGAAATGTAATATTGTCTATTGAAACCAGTAATAACAATTAGGTTGTTATTTTGTATGTCTTTGGTTTTTAATATAATTTATTCAGTAATTTGGAGAAGGCAATGGCACCCCACTCCAGTACTGTTGCCTGGAAAATCCCATGGATGGAGGAGCCTGGTAGGCTGCAGTCCATGGGGTCGCTAAGGATCGGACACGACTGAGCGACTTCACTTTCACATTCACTTTCCATTTTCATGCTTTGGAGAAGGAAATGGCAACCCACTCCAGTGTTCATGCCTGGAGAATCCCATGGACGGAGAAGCCTGGTAGGCTGCAGTCTATGGGGTTGCACAGAGTTGGACACGACTGAAGTGTCTTAGCAGCAGTAGCATTCAGTAATTCACTTTTATTGAATTTTACAAATGGAATGATTCTCAACATATCAAGAATATATAAAAACTGGCCCTTCACCACATTTGGTTTGAGAAGCACCGTTCTACGCATCAAATTCATATATAACATGAGGATAAACTACTAACTTTGGATAGATCACAATTTTGTTTTTCTTTTTTGGCTTAAGCATGGAAAAGTATTTATTGGCTCTTGTAAATCAAGCAATTCAAAGACATCAGCTTCAGATATGACTTGACTCAGGGCCCAAACCATGTTTCCAAAATTTAATTTTCTCTTTACATTTCTCAGCTGTGTTGGCTTGACGTTGTCTCCATTCTTGGCAGTTCCCTTCTTAGACTTGAAAGATGATGTCATCAGCTCCTGGAGTAGCATCTTTCTATGCTGAAATTCAGTGCAAAATAGTGAGCATCTTTATCCTAGCATTTCCAGAAAACATTCTGGGGTCCACTCTGATTGGACTGTGTCAATCCATGAGCTCATCTTTGATTTGATTACTACTGATGTCATCAAGATGCAGGACTTTGGCCGAGTCAGAATCATTCATCCCACTATTATTTTTTTTACTGAAGTATTGGTGATTTACAGTATTGGGTTAGTTTCAGACATACAGCAAAGTGATTCAGTTATGTGCGTGGTTGCTCAGTCAGAACTATAGCCTGCTGGACTCCTCTGTCCATGAAATTTTCCAGACAAGAACATGGAGCAGATTGCCATCTCCTATTCCAGAGGATCTTCCTGACCCAGGGATCAGTCAGTTATAAATATATACATATATTTTTTTCAGATTCTTTTCCATTATAGGTTATACAAGATATTGAATATAGTTCCCTGTGCTTATCTAAATCCTTGTTGTTTATCTCTTTTACACATTTGGTGGTGTGTAGGATTGATTACAATTTGAGTAATGTGAAGTCCAGTGAGTTAGGGAAAAGAAGGACCACTTTTTTCTAGCAGGAAAGATGAACACTGTTCTGAGTGTCACTTCTTCACCATTCCCACTAGAGGGCAGACAAGAAGTACTTATAATTGTTCAGTTCAGTTCTGTAACTCAGTTGTGTCCAACTCTTTGAGACCCCATGGACTGCAGCACAGCCAGGCTTCCCTGTCCATCACCAACTCCCGGAGCTTACTCAAACTCATGTTCATCAAGTTGGTGATGCTATCCAACCATCTCATCCTCTGTTGTCCCCTTCTGCCTTCAATCTTGCCCAGCATCAGGGTCTTTTCTAAGGAGTCAGCTCTTCTCATCAGGTGGCCAAAGTATTGGCGCTTCAGCTTCAGTATCAGTCCTTCCAATGAATATTCAGGATTGATTTCTTTTAGGATGGACTAGTTGGATCTCCTTGCAGTCCAAGGGACTCTCAAGAGTCTTCTCCACAGTTCAAAAGCATCAATTCTTCAGTGCTCAGCTTTCTTTATGGTCCAACTTTCACATCCGTACATGACTACAGGAAAAACCATAGCTTTGACTAGGTGGACCTTTGTTGGCAAAGTAATGTCTCTGCTTTTTAATATGCTGTCTAGGTTAGTGATAGCTTTTCTTCCAAGGAGCAAGCATCTTTTAATTTCATGGCTGCAGTCACCATCTGCAGTGATTTTGGAGCCCAAGAAAATAAAAGTCTGTCATTGTTTCCGTTGTTTCCACAGCTATTTGCCATGAAGTGATGCAATCAGATGCCATGATCTTAATTTTTTGAATGTTGAGTTTTAAGCCAACTTTTTCACTCTCCTCTTTCACTTTCATCAAGAGGCTCTTTAGTTCTTTTTAGCTTTCTGCCATAAAGGTGGTGTCATCTGCATATCTGAGGTTATTGAGATAACCTCCCAGCAATCTTGATTCCAGCTTGTGCTTCATCCAGACGGGCATTTGCCATATAATTGTTGAGTGTGTCAAAAAGCCAAAATTGTTCTTAAACTACAAGGTTGAAGTATAGCAAAATAATAAAGCAGAGCAAGATCAATTACCCGGTGAACACTTATTGGTACCAATACTGTACTGTACCACAGTAAGACTCAATGAAGTTTGAAGCCCGGTGTCTTTGTATTTATAGCTAAAACCCAAGATATGTGTGTGTGTGTGCTTAGTTGCTCAGTCATGTCCGACTCTTTGTGACCCCATCGGCTGTAACCCTCCAGGCTCCTCAGTCCATGGGGATTCTCCAGGCAAGAATACTGGAGTGGGTTGCCATGCCCTCCTCTAAGGATCTTCCCAACCTAGGGATTGAACCCAAGTCTTCCACATTGCAGGCAGATTCTTTACCGTCTGGGCCACCAGGGAAGCCCAAGAATGCTGGAGTGGGTAGCCTACACCTTCTCCAGGGGAACTTCCCGACTCAGGAATTGAACTGGGGTCTTCTGCATTGCAGGTGGCTTCTTTACCAGCTGAGCTACCAGGGAAGCCCAAAACCCAAGATAGTAGGTAAAAATGGGACAACTCAAGGCTAAAGGGACAGATTGGAAGATGTTGTATGTTGTTTTATACTATGGGTATTTTGCCGAGAGAGAGAGAGAGAGAGAGAGAGGTTGATTCATTCCTCAGGTCAGAAGCGTGGGTGGGCTGGAAGCGTCTACACTGACAGCTTTAGTTCACAAGATGTGGAGGAGAAGTGGACAGACACGGCGGTGTCTCCCTTCATCACAGGGGTTGCTGAACCGTTGCTCTGGGGTACATGCACACACACTCATGTACTTTTATTCCAATCATCACTACAAATCTTAGCCCATCTCTCTATCCCAGTTTTCTAGCTGACTTCTTTAGGGAATTCTTTTCATAATTGGGCTTCCTTTGTGGCTCAGCTGGTAAAGAATCTGCCTGCTATGTGGGAGACCTGGGTTCGATCCCTGGGTTTGGAAGATCCCATGGAGAAGGGAAAGGCTACCACTCCAGTATTCTGGCCTAGAGAATTCCATGGACTGTATAGTCCATGGGGTTGCAAAGAGTTGAACACGACTGAGCAACTTTCACTTTCACTTTTCATTATTAGTTCCTTCAACATTTGCTGAGTACCATCTTGTTCCTGGCACCTGGTAAGGCTCTGGGTACAGCTGTGAATCAGCTTCTGCAATCAAAGTGTTTAGAGAATATAGTTCTTTCTATTTGGGGCCTTGAAGGTCCTGTGAACTGTTTTTATTTCAAGTCAGCATCTCCTTCAATCAGTAACAAGTGGGCCATTTATAGCTGCCATCTCTCAAGTATTCTCTAGAAAAGGTGGAAGAACAAGAAAAAGAGGGGATAACTACAGAACCACAGAGTGATCCAGAGTTGTCTTAATAACAAGCCCTTGAGGTGCCAGAGCTGGACTCAGACTTGGCCAACTGTCCGTGGAAGGATGTCACCTTTGGACTTTAACAGAACTTCACTGAAGTGAGCCTTTGAAATCCAAAGGAAGAGGGGCCCACACTGCAAGGAGCTCACCCCACGCCTACCTTAGGCTTGTTTCGATTCTGTAGGGACATAGGATGTTGTCATGCCAAAGGCCGTCTGGAACTGCTGGAGGCAGTATAGCATGTGGGTAAGAGCCTGAATTAAGAATCAGACAAGCCTCAGCTGGAACTCAGGCTGGACCCTGTAGTAGCTGCACAACTTTGGACATTGTCTTTGTGTCTGAGCTCTCACTTCCCCACTTAATAATAATAGTCACTCCTCGGAAGATGTCGTGAGGTTGAAACCATGTAAAGTAAGTGAAGTTCTTAACTGGGCAACTCCCCAGCATGTGTTAACCCAGGGCATTGAGATAAATGCTCAGTTTCCATCATGTAAGTAGCTCAAGGAAAGGGATGTGCCTAAATTGATTCTATTTTGAATTCTATTCTATTCTGCCACGTGCTTGGCAGGAAGAAGTCACTTTGTTGATAGAGAATGTATCCATGGCCACAGGGAACCACCCAGGTCACTCTGTGTGCCAGCAGCTGCCTCTCCTCTCCTCTCGGGTCAAACATTGCCCAAGTGGCTGAGAAACGATCAAGGCATTAGTATTTTCTGGAGACCTGCACTGTGTCCTGTTATCTGAAATGACTAAAGAGAAGGTGACAGGAACAAACAACGATTGAGTGCCTGCCTGCCATCAATATTCTGCCCTTTCCAATATTCATTCATTCGACAAATAACAACTAGACCTTGCCAGGAATAAACAGGTAAAAAGAATGCCATATAAGGAGTGTCTAACTTAAAACATAGGATTAAGTTTTCTTGTTTGTTTTAAAATTATTGTACAGTAGATTCTGCCAGTACACAGTTTTATGCATTTTAAAAACGTATAGATCCATGCTGATAGCATCACAATCAGAACACAGAATGCAGTGTAGGAATTTTAATTTCTAATTGGATGTTGTACAACTACGTCCCAGAGAGTCTGAGCAATTCTCCAAGGTCAAGGTGTCCAGTGCTTATTTACACAGATGATAGAAGCAAAGGCAGATTTCCACCTTGGAGTAAGCCGGAGCTCAAGGAAGGGCTCTGCGGCCAGCATCGGTCCTGGAGGTGGAAATCCCCTCTTTTTCATGGACGGTGTCAGTGAAAACTTCTTGGTGCGGTGAAATAAACTCTGTAGACTTTAAGAAAGCCTTCTGAGAATTTAGAATTTAGCTGGGTTCACCAGTTTACTCTCAAGGCACAGCTTGTCTGGAATAACTGATTTTAGCAAGGAAGTATTATGACTCACTTTAAACAGAGACTACAGGGACTTACCTGGCGGTTCAGCGGTTAAGACTCAGTGCTTCCACTGCAGCGGGTAGGTTCCATTAGTGGTTGGGGAACTACGGTCCCACATGCCATGGGATGTGGCCCCCAATTTTTTTTTTTACTACAATGTACTCTTTTTCCAATAACTCCTGGTCATTTTGGTGGCTGTTGATTGAGGTATCCTTGTTCTGTGGGCTGCCCTCACCACAAACCCACTTTTAACCCGGTGTGTTTAATGAGCTCTATCCTGGACAAGAAACATTTCAGTGTTGTGAAAATTATAAATTGAAAGTCAATAAAGATGAGTAAAAGGTCAAGAGCCCCTTCCAGGGAGGGTCGCACACCTACAACATTTAGTACGTCTTTCCACCTCTTAAACCACCTGCTGTGGTTGCTGAAAGCACTTTGGAAAATTTTTAAGCCAGGGTTTTTTGTTAGTTTAAGTTACTAATAATTGCACATGATATAAATAATATTAAGTGACCAAGAGTCTCCCTCCTGCCCCCAGACCTCATCCCTTGGACTCCCCTTACAGGGGCAAATGCCATGACACGTTTTCTGTGTATCCTTTGCAAAGTCACTAAACAACCAGAAGGCATTTTATTTATTGTCTGTAGAATGTGCATTTATGTACAGCCTAAAAGAAATATGCCATCCCATTTCTGCTGACTCTAGTCATTCAATTAATTTAACTGGAAGCTGGTACCAGGCATGTGGTGAAAGTGAAAGTTGTTCAGTTGTGTCCAACTCTTTGCCACCCTATGGACTGCAGCCTGCCAGACTCCTCTGTCCATGGGATTCTCCAGGCAAGAATACTGGAGTGGGTTGCCCTTCTCCAGGGGACTTTCCTGACCAAGAGCTCGAAGCTGGGTCTCCCCCATTGCAGGCAGATTCTTTACCATCTGAGCCACCAGTGAAGCCTTGGTGCCAGGCATACAAGGACCCAATAAAGCAGCTGTGACTTTCAAGGAGCTCTTATGAATCAGAAGGACTCGGGGCAGCATTTGCCTAAAAAGCACTAAACACGGAGAGCTTGGATTGGTGGCCCAGATGCCCCACAGTCCCGCCCATTTGGTCCTGGCACACCTGCCACTAGCGCCATTTGTGGCAGGGGTTGGTTTTCCAGACGCTCCTGCAGGGTTGGTCCCAAAGCTTCCAAGGCAAGTCTAAGTTTGCCTTCCTTGTGGGAAGAGAAATTCTTCTCCTCAAAGTCCCCAATAGGACCCCAGAGGCCAACCCACAGCTGGGTTGACCACTAGCCTGGAGCAAGCCTCATGAATGCTTTCTTTCCAAGGTGCTTGGAATTCCCACCCTAGCATCACTGGACTGGGAGGGACCTTAGAGTACCCTTTCCAGACTCCCTCTCCCACACAACCCATCCTCGTCATGGGGACTTCTGACCTCGTGTGGGTGGGAACACACCAAGGACCAGGCAGTCCTTTCCTGGGCAGCCAACTCAGTGGTCACACAACACACATGGTGAGAAAGCTCTTCCCTCTACTTGACAGCACACGCGGCCCAATGACACCCATCCACCGTTCCCAGGGCAGGATGATCCAACAGGCAGACCATCAGGGCTGTTGCAACAGCAAAGTGGAGGCATCTGAAAGCATAAAAACAATTTCAAGGGACACTGATATGTGATAACTATTTTTAAAAAGAGAAGGGAAAAAAAGCACTAAAGTGGTTCATGAGAAAACTCAGAACTTTATTGGACTTCTTTATACTTGTTTTTAGGAATTAGATGCTTAATTTTGTATTACCTTTGGGGGGAGGGTGGGCAAGAAATACCTTTAGGGGCTTAAGACTTCAAAAGATCTTAAACAATGTTCCTGGATTCCTTTACCCAGAGGAAGTGTCCCCCACCAGACAGCCTCTCAAATATCTGATGACTTCTTCCGCTCTCACACTCAGCCTTCCTTGCAGTTTGTTAACCTCCAGGAAGCCTGTTCTGAGCAACTGGGAGAGGACTGGGGTTTCCCCCAAGACACACAACCCCATCTGTGTTTGTCTTTCCACACAGAGTCCTGAACCCTGTGCTTAGAGACAGCAGTATGCCTTGAGTGGGTGCCCACGAGGTGCCCACGGGATCAGTGACTACTCCTTACTTCATGGCTGAGGCTTGAACATCCACCCACCTGTCCCCGTCAGTCTTACATCACCCGTCTGGAGGGATGGGGTCCTGGTTTGCCTCCTTACCCAGCCCCAGGACAACCAGGGTCCCACTGGGTGCTCTGTAGCGGGGTGTGGAAAAGGGCTGAAGCTGAGATCTTGCACCCCTCAGCCTGGTAGGCTAAGGGCATAGGAAGGGTGACTAAGTCTCCCTAGTAGCGGGGTGGGGGGGGCCGTCATACATACCACGGCTCTTATTACTAAACAGGGCATGGCAGAGTGAGGGCTCTGGAGCACAGGGGACCCTGAATGAAACAGGAAGTGGTCACTGTGATTCAGCCACGGAGCTTTTTCCTGAGTGTCATCTGTTGGGAGTGACACAGCTTTGGGGGAAAGTCACTGTGCTGAGGTGGGGGTGTGGATGGGTAGGGGGATGTTCAAGGTATGGGCCGGGGCTGCCACAGAAACTGGGCGGTGAAACCCGGTAGGACAGCAGACGCCTTCCTGTAGCATTGTTGTCTCCAGTGAGCCAGCCAACACCGATCTCAGCCATGTGGGGAAAAGTTTCTCTGTAGATGGGATGGCTCCCAGGAGGCAGCATCTCTCTGCCTTCCTGGAGTCAGAGACCCTATTTACTAAAGCTACCATTGGTACAGGTTACTTGACTTCTCTGAGCCTCCATTTCCTTAATAAAATAATGGAAATAATAATGGAGTTATAATAAAGCTTTGTTACTTGTTACCACTAACAGCTTTGTCCTTGGACTGCAAGGAGATCCAACCAGTCCATTCTAAAGGAGATCAGTCCTGAATATTCATTGGAAGGACTGATGCTGAAGCTGAAACTCCAATAATTTGGCCACCTGATGCACAGAACTGACTCATTTGAAAAGACCCTGATGCTGGGAAAGATTGAAGGCGGGAGGAGAAGGGGACGACTGAGGATGAGATGGTTGGCTGGCATCACCAACTCAATAGACATGAGTTTGAGTAAACTCCGGGAGTTGGTGATGGACAGGGAGGCCTGGCGTGCTGCAGTCCGTGGGGTCACAAAGAGTTGGACACGACCGAGCGACTGAACTGAACTGAACAGCTTTGTTGTGAAAATCAAATAAGATGTTATGTTGATCATTTAAAAAAGTGACTGGTATATGGTAGGCAGTAATAAACAATAGCTGTTATAATTTTGTGTTTATTATAATCAGGGACTGCCAGAGGCGACATCTTAACCTGAATAATCCATTTTGAAGAAAAGAAATCTGAAGTGTTAAGAAGGTAGTGATGTTTCCAAAGTCTCACACTGCTAACCAGAGGCACACCTATGTCTGGAACCGAGGTCTCCTGCTTCTTGGCCCCCTTCCCTCTTTCTCTCTTGCCCCCTGCCCCCTGCATCCCTCCTTCTTCATCATCTACCACTAACTGGGTTCCTGTTACATGGCATTCATTTAATGTATATGATATCAATTAAGTCTCAGAGAAGGTAGGCAAAATGTTTCCATCTTTCAGATGCCATGTCATTTAGCATGCTTCCATCCATCTGCTCATCAATTCCTTTAAAACTCTTTGCCCAGCACCTCCTCCAGGAAGTCATCTTTGATTAAATCTTCCCCAGGATTCTACTCCCTCCCAAACAACCCTGCCCTCTCAACTATTAGCTGACAGTCTGATTTAGCAGATACATCTTGCAATCATCAACAACCAATGTAAACATATACAAAAGGACAAGCATATGAAGGACAATGTCCTTCAAACATGGGTCTTACAAATTATAACTTTAAAAAACTATTTTAAATACTCTTATCATAAACATAAAGTAATAGCCATCACTTTTTTGAGTATTTATTTTATGCCAGACTCTCTTCTGAGTGATTCACATGGAATATCTTTTACGATTTTGGTTTTTATGATGTGGACCATTTAAAAAGTCTTTATTGAATTTGTTACAATATTGTTTTCTGTTTTGGTTTTTTGGCTGCAAAGCATGTGGGATCTCAGCTCTCAGACCAAGGATGGAACCCACACCCTCTGCATTGGAAGATGAAGTCTTAACCAGTGGACCCCCAGGGAGGTTCCCACATGGAATATCTTTAGGTGTGCATTTATAATATTCTCAGCAAACGAGAAGAATTCCTCAGAAGTTCCCTTTTTTCCAAGGTGTTCCTTGGCTCTGAGCAGCTCTCCTGAGGCAGCAGCAACTTGTGGGCATCTTCCGCCCGTGGGAGAGTCCCAGGGTGGGGGACACAGAATAGAGGAGGGCAGATATCCTAGGCACATCCAGGGACAACTGGCCAAACACATTCATTATGTTGTGAATGTATTTCTGAGGGAAGATCTGACCCCTCTGGGTTTCCCAGGAGGTGCTAGTAGTAAAGAACCTGCCTGCCAATGCAGGTTAGACATGAGAGATATGGGTTTGATCCCTGGGTTGGGAAGGTCCTCTGGTACAGGGCATGGCAACCCACTCCAGTATTCTTGCCTGGAGAATCCCATGGACAGAGGAGCCTGGCAGGCTGCAGTCCATGGGGTTGCAACAGAGTCAGACACCACTGAAGCGACTTAGCACCCAGGCATGCTGCCTGCTCTGGTTTGGGTCTTATTCTCCCATTCTTGTGTCAGCCTGAGGGTAGTTTGCCAGCCTCGGATCTTTTGAGGACCCTCCGCAGCCCAGTGCACCCTGCATTGCCCTCTCCTCTCCCTAATCTCTGAGACCTGCTCACCCACCACTCCTTCCCTGCCTCCTCACCCTGTCTCTCCTGCACCGGAGAACCCTGCTGTTATTTCCCTCCATAACCCCAGCTCATACAGCTGCACCTCTGCACATTTCCTTCCCTGCCCGACTCTCTGCCGCACCCCCTGGCTGGCTTCCTGAGGACACTCACAGAGAATTAAATAAATACATGTGGGCTTCTCTCCTCTGATCAAACTGTGGGCTCCTCAAAACAGAGGCTGAGATTTAATCTTAACAAAACTTGATTCACAAAAATAGACTGCAGGCCTATGGGCCATAGTTTAGCATGTGATTTTTTAAAAACACTGCATTAAAATATTATCTTTTTGGCACTCCACCCTTCCCTTAGGTTTTAGGACTCAAAGCTAGTACACAACTCTCCTCGCACTGTTCCCTGTCCTGTTTGTTTGCATCCTCAGAGCCCAGCACAGTACCTGGAGGTGCATCGGCTCGGTTCTCACAGTTGGATGAATGAATGGATGAATGGATGAACGAAGTAGAAAGGACACTGGAGCAGGGATCGAAAGCTCTGAGGTCCAGGCTCTGCCACTCACTATGTGACCCAAGCATATTCCTTTATGCTGCAGACCTGTTTTCTCATCTGTAAAATGTATAGGCTGTGTTAGGATTCCTTCTGCAAACGCTCAACAAACATTCATTGATAAAGCTCAGACCTAAAAAGTGGGATGTGACGCAGTTCATTTCCCTGGAATTACTTACAGCTGAATTAATTTATTAATATTAAATCTCTGAGCCTCAGGTTTTTCCTCTGGAAATGGGATGATGCTTGCCTGGGGCTGTCATGAGGCTCAAATGAGAGAAGGCAGGCATTCTGCATTGTATTACTCCAAGCCCTCTCAAATCTTGAGCCCTATGACTTGTTTCACACTTTTCTATAAACCAGTCAACAAAAACACTAACATCACACCCTTATCCTGGCTTTGGGAAGCACCTGAATGTCAAGATTTCAACCCTGCCTGGGTACTTACTAACTGCATGTCCTTGGGCAAGTTACTGAACCTCTTAGAACCTCCATTTCCTCATCTGATGAATGGAAGTGACTGTTAAATGTTCTCCCATCTCACAGCATGGTTGCGAAGGTGACCAGAAATTACCCCATCTCGAGTGAATTAAAAACTGAAAACATACCACATTTGGCAAGTGATCTGAGGACTTCTGCCACGGTGAGATTTTATGCCCTCCTACCCTCCCTCCATCATCTGCTCTCAGAAAGGGAATAGAAAGTACCACTTACTGACATGGGAAGTGATCCCTGCTAGGGGAAGCTTAGCTTTTAATTGGCATCAAAGTCTGAAAATAGAAGTGGTGTGGCATTTCAGGTGCTGGGGAGGGAGTAGGAGGAGAGTTTGGGGGGCCTGAGAGCCTTTCTGAGTCACTGAAATAGCATGCAATAAACAATGTCACGGATAGTGCTTCTGAAATCTCCCGCCACTCTCATTCAGCCATTTCTCATAGAAAATTCAAGTAGAGCAAGCACTTCACTTCTGCTTGGACCTCAGCTCCCAGCCACGGGGCAGGAGGAAGTTGGGAAAGGAGACCTCTGAGCCCCCTGTTACTTCTAGGTTCTAATGGTATTCAGAAGGGCAGGAGGTGTAGCTGGGAGGGGAAACGACGATTTCATTTCCCTTTGCCCTCCTCAGTCACCCTTTCTGGTCACTTCACTCCCACACCGGTGGCCAGGGCAGAGCCAGGGTAGGTTGGGGCACATCCTCTGCCCGCCACCGCACCCTCGGAGCCCTCCCAGGTGGGGCGAGGGTGCCCATTTGTGCAATCACTGCCCAGGAATGCAGCTCGGGCAGTTCCCACGGGGCTCTCAGCTCTGGGTGGGACCCTCTCCTCGGCCGGACAATCAGAATCACACTCGGCAAAATATTAATTATTGTTGCTTCCAAAGCCCCACTACCGGCAGATGCCAGGCCCTGCCCAGGAAGTTCAAACAATCAGCGTCTCTGGCATTTTAGTCCCCCCCCCCCCCCCACCCCCCAGCCGTTGGAGAGCCGGGTCGGTCGTGTGATCCCCGTCCTCTCCTTAGATGAGAGCCACTTCCTGGAACCCAGCCTGGGACCCACAGGTGCCTGGAGGCTGGTTGGGGCTGGGCAGAGTTGGGGTGTGTGTGTAGGTGGGGAATGTAAGGTGAAGACGAGAAGAATAGGAAAGTCTCCAGGAAAAGAGAATAAACACGGTCTAAGTGAACTTATCTAGGATTCTCTATTTTTCCAGAAGATGTAAGAAAATCGCCCTGAGTCCCAAGCTGCCAAAAGGCAGAGTGGAGGCACTTCCCACTGCACTAATGGCAGGTAATTTCACAGGCAGGATGAACCACCCCAGTCTAATCAGTGGTTGAGCATATTGGGAACGTGAGAAAGCAGTGGGCAGGCCAACCCCTTTCCAGGTGACTGTGGGGCTGTGGCGCTCATACTCTTGGTGGCAGTGAAAATGCTCTGTCAAAATTCAGTGAGGTGGGTACAGGTCCTGTAGGATCTTGTCCCCTGACCTGCATCAGATTTGTGGGAATTTTAGGAAATGATCTCTTGAAAATTTCTTGGGACAAATTGCTTAATTGATGTCAATTAAGTATCAGTTGATACTCCAAAGAAGCATTCCAGAATCAGAAACAGTTTCTGAAAAAAATACTCATTATTTGTAAATGCATGTCCCCCCGACCCCTCTAAAAACTGGAAACAATACTTGGGGAATGAGCCTATCCACTCCACAGGATATTTCACAGCTCCTAAGAATGATGATTGCAAAGAGTCTTTAATAACATAAGGAAATGCAGAGGCTATAAAGTAGGATACACAACTATACCCACAGGGTGATCACAGCTGTTCGAAAGGCAAAAAGGGAAGAAAGAACCCAAACCAATACACAGAAAACAGGGTGGCAGGAAACACCAAATTGTTGACAGTGGTTTTCTGTGGGTGGTAGGTAATTTCATTTTCTTCTTTCAACTTTTCAGTATTTTTTAATCTTTCTATCTATGGCATATATTACTTTATAGTGAAAACTATCCATGTTTTACTTTAAAAGAGAGAAAGTGGATTATAATAGTAATAATAATAAGCAATAGCAACAACAATAATAGGAAACTAACATCTGCTGAGCATTTATTGGGTATCTGTATTAAGCAAGCACTTCACCTGTTTTTTTTAAGTCCTCATAACAATCCTGTGAGGTGGACATTATTAATGTGTCTATTTTACAAAAGCTCTGAGATGTTAGGGCATGTCCACAATGTTGAGTTTTGGGCAGTCCAGTATCCAAAGGCCCCCTGGCCTGTGTGCAGGACTTGCCTTTATATGTTAACTTGGAGGAAGGAACCTCCTATCACTGAGGTCCAAGGGCAAATCCTCCTGCTTCCAGTTTTCTGGTAACGGGTGTGGGCACGTGACCAGAGGCTTGGGCCCTGGACCTGGAGCGCTAGAGAGTTAGAACTCTGCCGTGACAGCTGGCTGCAATGGCATCAGTGTCCTGACTAAGTACTTCCTGGCCAAGGGGTGATTTTGTACCTTCTGCTGCTCCGGGCCTTGAATGTGACCTTAATTTCTGCTCCTTTCCCAAGTCTGCCCCTTTTGAATCCCTGCCCATTCTATTGCATTGGATTCCTTTTTTCTTTTATTTTGTAAGATCATTGGGTCCATCTCTGTGGCTTTTTTTTTTTTTTAAACTTGAAGAAATTTAATGAATAACAACTTCACTCGGAAACTTAAATGTAGTAATTCACATCCTGAAAGAATGAATGAAAAAATAAACTCCATTATTTCTGAGCTCTTAATTATGGTAAACCAGTTCAGATTATAAATTCAAAATTCCCAGCACTTCATACTTAAGTTTGAAAATGTACTATAGTTTAAATATATGGTGCAGTGAAATTTAAGTGTGAATCCACCCCTCCAGACCTCCAGCCTTAGCTGGAGGGAAAATAGCATATTCTCATGTCCTGATTCATCAAAGGCCAGTTTTCAGGTGTTTTGATGGTTAAATCTGTCTAGTGAGTATCCATCAATTTTATACAAAGATTTCTCTGTAGGCTGCCTTGCTTCTTCAAATGGGAGTTTGGGAACTTTATTTATTTTTTTTTGTATTTTATTTTATTTTTAAACTTTACAATATTGTATTGGTTTTGCCATATATCAGCATGAATCCGCCACAGGTATACATGTGTTCCCCATCCCTCCTCCCTCCTCCCTCCCCGTACCATCCCTCTGGGTCGTCCCAGTGCACCAGCCCCAAGCATCCAGTATCGTGCATCGAACCTGGACTGGTGACTCATTTCATATATGATATTATACATGTTTCAATGCCATTCTCCCAAATCATCCCACCCTCTCCCTCTCCCACAGAGTCCAAAAGACTGTGGCTTGTTACTAAGAGTTCTGACTGGTGTTGGTGATTTTCCTGCAGTCTCAGAGCAAATGATGGAAGCAGGACCCCAATCCTGACCTCTCCACCCAGAGCTCAAGCCCTTAACCAAACCTTTTGTCACTAATAATCCGAGCTTCCCTAGAGTATGATAAACATTTCCTGAACTCCTAGAAAACAAACCGGAAACACCAGCTTGAAGTTTTTCTCAGAAATTGGCAGCCCCCCGCCCACTCTATTGCCGTGGGAGCCTGGCAAGCTGATCAACTAAAGGGCAGGAAGCCTGACACAAAAGCCAGGTCGGGGTGGAGCCAACTCCAGCTTCCAGTGACTAGGGCCCGTAGGCCTGGGGAGGAGAGGAAGCAGAGGCGTCTCAGGCCTCACTGGCACTTCCTGGCCAGTGCCGGAGGACTGACTCAGCACCCAGTGTCCTCAGCCTGGAGGCCTCCTTTGACCTGTGGAGGCTGGGAGAGGAGTTTGACTCTCATGGCACCTTATATCCTCCTCTCCCACGCCAGGTTGATAACTTGTTTACACGTCCACCCCCACGCAAGTGTGGACTTCTAGAGGGCAGGGACAGTCTTTCCCACCCTGAATTCCTCTCGCCCGGTGCATCATTGTTGTTGGAGTGAATTAGAGAATAAGTGCATGAACAGCTTTCCCCATCCCCGTGCTAAGCGGTGGGAAATCTTAAACCCTGGACTTTTCCAAGGCATCTTGGTGAGATAGAACAGCCATGGACTTTGGACCTGACAAATTTTGTTTCAAAACGCGACTCTTGGGATTTCCCTGGCAAGCCAGTAGTTAAGACTCTGTCCTTCGAATGCAGAGGATACAGGTTCAATCCCTGGTTGGGGAACTAGGATCCTACATGCCATTCAGTGTGGCCAAAAAAACAAAACATCAAAACCTGGTTCTCCTACCTATAAAAAGATTCTTTTTTAACTTCTCTGAACCTCAGCTTCCTCATCTGCAGGATGTGTGGTGTCCTTTGTCGCTCAGTCATGTTCAACTCTTTGGGACCCCATGGACTGGGGCCCACCAGGCTCCTCTGTCCATGAGGATTCTCCAGGCAGGAATACTGGAGTGGGTTGCCATGCTCTCCTCCAGGGATCTTCTCAACCCAGGAATCGAACCGAAGTCTCCTGCACTGCAGGCGAATTCTTTACCAACTGAGCTATCAGGGAAGCCCCTCATCTGCAGGATGGGAACAGTGCTTAAACTCTCACACTGAGTGACTGGGCAGATAGGAAAAGTGGGTGACACACAGTAGGCCCTCAGACTCTCCAGATTTGCTTCCTTCTCCCAATATTTCATTCTGGCTCATTTCCTTCTCCTGCTGTCCCTCACCTGAGTACATGCCCAATGATAGGGAAAAGATTAAATAAACTATGGAACACCAGAGAGATAAAATGTCAGGCAATCAATAAAAAAGTCGTTTAACAAATAATTTTTAACAGAATAGAAAATGCTCATATGTTCATGTGAAGTGCAGATAAGGCTAAATTATTCATACTGTATGACCTCAGCCATGTAAAATGAGTGTCCAGATGCATGCCGGGACGTGCAATAGCAATTTCTGGAATGATACACAAGAAACTCTTAACAGTGTTTTCCCCTTGGGTAGGAAGAGAAAGTTGGAGAGGACTTTTCACTTTGTAACATTCTGTCCTATTTTATATGTATAAAGTAATATACATGCAGCATATAACATTAGATACATATTTGCCATGATCATGTATTAATTTTTAAATACCCACCCCCGCCAAATGTAGAAAAAACAGAAAGGAAACATATGATTTCAACTGCGGTTATTTGGGGAGCTGTGGAATTATGGGATGACTAAAATAATTCTCCCTGTTATATTTTTCTATGTTTTCCAGGTGTTCTGTGATGAGCATATGGTTCCTCTAGAATCAGAGGGAAGGCAAACACCACTTGGAGTAGCTCCCCTGGGGTAGGGGGAGCAGGAAGGATGAGCAGGTGATGGTGTCCAAAGGGCCAAGGGAGCATGAGGCGTATCTGGGCAGAGGTGGTTGTATTTTTGGAGCCATGTGGTTCCTGCTGAGTCAACTAACTAGTTGTTTGGCCCCAGCCTGCCAGTGGAGGCAGGAAATGCTCCCACTCCTGCCCTGGTTTACGCTTAGTCATCCTCTGGGAAAGCAGGCTAGGGGTGGGGGCAGGAGGTGAGTTGGGAGTCTCCTTTTGCCCCTGGAGCCTTCTAGGCAGAGAAATGCCCCGTAGGGGTCTAAGACCTGGGCATCCTATCCACCTGGCACTGTCACCTTGGGGCAGACAGCAGCTGGGAGCAAGCTGGGAGGGTTGGGGAGGGGTACGAAAATAATGGCCCTCTGGCGTTTAGCAGACAGACCACATCCTCCCCTGGAAGCTGCTGTGACTATTAATTATCATTTATTCAGGGCTTTGAGATTCCCCATATGAAAGATGCACCAGAAGGAGTGTCATGATGAATCTGTGTTTATGGTATTGACTTTTCATCCCAAACATCCGTCATGACAATCATGTGTCTCTCTCCTAACCTTCCATCGCCCTGACGTCACAGCCTCAAAGCAGAGAAGTTGAGCATCAGTATCAAATGACGCTGAAGGGGAGGTAGGAAGGGCAGGGGCAGTTCATCCCCCATGATCCTATATTTCAGATGGGTAAACTGACTGCTCTATTCCCCACCCTCCCAGCTTAAAAGGAGGAAATTATGATGAAGCCAAGGAAACCGAGGAAGGAAGCCTTGGTTGCTGTTGTTCAGTGGATCAGTGGTATCTAACTCTTGGCGACCCCATGGACTGAAGCATGCCAAACTTCCCTGTCCTTCACCATCTCCCGGGACTTGCTCAAATGCATGTCCATTGATGCTATCCAACTGTCTCGTCCTCTGTCACTCCCTTGTCCTCCTGCCTTCAATCCTTCCCAGCATCAGAGGCTTTTCTAATGAGTTGGCTCTTCGCATCAGGTGACCAAAGTATTAGAGCTTCAGCTACAGCATCAGTCCTTCCAATGACTATTCAGGATTGATTTCCTTGGAGAGAGGGGCTATGGATTCCTCTGGACCTGAGTCCAGTTTCTGCCCCTTGTGTGGACTGCCCCTCAAGGGATAGGAGGAATCCCAGAGCTCTCTGGCTCAGAGCATGCAACGCCGAGCAGGTCCATCCCTATATACACAATTCCAACTTCTGATTCCTCTAGCAAACTGAATCACTTCTTTGTTGATTGCTTCTGAACCCTTGACCATGGCCAGATTCTGTCATCTCCTGGCTCTGTGAATTTGGGTGGGAAACTCTTTGGTTTTCTGGACTCTTCTCATTCTGTCTTTTCTTATTTTATACAAGAAGATAATTGATCTGTAAAGCTGCTTAATGTGTTTCTGAGCAGATGTACACAGCAAATCCAATGGAGAGAGGGTCATGAAGGGGCCAGCCCCTCTCTTAAGGAGACTGCATTCTTACAGGAGAGTAGGGTCTTCGTTTATGAGATATTTAACAATCTCAGAGAGAAGGATGGCAGAGAAAATCCCAGATCCCCAAGAAGAGGAGGATAGTTGTGGCCTAGAGAACTTGGGAGACTGCCAGGATCCCAGTATGGAGCTACAAAGGGACCCAGCCTAAGTGGAGATAGTGAAGAGCCCATCGAGGCCAAATGCAAGGTTTACGAGAGGATGTGGGCAGGCAGACGGGCAGGCTGGGGGAGACTGTGAAGGCCCTTGAATGTCAAGCTAAAGAATTAGAATTTTATCCAGAGGACAGTCGGAACCCACTGAGTTTCTGAGCCAGAGGGTAATACAATGCAAAGTTGAATAAGAGGTAAAACATTTTCACCAGGAGGTGAAGCTTGGCTTCTCTGAGTCAGCAGCCCCACCATGAAATTCACCATCTCCCTCCTCAGTCCAGACCCCAAATTCTATTTCGGCTGATGACACACAAGAAAAATGTCACCTCCCCTGGTTGCCCTCTGATACACTACCGAGTGTTATTTTCTTCATAACACTTATCACCTTTGGAAATGATCTTGTTTATGTACTTGTTTTCTTCCTCCTTCTCTGCTGTTCATGGAATATAAGCAGAATGGGGTGGTTGGGGGATTGTTATGTTTTGTTTGCTGTTTCATTTCCAGCAGCTATGACAGTACCAGGCTGCTGTCAGATGCTCAGTGTGTATTTGTGGAATGAATGAGTAGATGGATTGATAAATACGTTAATGGCACACTATTTTCTCAGTCACACCATCCCCAAGCCCCATGGTGATTCTTGACTCATGCTTCTTCCTGCTCTGCAGAATCCAGTCATTCATTGCCACGTCTATGGACATGATCTCTGCATCCCTACTTGCCCTCCCTCCCCTTTGCATTTACACCTGAACTCTCTCAGACAACTCTAAGCTCCTTGAGGACAGACACTCCCCTTCATTTCCCCTGTGGGGGTCAGCACAGGGCCTGAGTGATAACAGTTCCCACTGGTCCAGTCTTTACAGTGGTCCAAATGCTTTTCACATGATCCTGGTATACCTCCGGCAGGGTCAGACTCAGACCCCAGCCCTCAACTCTAAACCACATGCTTATTCGGCTTTTCTGATTCATGCAGATTTATGATGAGTGAATGAATGAATGAGTGAGTGAGAAAAGTAGTGCTGGAAGTGCTCAAGAGCAATTGTAGAGGGAGAAACTAAAATGGAAGACCTGTTGAGGACCGTGTCAGTCCCCAACATACTCACACAAAAGAAGAGAGAGTGACTGGGTGCTGGGGATGAGTGGGGAGAGCCAAAATCTGGGGCTGGAAATGGCTAATTCCCCAGATGTTAGATGACTTGCTCTCGTGTGTCGTGTACCCGCCTCCTCTGTTTTCTTCTAAAACAGAAAGACATATAGCAAACTTGGGAGAAAACATCAGAGACAAAGTTAAAGGAGCAAGGGATTCTGAGTCCAAAAGAGATATAACTTATTGGTTTGTGAACTACTGTGTTTGTCAGCAGTAAGAATTAAAAATATAAGCAATTCTATTGGACAAAAATTGAAAAAGGACAAAAATATATCAAGAAAAAAGAACATGAAAATCACTGGTTATTTCACCATCCAGAAAAAGTCATTCTAACGTTTTGATGCACATCTGTTCAGACTACATAAATGTTACTTATAAATATAAGCACATATAATATTTACTTATATACTTTATTATATACCATAGATATTATATATACAAGTATGAACATACTTTAAAAAGTAAATGATATACATACAGTTGTGTAACCTGATTTTTGTTCACTTAATAATATGTAGTGAACACAAAGGAGATTTTATAAGCCCAAAGGGCAGTATGAAAAGATAACCTTTGGGATAAACAGGAAGCCACAGAAGATATATGAGTGTAAAGTGAGCGGTTAAGCTCTGGGTTTTGATAAATATTATTAAAGTAAATAAATCTTAGATGTCCTGCCAGTTTAGGTAATTATTAGCTCTCTATCAGCAAGGCCACAAAGTCATAGACTCACAGGATGTTGATACTTGAAGGAGCCTTCGAGCTGATCTAATTCAACCCCCTTCCCTTAGGTATTGAGAAACTCCAAGCCCTGGGACATGAACTAAGTTGTCTAAAGAGACATGACTGGTGAGCCACAGAGCTGGAGTGAGTATGGAGTGCCCTGACTCCCAGTCCAGTGGTCTTGCCACTAAACCACACACATATGCTCTCCAACCACGGGCACTGACACGCAGAATGGAACAGAGAAGATGAGGCCCCAGGCTCAGTGGTTCTCCAGGTATATAATACCAATGGAGGTGTGTGTGTGTATGTGTGTGTGTGTGTGTGTGTGTGTGTAAGAGGCCACCAGGTGTCCCCAGGCAGGTGACTAGGGAGACATAGAGCACAGCAGCTGAGAGTGGTTGGCTGTGATATCAGACCACTGAGAACCAAACTGTGGTTCCCTTATTGATCTTGTTGTATGACTTTGGGCAATTTACTTAAACCTTCTTGCTTCAATTTCTCCAGCTGTAAAAAGGGTAGCAGGACCTAATTCAACACATTGCAGTGAGAATTAAGAGATCATGAACACAAGGGGCGGACCAAAGTGTTTGACATATAGAAAGAGCTCAATAAATGTAAGCCGTCATGATTATTGATGCTCTGGCATGAAGCTCAATGTTCTTGTAAACTTTAAAAAAGAGCTTAAGGGCACATCACAGCCCATCCTTGGCTGAAGGCATCTGTGGGGACAGAGGACTTAGAAAGAAGCCCAGCTCTGGAGCTCTGTGAGTCCCCCACTGTGAGGGCTGTAGCTAAGAGAGGCCATTATACAAAGGAGGGCATGTGGCTTGGAGTGGAGCTATAGGCAGCTGGGGACTCAGGGACTGACTAGTGTTCTTATTGGAAATCACCCCAAGATGTAGCTGTGAGTCCATCTTCACACTCCCTGAGCTAGTCAATTACTGGGCAAATCAAGGGTCCAAAAAAATTTATTCTGCATTTTTCAATCTATTTAAAAAATAATCAACTGTTTAAAGCTAAAAGAATAGCAAGTTATTATGAGGCTTATAACAAATGTAGAACTAAATTCACTACAACACAAAGTAGCACAAAGACTGGAAAGAGGGACAAGTAAATATATAATTAGAAGTTCTTCCAGTTACATGTAATAGTAATAGTACTATTTGAAGGTAGTGATAAGTTAAAGATGGATATTTTAAACCTCAGTTAAACCGTTAACTACAACAACATAAGTATAACCAATAGGCCAACAGTGGGCAAAACATGGAACTATAGAAAATACTCAATTTGTCCAAAAAAGGCAGGAAAAGAGAAAAAAAGATTCAAAAGCAAAGGAGACAAATAGAACACAAACAGAAAAATACTGAATTTAACCTTAATCATATTAACGATTGCAACCCACTCCAGTACTCTTGCCTGGGAAATCCCATGCACGGAGGAGCCTGGTAGGCTACAGTCCATGGGGTTGCTAAAAGTCAGACACGACTGAGCGATTTCACTTTCACTTTTTACTTTCATGCACTGGAGAAGCAAATGGCAATCCACTCCAGTATACTTGCCTGGAGAATCCCAGGGACGGGAGCCTGGTGGGCTGCCATCTATGGGGTCGCACAGAGTCGGACACAACTGACGTGACTTAGCAGCAGCAGCATATTTGTAATTACATTAAAGGTAATGTAAAAGACAGGGATGGTCAGATTGAATAAGGAAAGTAAGACTCTACTATATGCTGTGTATAAAAAAAAACAGCTCTAAATATAAATACACAGATAGATTAAAAGTAAAATAAAAAGATATAACATGCAAACAATCAAAAGATAGAAAGAGTAACAAGGAGATCAAACCAGTCAATCTTAAAGGAAATCAACCCTGAATATTCATTGGAAGGACTAATGCCAAAGCTGAAGCTCCAATACTCTGGCCACCTGACGCAAAGAGCTGACTCAAGACTCTGATGCTGGGAGAGATTGAGGGCAGGAGGAGAAGAGAAAAGAGAAGATGAGATAATTGAATGGTATCACAGATGCAATGTACATGAACTTGGGCAAACTCTGGGAGATGGTGAGGGACAGGGAGGCCTGGCATGCTGCAGTCCATGGGGTCACAAAGAGTTGAACACACCTTGGTGATTGAACGACAGGGTAGCAGTATGAGGCAATCTAGACAACAGAACAAGGACCAGAACAACAGACAAAGGGGGACATTTCATAACAATAAAGGGGTCAATTGATCAAGAGGATGTTCTGTGCTGCGATAAGTCACTTCAGTTGTGTCTGACTCTGTGCGACCCTATGAACCATAGCTTGCCAGGCTCCTCTGTCCACGGGATTCTCCAGGCAAGAATACTGGAGTGAGTTGCCATACCATTCTCCAGGGGATCTTCCCAAGCCAGGGATCGAACCAGGATCTCTTATGTCTCCTGCATTGGCAGGCAGGTTCTTTACCACTAGCGCCACCTGGTAAGCCCACAATCAAGAGGATACACTGATCTAAACATTACTGCACTGAACAGAATTTCAGAATACATGAAGCAGAAACTGGTGGAACTCCAAGGAGAGAGAGGCAAATAACTGATAGAAGAGTAGACAGGAAGTCACTAAGGATATAGAACAACATTAGCAATCAACTTGACCTATTTGACAGTTTATAACACTCCACCCCAAAACACAGAAATACACATTTGTTTTTCCAAGTGCCATGAAACATTCACCAAGACAGACTGTATTTGGGGACCACAAAATCAAAGTGTCAATAAACTTAAGGAATTGAAATCACACAAAGTATGTTTCCTGACTACCAGAGAATTAAACTAGAAATCAATAACTGCATGATATCTAGAAAATCTCCCAAGTTTTGAAAATAAATAGGTCAAAGTGGAAATTACAAGATAAATTAAAACATATTTTGAACTGAATGAAAATGAAAACACAACATATCAAAATGTATGGGATGCTTAGAGGGAAATTCATATCTTTAAAGGTTTATTTTAAAAAAAGAAGAAAGTATAAAATCAATGATTGATTTTCACCTTAAAAAACTAGAAAGAGTAACTTGAACACAAAATAAACAGGAAGAGGGAAAAATAAAGATAAGAGTAGAAATCAATGAAGTAGAAAATGGACAAATAGTACAGAAAAATCAATGAAACTGAAAGCCTAGTTCTTTGAAAATATAAATAAAATTGTAAATTTCTAACCAGGCTGATCAGGAAAAAGCAAGAAAAGATAAAAATTACTAATATCAGGAATGAGGGAGGGAAGACTATTATAAATTGTAAGATCTTAAAGTGATAATAAGGAAATATTATTAGCAAATTTATGCTACCTAGTTCAGCACTTTTGATGAAAATAAATTATTTGAAATACACAAACCACCAAAATTCATTCAAGAAGAAACAAATAAATGGAATAGCTTTATGTCTACTAAAGAAATGGAATTTATAGCTGAAAAGCTTGAGAGAAAACCTCAGGCCCCAGTGACTTCACTGATAAGTTCTACCAAACATTTAAGGAATGTCAATTCTATATAATCTCTTTCAGAAATTAGAAGAGCAAAAAACTCTTTCCCATTCTTTTTATGAGGGCAGAATTATTCTGATATCAAAATCAGACAAATACATGAGAAGAAGAGACTAGAGACAATATCCCCCATAAACATTAACACGAATACTTAAAATACTAGGAAATTAAACCCAGCAATATATAAGAAAGATAATATATCATGATAAAGTGAGGCTTATCCCAGGAATGCAAGGTTTGATTAACACCCAAATTAATCCATGTAGTGAAATTAAGAAAGCAACTTGATCTACAATGGTTTGAAAAAGTCTTAGGAATACATTTAACAACAGAAGTGCAAGACTTGTACACTGAAAACTACAAAACATTGTTGAAATAAATAAAACCTAAAGAAATGAATCCATGTTCATGGATCAGAAGACCTACCATTGTTAAGGAACTTACCAAACAAATCTACAGATCTAACAAAAGTCCTACCAAAATTTCAGCTGATCCTGTGGCAGAAATTGACAAACTGATACTAAAATCCCAGTGAAAATTCAAAGAACCCAAAATAGACAAAACAGTGTTGTGAATGAATAATAGGGAATTCCCTGGCAGTCCAGTGGTTAGACCTCTGCACTTTCACTGCCTAGAGCCTAAGTTCAATCCCTGGTCAGAGAACTAAGATTCCTCAAGCCACACGAAGAAGAATGAAGAGTTGAAGGACTTCCTGATTTTCAAACTTACTGTAATGCTGCAATAATCACGATAGTGTGGTACTGGTATAAGGATAGACATGTAGATCAATGAATTACATAAAATACTCTTAAAATGAAATAATAAAACAGCTTATTTGAAGAAAATTTTCAACAGATACTTTATCAAAGAAGATATATGAATGGCCAATAAGCACATGAGACAATTCTCAAAATCATGTAAGTGTGAAAATGCAAATTTAAAAAATTCAGTGACTGCTGAGAAGGCAATGGCAACCCACTCCAGTACTCTTGCCTGGAAAATCCCATGGGCGGAGGAGCCTGGTAGGCTGCAGTCCATGGGGTCGCTGAGAGTCCGACGCAACTTCACTTTCACTTTTCACTTTCATGCACTGGAGAAGGCAATGGCAACCCACTCCAGTGTTCTTGCCTGGAGAATCCCAGGGACGGGGAAGCCTGGTGGGCTGCCGTCTATAGGGTCGCACAGAGTCGGACGACTGACGCGACCTAGCAGCAGCAGCAGCAGCAGGCACCAAAGGATCCATCTGTGAAGCCTCCTTCCCACAAAGACTGGCCTTAGGAAGGAGGAGGTGGGCATGTCCACCAAGGTCCTCCATCTTGACAACCCTACTCAAGACTCAAGGAGACACACAGAAAGCAATACACAAGGCCTTGTATGTAAGGCCAGAGAAACGATGCAGGGAAAAAGCTACAGGAAAGAAGAGGTGGTGTTGGCAGGTCCATTAGTACCGCTGAGGCGGGCAGCGCAGTCGAGGCAGACACGCC
This sequence comes from Bubalus bubalis, assembly GCF_019923935.1. Classification (NCBI taxonomy): domain Eukaryota; kingdom Metazoa; phylum Chordata; class Mammalia; order Artiodactyla; family Bovidae; genus Bubalus; species Bubalus bubalis. The sequence continues at coordinate 31,090,691 of NC_059179.1, read as the reverse complement.
AGTGAAGAGCGTCCTGGCGTGGGGGCCGCGTGCTAAGGACACGCGGGAGAAGGCCGGCCCACCAGCAGCTGGGAAAGATGAGACTTCTCGGATTGCGCCTGGCGGTGAGCAGGCCTTGGTGGGCCCTGGGGTCGGGGCTGAGGAGGCGCTGGATGCATCGGCGGCGGTGACAGGCACAGCCTGGCTGGAGGCCGAGAGACCAGGCCTGGGCGGAGTGACCGCAGAGGCGGGCAGCGGCGACACCCAGGCCCTTCCAGCCACGCTCCCGACTCCCGAAGAGGCCCTCGGGACGTCCTCGACGTCCGCAGCCACCTTCAAGGCTACGGAGGCCAGTGAACCACCCTCCCCCACCCCTGGCGACAAGCCGAGCCCAGGCCCCGAACTCCCCAAGGACAGCCGCATGGAGGTTTGGCTGAATCTGGGAGGCAGCACACCTGACCCTCACGGCCGGAGCCCACGTATCCCTTTCGGGGCACACTGGAGCCCCACCCAGCGTCAGATATAATTGACATCGACTACTTTGAAGGATTGCATGGTGAGGGCCATAGCGCCAACCTGGGGAGCTTCCCTGGGACGCCAGGTACCTCAGAGCACCACCCTGATCCCCAGGGAGAGACTCCTTCCTGGAGCCTACTTGACTTAAACGATGACTTAACTCCCTTTGAGGAGTCTGATTTCTACCCTACCACATCCTGCTATGATGATGTGGATGAAGAGGAGGAAGAAGAGGAGGACAAGGATGCAGTGGGAGGCGGAGACCTGGAAGATGAAAATGACCTTCTAGTGCCCACTGAGAAGCCTGGTCTGGGGCCTGGGACAGGCCAGCCCACCAGTCGGTGGCACGCTGTCCCTCTGCAGCATACTCTGGAGATGGTCCCCGGCAGCAGCATCGCCCTCAGGCCCCGCCCAGGAGAGCCAGGCAGGGACCTAGCCCCGAGCGAGAATGGCACCGTGTGCCGCAGTGGCTTTGTGAGACATAACGGTTCCTGCCGGTCAGTGTGCGACCTCTTCCCAAGTTACTGTCACAATGGCGGCCAGTGCTACCTGGTGGAGAACACTGGGGCCTTCTGTAGGTAAGGATGTGGCAGGCAGATGTCCAGGGGGTTTGTCAACTCCTGAAGGGGGCATGGGAGGCTGCCTCAGCAGAGAGGGGGATATGACAGGTTCCCAGAGCTTGTGTGTTTATGGGTCAAGAGATGGTCCCAGTAAATATTCTACAGACTAACAGCTTAAATGTACTTCCTGTGAGCTTATCACTAGGAGAGTTTCCTCAGAAGTAAGATTGTGCATTTCCTCTAAGTGTTGTGCCCTTTACCAAACCAGTAAACTATAAAGGTGAAATGAAAGGACTTGGCCAAGGATTTTGGAAAAGGCCTTTGCTGGCTTGAGGGCAAGTTCTTGTTGGCAAGTTCTAGCTAAACTTGCAGAAGGAGAAGGTCCATAGACACCCTGGGAGAAGAGAGAACTGCTGACCGCTCCCTCTGAGCCATGTGCAAAGCAGAAGAAGGGCTCCATGACCCTGGGGGGCACGAGCTTCAGGTGGCATGAATGAGGACCTTCTCATTGGATAAAGACCCAGAAAGCAGCCATTCAAACAGGTCAAGTCAAGCAGAGTGTTCTTCTTCACACAGCAGACGTTTGGCATTTCTTAGTTCTGGATAGTGACTTGGCTCCTTCTACCTTGGTTGTTGTCTTCCTGGAGATACTCAGTCTGACATGTTTTAAAGACCCAGAGAGTTTAGTGTCAGAGTAAGGATATTGTGTGCAGCCACCAGCCCATGCCTCATTAGTAATTAACCCCATATACCTGCCCTAATGGCAAGGTAGTTAACCTGCTGGAGAGCTCATGGGCTGATTCTTATTCTGGATGAAGCACATGTCCAGGGCTGAGTGATTTGCTTCTCTCCATCCTTTACAGGCCCTAGAAGTGGCAAGTAGACCTCAGATTCTTCTGGGACTTGTTTCCACGGGTCCTAAGAGTGAAACATTTCTGTAATCTGGGTATCTCTATTTTTTTACAAGAGGAGGAAGAAGAGGAGGACAAGGATGCAGTGGGAGGCAGAGACCTGGAAGATGAAAATGACCTTCTAGTGCCCACTGAGAAGCCTGGTCTGGGGCCTGGGACAGGCCAGCCCACCAGTCGGTGGCACGCTGTCCCTCCGCAACATACCCTAGGGATGGTCCCGGGCAGCAGCATCGCTGCTGCCATTCCCTATGTTTCTTTTTCTGGGTCTTTTTGGAGGTATATAAAGAATTCAGATTCTATAGGTCTTAATGTTCTGATAGAAGAATAATATAATGCATGCATGCTGTGCCTTTGTCATTAAAGCTTGAGTTTCCTTCCTATGGGGGAAAAAAAAAATCCAGTGAGATACCTCTACATGCACTAGAATGGCTAACCTTAAAAAAAACTGACAAAACCAGTATGAGCTAGGATATGGAGAAACCAGAACTCTCATTCATTAGTGCTTGAAATGCAAAATGGTATAACCAATTTGAAAAATAGTTGGCAGTTTCTTATAAACTTAGAAACATACTTACCATTTGACCGCAAGGCTGTCTGTGAATGTTTATAGCAGCTTCATCCGTAATAGCCAAAAGCTGGAAGCAACCCAAATGTCCATCAATGGGTGAACTGATAAACGAAGGTCAGCATATCACTACGATACAGTAGTGATTACAGCAATAAAAAGGGATGAATTATTAGTAGTCATGGATCATAGAAAAAGCAAGAGAGTTCCAGAAAAACATCTATTTCTGCTTTATTGACTATGCCAAAGCCTTTGACTGTGTGGATCACAATGAACTGTGGAAAATTCTGAAAGAGATGGGAATACCAGACCACCTGATCTGCCTCTTGAGAAATTTGTATGCAAGTCAGGAAGCAACAGTTAGAACTGGACATGGAACAACAGACTGGTTCCAAATAGGAAAAGGAGTTCGTCAAGGCTGTATATTGTCACCCTGCTTATTTAACTTATATGCAGAGTACATCATGAGAAACACTGGACTGGAAGAAACACAGGCTGGAATCAAGATTGCCGGGAGAAATATCAATAACCTCAGATATGCAGATGACACCACCCTTATGGCAGAAAGTGAAGAGGAACTCAAAAGCCTCTTGATGAAAGTGAAAGTGGAGAGTGAAAAAGTTGGCTTAAAGCTCAACATTCAGAAAACGAAGATCATGGCATCCGGTCCCACCACTTCATGGGAAATAGATGGGGAAACAGTGGAAACAGTGTCAGACTTTATTTTTCTGGGCTCCAAAATCACTGCAGATGGTGACTGCAGCCATGAAATTAAAAGACGCTTACTCCTTGGAAGGAAAGTTATGACCAACCTAGATAGCATATTGAAAAGCAGAGACATTACTTTGCCAACAAAGGTTCGTCTAGTCAAGGCTATGGTTTTTCCTGTGGTCATGTATGGATGTGAGAGTTGGACTGTGAAGAAGGCTGAGCACCGAAGAATTGATGCTTTTGAACTGTGGTGTTGGAGAAGACTCTTGAGAGTCCCTTGGACTGCAAGGAGATCCAACCAGTCCGTTCTGAAGGAGATCAGCCCTGGGATTTCTTTGGAAGGAATGATGCTAAAGCTGAAACTCCAGTACTTTGGCCACCTCATGTGAAGAGTTGACTCATTGGAAAAGACTCTGATGCTGGGAGGGATTGGGGGCAAGAGGAGAAGAGGACGGCAGAGGATGAGATGGCTGGATGGCATCACTGACTCAATGGTCGTGAGTTTGAGTGAACTCCGGGAGTTGGTGATGGACAGGGAGGCCTGGCGTGCTGCGATTCATGGGGTCGCAAAGAGTCAGACACAACTGAGCGACTGATCTGATCTGATCTGATGCCACATGGATGAATCTTAAATGCATTATACTTAGTAAAATAATCCAGACTCAAAAACCTACATACTGTATGTTCCCATTTAAATGAAATTCTAGAAAAGGCACAATTAAAATGAAAGAAAACAGATGAGTGATTACCAAAGTCTGGGACAGGGAAGGAGGAGTAAACACAAAGGAACACAAGGAAATTTGGGCGGTGAGTAAAATAGTCCCATATCTTGATTATGGAAGTGTTACGTGACTGTACACACACATTTGTCAAAACCCAAATGGGTGAATTTTATACTATGGGTTAATTTTGTACTATGTAAGTTATACCTCTACAAAAGTGATTTTTAAAAATTATGAGCATTGTTATTTAATTTCCATGTGATAGTGCTCTGAAGGGAAGGTATTGGTACATACCTATATGTAGGTATAGGCATTTAAAATATGTAGAAGGGCATTTAATAAGGAATCCTGAAATCTGAGAAGGTTTCCCTGAGCAAGTGAAGTCACAAATGAGGCATAAGGAGGCCCATAAATGACCAGGTGAAGAAGGAAAGGGATGAAGCAGAGGGAGGCAGGTGTGCAAAGGCCCTGGGACCTAAATCCTTCCCACAACAGACTTTCCAATAGAAAATCCACTCCTGCTTGCCCAACCCTCACACCAGTGGGTAGGTCACCATTGTAATTATTGTAATTAATCATCATGACTACTATTCATTGAGGACTCTCTATGTCTTTGACCTCATACAAGGCAATTACTCCTCATCAGATCTACTCTTCAAAATTGTACCCACAAGGTAGATCCAATTAGTACTCTTTTTATGGATAAGAACTTTGAGGCTTAAGGAGATGGAGTAATTTGTTCCCATTCATATAGCTAGCAAGTGGCACAGCCAGAATTCAAACTCAAGTTTTTGAAATTCCAGCCCTTGAGTTTCAAGAAACTGCTCTACATAACTTCAGTTAGACAATTGATTGGTTCTCCTCTCCAGACACCCAGGGACAGGGGATCCTGGTGGGCTGCCGTCTATGGGGTCGCACAGAGTTGGACACGACTGAAGCGACTTAGCAGCAGCAGCAGCCTCTCCAGACCAAACTCTACCACCTTTCCAAACTCGCCTCATATATCATAGTCTCCAACCCCTTCATTGCCCCTTATCTGTAAACATGCTAGTTTGTCCATGTCCCACTTGAAAATTCAGCTCCCAAATCTAAATAATGTTGGAAGAGAAGGCTTTGTAAAGTTAAGGAATTATTACAATGAGATCACTTGAAACCCTGTTCTGAAGAACAAATAGATTTCATAGCCTTATTTAAGGGATATAGACATGGAGACAGATAACTGAGAATCTTTTGAATTTTCTTTTCTGGAAAGTAGTGTTGTGTAGGGAGAGAGTATGCTCTTGGGAGTCCAATGCAAGTTGGGTATCCTGGCTTTGACGTTCACAGGCTTTAGCTATGTAACCCTTGGACTAAGTTTATAACCTCTCAGTTTGCTTATCTGTAAAAGAGGGCTAACAATATTATTCTTGCAGGATTTCTGTGGCTCTTAAATGAGAGAACATATGCAAAATGATCAACATACAGCCTGCCAATAGTAAGTGCTTTTTTAAAGGTCATTTTAAAGGTCCTAAGCTGTTAGATTCCCTAGGGTCTGGCAGCTATGCTTCCTGATTTTAAGTCTACTGTTCTTTTCCTCGTGGGCTGGAGATAAACTGTTTTCACCTTCCTACCCTAGAGATATATCTGAGGCTTCACTCTGGGAGGTTTATTTCTCTCAAGCAGCACTTTCATTCCTGGTTGCTGGGGAAGCCCAGAATGTAAGCACAGGGATGCTTCAAGGTTCTATTTTAAACTCCCACCTAGTAACTTCCAGGTTTCTATAAACTTTATAAGCAAATGGGGGTGGATATGTGGGCAGGAAGGGATCAGACCTACCACTATAAATGAATACTACCAAGATTTTAAATTTAGGTATCCTAATTGATAATATGAGGTCATTTACTGGAGGTGGGACAAAAGGGGTAGGGTTGAGTTTTACTGTGCCCAGGCTATCTGGTCATCTCCAAGGCCTTCTCATCCAACACTCAGTCTTTGGGCATTAATTAAATTCTTTAGTGGCAAGCTAGGCAAGTGTGTGGCAGGATCTCCACCCTTTCTAACTGAAACTACTCTGTCTACAAACCCTGCTCAGGGAGTCTGAGGTAGGCAGGTCTCTGAACTTAAGAGGAAACTGACTGGTGCCAGGGTGGACACCTGACCCAAGGGCAGCCCACCCATAGACTGACAAGTGACCAATGAGGTATTGTGGTGACATGGACTCTGACCAATAGGATAGCAGTAATTAAATCTAGGAACCGTGTTTCCTTCAGGAGTGGTAAGGGATTCAAAAGTGGCACCTGGGGTTAACATGCTTATGAGCTTATGTGCAGAGGATAGCTTGGGCTTTGAGAGAGATGGAAAGAGCAACTTCTGGTTCTGACAGCATTTATTTCCCAGCTTGTCATTCATTCACTCCTTCATTCAACCAATACTTATTGAACACCTACTATAAATCAGGCCCTGCACTAGATCCCTCTTGAAATTCAATATAATCTGTTCTCCTGGTGCTTCTTATCTGAAGACAAACATTAATAAAATATAATTACAGATAAATGAGTATTTTTTAGGCTTCGATAAAATGTGAAGAAAAGCTATAGGTAGGAAGCTATGAGAGACTGAATGGGAATGTCTGACCTAGTTTGGAAGTCTGAGAAGTCTTGCTGGGAAAGGTGACATTTGAGCTGAAACGTGAAGGACAAGTAGGAGTTATTTAATTGAAGGGTGAATTTAGGGGAGAAATGTGTTCCAGGCAGAAGAGCCAGTGTGAACAAAAGAGGCAGGAGGGAGCATGACTTATTGAAAGGACTGTCATAAAACCACTGTGGTTGGAGTAGAGTGCAGCTGGGCATTAAATGCCATTTGTATCTATACACAAAATGTCTTTTTTTTTTTTTTAATGTGGCCTGAGGAGACTCTCTTCCTTGGACACAAAAGTCCAATGGCAAAAGCACTTACTGTATATCCCAGGTGCTGAGAGGGGTGCAAGATCAATAAAATAGCTTCATCCTGGGCTCTACCATTTACTAGCTATGGGACCTAGGGCAGGTTGCCTAGTATCTCTGAGGATCAGTTTATGCATCTGAAAATAGAGACAATAAAAGCATTTGTACAGGGAATTCCCTGGTGGTCCAGTGGTTAAGACTGCACCTTCCAATGCAGGGGCTGCGGGTTTGATCCCTGGTCAGAGAACCAAGATCCCACATGACTCCCATAGCCAAAAAACCAAAACATAAAACAGAAGCAATACTGAAACAAATTCAATAAAGACTTTAAAAATGGTCCATGTGAAAATAATCTTTTTTTTTTTAAACCAATTGTACAGAGTTTTGATGAGTATTAAAGAGACAAGGTCTATATGCATGCCTAACTTGACTTGTAGTGTATGATGGTGATTTAGTTGCTAAATCATGTCCAACTCTTGCAAGTCCATGGACTGTAGGCCGCCAGGCTCCCCTGTCCATGGGATTTCCCAGGCAAGAATACTGAAAGTTGCTCAGTTGTGTCCGACTCTTTGTGACCCCAGGGACTATAGAACCCATGGCATTTTCCAGGCCAAAATACTAGAGTAGGTAGCCTTTCCCTTCTCCAGGGGATCTTCCCAACCCAGGGATCTAACTTGCATTCCCTGAATTGCAGGTGGTCTCCTGCATTGCAGGTGGATTCTTTATAGACTGTGGCATATAGTTGATAGTGCTTAATATACACTTTTGATATTAGCCAAATGACTGAGAAAGGACCAGGGCTCAATAAGAACTTGCTACTTTTTTGGACTATGGTGGGGGTGGAGGTGGGAGCAAGATTAATACAGTGTTCAGAACAAGGTAGTAAATGATGCAAGAGAACCTAAGGGATGAGCCAAGGCAGGGGTCAGATGGTAAGAACAGGTAAACACAGCCATGTGTCCATAGGCTGGCATATCCAGGAGCTCTGCATGCTGGGGATAGAGGGGAGAGGATGGAGCTGGAGCCAAGATGAGGGGAGCTGGGAAGGGGGCTGTGTAGGGCTGGGGACATGAGCACACCTTGAGAGGCCAGCTCCACTCTGGGACAGAAAGCCCAGTGAACAGTCATCAGTACTTACGAAGCCCTCATTCCCCACTGAATCCCAGGTTCTAGCAGGTGCTCAGTGTGAAATGGACGCAGGGATGATAGTTATCTCGACACAGAGTCACATCCATCACGGGCAGTGTGTGGGGGTCAGAAGCATCTGCACTGTGGCTTTGAGCAACCACAGGGCTAGGGCTCCCCCTGACCCCATAGAAGGTCACCAGCATCAGCATTCAGTGTTGAAAGTAGGGGACAGTGCCTGAGATTCTAAGATAAGACCTGGACCCAGGCCCTCGTCATGGGGTTTGGGTTCTGGACAAGATTTATTCCAAAAATACAGAACTTGGCCAGACTTACTGAGAAGGCAAAGATTTATCCAGTCCCATGGATAAATCCTTCAGAGAGAGATGGAGAGTAGCAACACTGGAGGATGTATAGCCTTCTCTCCATGTGTATTTATATATCACCTCATTCTATAAATGAATTGTGGTATGTTTAATATTCATTACTCAAGGGTTATTCTTTTTTTAAAGTCACTGGGGCAATGGAAGCAAAGAAAAATACAGTTGGAAAATTTTAATGGAAACCAGGTGGAGTCAATACCCAAAACATATGCCATAAAGTCCTATAAAATTGCCAAAGGTAGGCTAAACATTTGGTTCTGAACAGCCTGGGGGCCTGAGGAAGGAGGGAAACAGGGGCGGTCACCAACTTTATGGGGTTGGGAAGATAAACCACCATGAACTCAGTGAGATGCGGCCTTCCAGGGTGCTGAGACCTGGGGTGCTTTTTCCCTGGGTCCTCACACGAAGGAGCGCGATGGGTATACAGGGCTCTGGTGAGCACACTGGTGTGAGCTGCTCTTACACTTCCTGCCCCTAGGTCAGGTCAGGCTCAGGAGCCAGGGTAGACCTGAGGGGCTCACCCTCAGAATCAGCTGGCAAACAGCTTAGAGAATGAACATTTCTATCCTCCCAGACACATCTCCTCCTGGAGCACTGCTGCAGACCAGCAGAGGTGTTGCTTCAAAACCTGGGGATGAAGGAACTGGACCACACCAGATTTAATTCCGCATCTGGCTCCGGAAGCCCGTGTAAAGTTGGCTTTGGCAAAAATGGAAGGGTAATTAATAAGGAGACTGGTAAGGGAGTGAGAGTTACAGAGCCATCCCCAGCTGTGGGGCTTCACTTGGCTTACCCGCCAGTGACTCACGGGCTTATGAGCAATCCTCATACGCCTGATTTAGAGGACTTACTCACCCTTCAGAGAAAGACCTTAATGCAATAAAGCAAATGTCAGCAAGTGGGACGCGGCTTAGCGTATCACCCCAGCCTGCACCCAGCTTCCCCCTCCCTGCCTCTCCCTGCCTGAGGCCCCTCCAGCCACTCAGCACCTGGACAGACTCACACAATGGGACACATTCCAGGGCTGAACGGAGGCTCAGAGATACGAAAGCAGGGAGAGACCTCAGGTGGACCAAGCCCTAACATCTGGTCCAGCAAGATTATAGATTAGCTCTAAAGCACTAGACTTGGGGCAGGGTGAGGGTTAGAAGCCAGGATTTCCCTTCCTGTCCAGTGCTCTTCCCTCCGTTGCTTCCTCTGAAAGCCCTGGTTGGATTATGTAAATGCTGAAGGTAAAGCAGCTTCCCCAGTAGGGGTGACATTCTTACCTGAGGTCTTTCCAAGGAATCTGTGGGGAAGGAAAGTTCTGTGGGGAGCAAGGCCTCAAGCAGAGCTTTTGAGGTGAGACATTTAGAAAGTGCTATTGGCTTGGACGCCAGCTTGCTATTTGCGGACATGGCACCTGCTGGGGGAGCTGGAGGCTTTTGGACACCCCATAGTCAAGGAGTATGGATTAGAATCCCTGTGTTGGGAATGTGTGATGTCAATCCCAGTCAGTTTCCTGTTCCTCATGATTAGGCAACAGTCCCCAAGAGTAGGCTGGAGCAGAGGCATAAGCCACGGGGATAAGCAAACACTGCCCCTTCCCTCCTCCACCACACAGAGGACATTACTCAGAAGGCAAGCTGATTCAGCCTTGGATTTAAACCCACTCATGGAAGGATTTACCTAGGAACTCCTCAGGGAATTATCTATAAGAATTAATCCCAAGGGTAAAAAAGAACAAGCATTTAAAGCAGACCTTCACTTCATTCGCTTATTTGTCCCTCGGTATTTTTCCATACTTTTCTTCGAGTCTGCCATACGCAGGTACCGGGGAGAAGGCTGACCACAAGCTTGCCACTCAGGTTTGCTGCCATCAAGGGTCTCAGGTTCTGAGGAACTTTTGGGACCATCTAGCTTAGTTCACTTATTTCATGGATGAGAAAGCTGAGGTTCAAGTTGAACTCTTTACCTGGGGCTTAAGGGAGTGAAGAGCTCAGGGTGGAGAGATGCTCTGACCACCTCCCCATGTGGCCTGGGTCTAAGAATTCTCTTGCAAGCGAACTCAGGAAAGCCTCCCAACTGGAAAGCATTGAGTAGACAAACAGCCTCATGCCTGCACACTCACCACCATCACCTTAAGAGTTCATTTGGATAGAGCCCAGAAAAGTAGGCTGGGTCCCCACCTCAATGTACCCCTGCCTGAACTCATCAATATGAAGAAGCACTTTTGTTCTTTTTACTATTTTTATTTTGCACTATTAAAAAAAAAAAAAAAAAAAAAAGACGACGACAACCAGTAACATACTGCTTTTCTTCACATTCATATGGATTTTAGGAAATTATTGCCTTTTCCCCTGGAGAAATAACCTATAGACACACAAAAAAAGTAGTACCACATTGAGAAATCTGCAAATCCCAGAAGTCAACAGCTTGAAGACAACCCCCAGGGGCAGGGAAAAACACAAGTGTCATCAGAGATGAGACAAGCACATATAAAGACAGCAAGCTGGGCTGACGACCGTTTCAATGCCACTGACCCAGGAAGTGGGTACCCTTTCTCTCTCGTGGCACCCACTGCCACCACCTCAAATGGGTGATTTTTGGTCTATGGTCTGAAGAACTCTTTTCAAATGACACAAGAGTTGCTTTGAGGAGAGGTGCAACGAGAAAGGTTCAAGTATGAATAAGAATCATGCCCAAGTCCAAAGTCAGGGAAGAACCCACAGTGAGAAGGAAACCGGAAGTGTTCCCGTCTCACTACTTCACCCAGCTGACTCCACTTGATCCAAGACAGAGTCTCAAAAGCATCCGAGGGTTCAAATCGGCATATATTTCATGTCCCTAAAACCCTGCAGGGTTACTTTCCTGACTAGGTGGTGATCAGCTTATGCTCTGAAGCAACAGAGACAGATATAGAGACTGCCAAAATTAAAAAAAAAAACAAAAGGTGGAAATTGTGCTTCCTTCAAAATGAATTGGCTTCATGACTGCCTTTTCTCCTGGTCTAGCAACTGCTTTCTCCCATGTTGCTGCAGGTTATTTATTGCCTTATGCTTGAAATGAAAAGGCGAATTTTGAGGTGCAAAGACTGGGCAGTCCTGAGGGCGGGGGTCTGGAAGTACAGTAGTCAGCACGCACTGTGCTCTCATAATGGCTTGGCCTTCCTTCAGTCCCGAGGTCAGTCTCAAGTTGGTCTGCAAACCTAGTGACCCCTTCGCTGTCCCACCAGGACAGCAGGACAGGGTGAGGTCTTCAGTATTGCACAGGTGTGAAATGTCCACAAGTCAAAATACAAAATCACAGTTGTTCTTGGGGCTGGGCTGGCTCCCCCAGCTCGGATTTAGCAGGATGTGGCTGTGGCCAGGGGGCTCCGGCTGAGCTCTGAGGCTGTCGAGTGGGTGGGCACTGGGGCCAGCACCGAGGTAGGGAACGTGCAGTATGAAGCCTGCACATCAGGGCTCAGTGTCTGCAAGTGGGCGAGGAATGAAGGGCCGGCTGCCTCTCCTTGGCAGGAGGGAGCCTGAGGGGTGGGCGCGGAAGGCAGGATCTCAGACTCATACTGTAGGAGCTGGCCCATGAAGCCAAAGTTGGGCGAGACCACACTCCTCCTCTGCTTGATGTAATCAAAGGCTTCCTTCAGGTGGAACTGCTTGGTCTTCATGAGGTAAGCCATGCAGATGGTGGGCGAGCGGGAGATCCCAGCCTCACAGTGAACCAGGACCTTGCCTCCCTTTTCCCTGACACAGTCTGGAAGAAAGAAGAGACAGTGGGACTGAGTTGGGATGGGGACTCAAAGGCAATTGGGTTTAAAAAAAGTGACTTTAAAAAGAAGTGACCTAGTTATCAAGTCTCATCATGTCTGCTCAACAGCAGTGGTCCCACAGTAGGCTTCTGCCAGTCTTTAATCCTCACTGGCGAGGACAGACCTCGGAGTCCCACTGATGTCCATCCCTCTGTAGGACCTACAACAAACCTTAGTTTGTCAGGGTACTTGCACAGGTTCTGCCACTAGAGAGACTCTAGACCTGGAGTAACCCCTTCCTGGGGATGCCATCTTAACTTGGGTTCCACAAATGGGTTTCAAGAAGGCTTTGGGAATATCTCTCAAACCGCATGCAAGTTTTTATTGCACATTCACATTTTTCTGAGAGGCTCAAAGATTGACTTGGAAAAGCAATTCCTGTCTCTCAGGATCTGATTCTAATGGTGATAACCTAGTCCCCATCCTGGGAGGGGCCTTCCAGCCTCCCCGGGCACCTTGTTTGGCTATGCCAGGGTGCAATGCTTGGCTCAGCCCCCAGGGTTCCCACCAATGAAACATACAATAAATAGTGTGCAGCCGCTAATTATAGCCTTGGCTAAGTGACGCTTACAAGACGGAGGATATAAATGGCTTTGGCAAACTCCCTCTTGCACAACAACGGGAGTTGCTGCTATAAAGCTACCACCGTCAGTTAGCATGGTTTAGCTCAGTTTCACAAAGGTGAGGGGCGGGGGCGGGGTGCCCTCCTTTTCTGTTCTACTCCTACCCCAAAAAGAGCTCTAACTGTTAAAAATGGGCAGGGGTAAAAGGTTAAGCATATATACACATCAAATTAAAACCACAAAAAAGAGTCTTTCCAATTCCCTCTTTTGCTAGTGAGGAAACAATTACATCACAGGAAGTTAGACATACCTGGCACTATGTCAGGCCACCAAATGCAAAAACATTTAAGATTTTGAAAGGCCAATAAAAGTCAGCCCCCTTACCCACCTCCTTCCTCATGTTTAAAAAAGGTTTGCAGCTGCATCTCTAAGATCTAAAAGATCAGGTTTCTGAGCAGTCAGGAAGGATCCCTTGAGTTTCCAGAATGAAAATCTCAAAGGATGCCCCAGGATAGCTCCTTAGAGGTGCCCCCAATATAGTCTCTGATTCAAAAGGAAAAAAAAAAATTGTAAATTAGTTCAAAGGGGACTCCAAGTTCCTAGGATTACAGGGTCACGACTACACAATTTTCTTCTGCTCCTCCACTGGCCTCCTTGTCATCCAGCTTTTAGTTGGCCCAGAGCCAAATCCCAGAAACCAAAGAGCCTACAGAACATTGTTTCTGGATTCCATTCCACCCCTCGGGGCTTGCCTTCCATGTGGTCCTTGGAAAGGGTCAGTGCGAGCATGGTTTGGCCTCAGTCCCTCCCTCCTTCAGCAGGGGGAGGGGTTTGGGGAAAAGTAGCTCGTGTGCCTTCAGAATGCTGTGGGTTTGTATGCTTGTGTACACAACAGACACAATACACACACCAGATGGGGAGGGAGGCATCTGAGAAGTGATGGGGGCTGTTTCATGACCTCACTGAGAAGCTATCTAGGTAATTAAATAACAGGCTGAAGGACAAGGCATTCCCAGGGACAGGGAGAACAAGTCAAGGATTTCCCACCCTGAGCCCATCGTTTCAGCTGCCCCTCGGAGGCTCCAGAGGAACCGTCTCAGCCCAGAGGCTCAGGGGCCAGGGAGGGCAGGCTCAGCCTTTTGCTTGCAGTGAGTTTCTCGGTGGGTTTCCATGGAGTAGAAATTGTGTGTGATAAGCAGAGGGCCCACCACGTGGCAGATGAGGGGAGCCCTTTAATGGCTCCCTGCACTAAGATATCACTGCTACACTCAATACCAGCCTTTCCCCTCCAACATCCCTCACAGCCAGAAGCAGGAAGACTGCTGCTCAGCTTCAACAGCTGTGCAACGTTAAAGGGGAAAGAGGACTCTGGAAAGGGAAGCAAGTCCACAAGAGTGGGGAGCGGTGCCCAGCCTAGTCCCCAAGGGAGATGGATGGGAGAAAAAGATGTCAAATGAAAGAACAGTCCAGTCCGCTCTGAGGAGTTGAAATCCCAAGGCCCAAAAGCCCTTTCTAGGCAGAGGGACCAAAGGTTCCCAGGCCTACACAATGGAGTAAGTGATAACTACCTTACGGAACATACAAAGGATGCAAAAAGATGCCAACTTCTCTGTGCGTAAAGCACGGAGCTTGAGTCGAGTGTTACTGTTAATCCAAAATGAGCTGAAAATGCAAAACAAATTGCCCCCAAAGCAGTTTGCCAAAAACCGTTGAAAGCAGCTGGGGCCCTGGGGGTTCAGTGCGTAAGTAATGCTCTCTCGATCCTTCTGTTTGCTTTTAAAAATATCCCAATCTATGTAGAAGCACAGTCTGCGTGGTTCTTTCCCTCCCCTGCGTCCCTGGCATGCAGCATCACTCATGGACGCACTCTGCTTCCCATCCAGCCAGAAACACTAACAGAACGGTAGTGAGTACTGCCTTAAGATGATATTAACTAATGCATTTATCCTGCAGATTAAAGCTCCTATTAAACAGCAGTTCAAATCCGCCCCTCTGTCGTTCTGAGGTGAATCTCTTCTTGGCTCCCACTTGTGGTGGTTGCGCAAACAAAATGCTTTTCTTCTCAGCGATGGGGTGACCTCCATCAGTACATCAAAATCCAAGAACACCCCCCCCCCAAATAACTGAGGACGGCGGCACGTACCGATAAAGTCTATTGCTTCTTGAAAGTGGGAGCTGATGTCAGCCACATTGTTGTCTTCCACGGGGATCCATTTGTAGTGTAGGTGCGTCGTGCAGGCCTCGGAGGTCCGCCGGGAGACGTTGAGCAGGGCTGTGATGTGCAGGTTGGCAAGGAACTCGCACTTGGATGCGTGATAGGCACTTCCAAGGTAAAGGAACGGAAGGATTTCAACTGGGCCGCCCTGGAAGCAGGGGCAAAGGACAACCAGGAAACACTGATCAGCTTGCTCTTTGGGGAGAAGAAAGAAAACAATCCTGACCTATATGTTTTCAATTCGGAGGTTCCCTCTCTGGTTCCCAGGTAGAGAGTTGAGAGCCAGGGCAGTTTAACCAAGAGTTTGGGTAGAGCCTCCAACCTGGTAAACTCTCTACCCTATGTCACTGCCCTGGGACTCAGGGACAGTAAATCCCACACAGCTGAGATTTTCATTTCCTTACATATATCGAGGTGGAGGGAAATGTTGGCAGCCCTTGTAGACTGACAAGGATGAGAAGCAGGGTGGGGTGGTGGAAGGCTTGAGAAGACCATGTTGAAGTTCTAGCTGCCCCATGAGTGCCAGGCCAAGGCCTGAACCTTGGGGGTAACCTCCATTTCCTTCTAGAGCCCCCTCCTTTACAGTCTTGACCTTGGATGTAATGTGTTTCATCAAACCTAGGACACTGTTGATCCTAAGAGGCATTTGGATCTAACACCAAAATGTGCCTCCCACTATCCCCAAAAGTATACGTCTCAGAAGTGAAAATAACCACTATCTATCCGAAATCCTCAGATAAGGAAAAGCTGTTAGGCCATGATCAGAGGCTTGGTCTTTTTTTGTTGTTTTTTTCTTAGCTATGCTGCTCAGCATGTGGGATGCAGGATCTTAGTTCCCTGACCAGGGATCAAACCCATGTCCCCTGCAGTGGAGGCATTGAGTCTTAACCAGTGGACCATCAGGGAAGTCCCAGACCTGATCTTTAGTAGAGCTGAGTTTTGCTGAGAGATGCTTACATCCTTACCCGTTTGGGAGACACCCTATACCTGAGGTTTCTAGTTACGAAGGATCCAAAGAACCAGAGAACATCTACCCTGAAGCAAAGCTAAAAAGAACTGCTGGCTAATCAGACTCTGGCAGTCTCAGCATTTCCAGGGTGGCCAGAAAAGCTATCGTTCCACAGCGGGAACAATGGGAGCCTGGGATCTACAGGGAAAAACATTGAGCTGGGGTGACGGTGACTGTGTCTTTGGCCGCCTTTCTCGTATCATCCATCCATTTCCTGTGTTTCCATTTCCTGTCCTGGAATAAAAGTGGAATGGAAACTCTCTGCCAGCCCCATGGTAGGGAAAAGGGCATGGGATGAGGGCCAGCAGAAGAAGGCAGTTCTCAGAATACTCCACATGGGTGTCTGCTTTTCCTTTCCGGAGATGTTGGGTGTTTAAGGCAAAGGTCAGTTTGACCACTTGAAAGAAACTTAAAGAGATTTTACAAAAGGTAGTAATAGTAACAACCAGTACTTTTGCTAGCTGGCCCCTGGGCTTAACACTTAAGATGTAACTACACAGACGTCTCCCTCTCTTTAGAGATTAGAAAATGCTGCCACACCAGACCTGGGATCCTACTCCGTTTCTCCTGGAGCTTAGCCCAACCAACACCCCTGAAAGCATTATTTCTTTCCTTTTTTGAATCTTCTTCTTAGACTCAAGAGGAAGAAACCAAAGGGCTTCAGAAACCTCAAAGGTTAACACGACCTCCCCCAGCTTTTCTCAAGGCAGAAGCTCTTCTAAGAAGTAACACTAGGGGCTTCCCCAGATGAGTCTTGGAGACACTTCAGGGCCTCCCCCGGTTCTTGCTTGGCCAAAGGGCTGCTGTGCTTTCACAACATCCTGCAAATTCTCATTTCTCTTTCACTTTCTGAGAAAGGGAGGGGGGAAAACACCACCCAAACAAACAAACGCAAATGGAAATCCAGCTAAGCCGGATGCCCACGGCTTGAAAGCCCAGGGTTCATCATACTCTGTAATTTTAACAAAGGAAAACAAGCAAAATAATAACCTTGGCATCTCGCCAAGCGAATAGGTTTCCTGACCAAAGATTCCATTCAAGGAAAAGCCACCTGGCTGAACCTGGAAGTCTATCCCCAGGGGGCAGAGCTCTGCTCATGGCAGGCAGCTGGCATCTTATGCAGTAGCATCTAGAAGTCCTCCTTCTTATGATTTGGGTATGTTCTTATTTTGTGTGAAGAACCAAAAAAGTTCCTCCTACCAAGTCAAGTACCTACTGGAATGACCTTCTTCCAAAAGAGGGCAAGTGGCAAACAGAACAGGGTCCTGAAAAGGACCAGAGCAAGGGATGAAAAGAAGGGAGTTCTGAGCTTAGTCCTGCCATGAACCGAGCAGCAAAAACCAATCACCCACGAGCTGTGACAGTTTTTCCCTCTGTAAAATGGGAAAGCAGGTTTTGATCTCTGGTTTCTGCACATCTGGGTCCTTGCTTGCTTCCTTCCCCCTCCCCCCCATCCTCCTGCATCATAGGTAACCCCCTAGCTGAGCCGTCCACTTTTTTTGCCTTTAGTGGGTTGCCAAAAAGTACAATTCTAGGAAGGGAAAAAACCCACGTGTTTGTAGACATATGAAATCCTCTAGTGTCTCTTGATCTCTGGTTTCAGAATTTATGGAATTATAAGCATCAGAAACCCCTAAAGGAAGCTGCATAGCCTTCCAAACAGTAGTTTCTCTACAACCCTCCCCCAATCTTCTTCCTTCAGTTAAAAATACCAAGACACGCCTTTACAGGTACCGGGTTGGTTTGCAGAAACTGCAGAGCGGGAGCAATTACACAGAAGACCAACACAGGAAGCCTGAATGTCATCTCTGAAAACGTCTTCAGGGAAACCTAAACTGCTATTTCGATGCTTCTCTGCACCTCCCAGGCCAGCTAACAATAATATATCTTTCACTTCCCCTTTTCTCCAGAAGCCACCGAGCATCCTGAAGCGTGTTTGCTCTTGACAGCTTATTTGCTGGAAGGAAGCCCATGTACTCTTGGATGGAAACTCAAGTTGGCAAGCAACAGAGGTTCTCCAAAGCTAGAGGCCTCTGCCAGCTCCCTGATCCACAAAAGAACCAACCAACGTTAGTGATCAGGGAGAGGGAGAGCCAGGGTGCTGTGCAAGGAACAGAGCCAGGGGCCTGGATGGCACTTCCACACCACATACCTGGTCATAGGCCGGCCTGTAGCTGATGTTGAGCACTGATCTCCCACGCTGACTGATGAGGGCTCTCTCAGTTTCAACCTTCTCTTGTGAAATGGGTTTTACATCCACACAACACTCAGGATATTCTGAGTAGAAAGTCTCATATCCCCCTAAAAGACAAAAATAAAAAAGCAAAAGAGATATAAGCACTGACTTTTTTTTTTTTTTTCAGTCTGTGAGAAAATGCCTAGAATTGATCAATACCCTGAGAGTGGAATATTAAAAAAAGGTATTAATTTACTATACATTCTGGTCTTATAAAAAAACTGAGCCAAAACAAGTAATAGTTTTAGAATAGAAATGGGCTCCACAGATAAACACATACTCACTCTCTCTTTCTCTCCTAAAAAGGTACAGTTCAAAGGCAATGATTAACTTTTAATGTCTATCAGAAGAAGCTTAAGCTGTGAAAGGAAATATATCTGACATCTGGCAAATATTAACCAAACCCTTCCAGACAACAAAAGCCATTTTCTCACATTTATCTAAAATCCAGGTGTGATTATGCAGAATTTCATTAATTCTTGAAAGAAGCTCCTAAACTGGCCTGTTTCATCCATAGCCAATCAGCTCTAAACAGGATTATAGATGAAACCCCCTCTATAAGGGAATGGGGTCTTACATGAGGTTTTAACCTCAGGGCCATAAAACAGCCCTGCCCTTTCTCCTTCCCAAGGTGCTAAGAACACTGCTGCCAGTTCTCTCCACAGGTCCAGTGTAATCAATCTAGTTAATTACCTTCTAAACCAAGTTAGAGGAATGAGGCCTTCTGAACTTAATTCTTATCTCCACCCCCAACCCCCGCTGCTTTCCCCTTGATGGCCACCTACTCTCCCCTTTATTATTACCCTCCCCTCCTGAACTTTCTCCCCAGCTACACACGCCCTTGTGTGTGCCTACACACCCTCAAACTGATAAGTCAACTACCCGCAGGTATTCTATAAAAATCCTAACTACATTTAAACTTATCCAATTGGATCACTTAAGGTAAGAACTACTCTGACCAAATCAGAGAAACTTGAGTATGTAAATTCTTGGGCCCATACAGGAAGTGGGGAGAACCGAACAAAAAAACTGGCCCTGAAGCCTGAGAATGCCAAGTGCTGCTGGGTGACTAGGCCAGCCTCGTGTGGGGAAACCCCCTGCTTCCACTCCAAAGGGACCTAAGCCATTTCCTAGAGCCTCCAGAAAACCTGCTTCTTTTTCCAGAGAATTGGGGTCAAAACATCACTTTTTTTTTGGCCACACTCTGTGACTTGCAGGATCTTTAGTTCCTGGACCAGGGATTGAACCTGGGCCCTGGCGGTGAAAGTGCCCAGTCCTAACCATTAGACTGCCAAGGAATTCCTTCAACCATCAGTTAAAGAAGCATTCTGAGACCATATTTTTTTTTCCCAACGGCCCCCTTTTTTTCCTTTTGTCTTTTGGTGCTGTGATAGCCCCACAGTGGAGCACATGGTGGCTTTTTTAAACCCCTGCCATAGGCAAATGGTTAATGGATTATTCGGCAGTCTCCAGCTCTCTTTCAGAAGCTGTGGCCAATTCCTAGAATGAATCATCTCACCATTACTGCTTCCTCTCAGTGTGCTGGAACTGCCCCACCCCCCACCAAGCACACCCAAATCTCCCCTGTGGTCACTTCAACAAATAGCCACCCGGGCCTCCCCAGATGAGCTTCCGGACCTCCACAATGACCAATTTCCCGGTCATGCTGACAGGTCATGCCGGAGGAGGGCAGAGGTGGAAAGTTTGGAATTATCTGTGGCTTAGTTTCCCTTCCTTCACCACCACTGCCTCTGCCCCCTGCACGGACCTTCAGCTTCCTCCGAAGAGGTGCCCCTAGTAAGCAAAGCACTTCTTGTGCCTCAACATTTTCGTTTCTAGGAGACACAATGAGTGATAGGGGACAGGAATCTGAAGTGAAGCGGCCCAGGCCCCTCTCAAACTCCAGCATGAAGCTTGGGAAAGAAAAGCCTTCAGGTCACCCCATCTCTTGGCTTTAAATAGAGCACTTAAAAGAGCTGGCTGTTAGGAGGACTGACAGGAGGTGCGGGTGTAGGCTGGGTCCTGCTTGCCTGTTCACAAAATATGGCAGGCAGACAAAGAGTCTCAGTGTGACGAGAGACAGATAAACAGGGGCCTGCCTCTTCAAGTTGGGGTCAGGAGTCCTCCAGATTAGATGGTCTCTGTCTTTCACCCACTCCCATCAGAAGGGTGGAGAGATGGAGCATTCCTCTCTGGTGCCTCACTTGAGATGCAAGAGCTGTAGCAACTCTTGGCTGCTTCAGTTGTCTTCAGAGTGGTTCTGAAGACACTCACTCATTGATCACCACTGCAATACCAGGGGAGTTGAGCAGAGAAAGAGGACAGACACTATCTATAAAATACACATTGACAATGTCATTTGGTCAATTCATTTTAGTGGGTTTTGTGTGTGTGTGTGTGTGTGTGTGTGTGTGTGCAGAAGGCATTGACAGAAATGTACAAGGCACTGCCCCCACGATCTGAGATGCCACGAGATCAAAAACCTGAGCTCCTATCTGGACGTGAGTTAGGTGAAGAAATTATTTTCTTTGGCAACAACTTAAAAGTTCAGCATTGTTGTAAGGCTAAGTATCAAGCAATTTTTACTGAAATTTAAAACAGACATAAACTGTGACCTGGCGATTCTCATAATTTTACCAAAAGATAGTGCACACACAAAAGCATTTGGACAGAGATATACTCTCCCAGTTCAGTCGCTCAGTCGTGTCCGACTCTTTGTGACCCCATGAATCACAGCACACCAGGCCTCCCTGTCCATCACCAACTCCCGGAGTTCACCCAGACTCACGTCCATCGAGTCAGTGATGCCATACTCTCCCACACTGCTTCAAATACTAAGGCATGAAGCAATCTACTTACTGGCTATCATCAGGGGATGAGTTTAAAAAGTGAATAGGACATGTATGCTCTGATATGGACAAGTCTCTCAAAATCTAGTTAGGTGAAAGAGGCAGGAACAGGAAATATACAAAATAATCCTATTTTTAAAAGATACTCATGGAAAATTAATTTATCTAAAGATGAACAAGAAATAGTTGACTGTTGCCTCTGGGGAGTGGAACTGGGTTCTAGGGTGTGCAGAAGATCCACTTTTCATTGTACAGCATGTTACTTTCATTAAAAATTTAAAAAAAAATCATTTTTACTTGAGATGTGAGTCTACAGAGCTGCCTACTTCCTGTGGCAATAACTTTCAAATGGCTTGCACGGCCCCTTGGAGAGGGCTGGAGACCAGAGGTAGAACCAGAAGGGGTTTCCTGGAAGGTATCTTTCATGCTGCTGGAGAGGCAGAAGCTTTCCCTGTACTCACGGCTAAGAAGAGACCAAAAAGGGTATCAGGAAGACAAAGAAATCAGGGGCTGTGTGTGAAAGCTCTGCAGAGTTTAGAGGGCACTCTCCATCTCCTGGGGGCTGAGGCTGGGTGCAAGAGAAAGATCTTCTGCCTCTGGTGTCTCTGGGGACAGACAGCCTGCAAGAGGTGCTAATCGAGGTGGGAGCTGCCCCTGAATCTCTGGAATCTCCCAATCTGGAAGATGTAAAACTCCACACGTTGCACGGTTCTAAAACAGCGCCCTCACGTTCTCAGCTCACCGCACCTGAGTTCTGAATTCCAGCTATGTTATATCTCAAGGCGACCTCCCAGAGCTGTCTGGGCTGAGTCCTCGTCGTCTCTTCCCTACAAGCTAAGCCTTCCATACACTTGAGGTTAAAACGGACTCAAATAAAAGGCGGCAGCAATCACAGGAAGTGATACAGAAATCAATACTCTGTAATTTGACAGTAAATCACCCACCCACCAGCAAAGTCATCTCCCCCAGCAGGTGTAACGTGCAGACTGGTAAAGCAGCTACTGGAAGGTCTCAAACCAAATGCGCCGCCGTCCCCTTCACAAGCACCCTGTGGCCCCTCTCCTAGGTCCTGGCTCGCCGGCCAACCTGCCGCCCGCCCCCGGGGGACCGTGTTAGGTGCCCCAGCTCTGGCCCACGACCAGTCCAGGGGATGATCCCGGGGCGGGAGAGAGGAGGTGAAAAAGAGTGAGAAGACTAAAGACTGTCAGCTCCAAATGGAGCTAGAAAGGCCTGGAAGGGGAGAAAGGGAAGCCAAGAAACAATAAAAAGCAATAAAATGAAATGAAAAGGAAGAGAGGGGAGGGACTCGCCAGGGTCAAAAAGGCAAGAGGGTCGATGAAGACACAGCCTAACATAAGTTAATTGTCCAGGCGGGAGGAAAGGGGACACCGCGGCGCCACGCTCCTGGGGGGGTGGTGGCGACCCGCGGATCCCTTCAGATCTGTCCATCAGGAAGGCTCCAGAGCGTCGGCCCCAGCGAAAGACATGAAGCCGGCGCCAGGAAACCCGGCTCGTGCTGGGCGCTCCCTAACTGCTAAGAAGCAGCGCCCCCAGCAGCGTGCAGCAACCCCACCCCCTCCCCCGGGCAGCCAGGCCGTCAAACGCTTTCGAGGAACACAGGTGGGGACGGAGAAGCTGCGAGCGCTGACACCGGCCGTGGCCTTCCCGGCGCACGTCAAGCCCCAGGGTGCAGAACTTCCCCGGCGCCAGGATCGAGGAAGGCGCCGGCGCCAGCAGGGGACCCCAGAGCCCGGGGCCGTCCTGTCGCGGTGGGGTGACCAAGGACCCGCGGCTCCGACGCAGCTCACCTTTGAGGAAGTAGACCCGCGGGCCGGCGGGCAGGCAGGCGAGCAGCGAGGTGAGCACGACGCGGGCGGCGCTCTCTTCGCGCAGCTTCTGCCAGTGCCGGCTGCCCTGGTCCAGCACGACGACGGCCGCCACGCCGCCGCCGCCCTCCTGCAGCAGCCGCGCGCGCGCCGCCTCGTCGGGCAGCACGTAGCGCGCCGACACCGCGCCGCCGCGGGCCCTCCGCAACACCACCGAGTTGAGGTTGACGTTCAGCGAGCCGCGTACGCTCGAGGCGGCGAAGGCCAGGTAGGGCCGGCAGTCGAGCACCACACAGCGCGCCGCCGCCTCTTTGCGAAGCATCTTGCGGAGCTGGCGCCCGTCGAGCGACGTGACCTTCATGCCGCCGCCCAGCGGCCCCGCGCCGTGCGCGCCGCAGGTGCCCACAGCCAGGGTGCCCGCCGGCGAGGCCCAGGAGGACGACCCCACGGGGCTGCGGCCGGCCGACCGAGCCCGGCGCCGGAGCGGACGCTCAACTCTTCTTTCCCGCCCCGCACGCTCGGCGCCCGGCCGGGCCACTCTCTGCCGCAGAAGCCGGGGATTCCGCCGGCAGCGCAGCATTTTATGTGAATGGGTGTGCAGCCTGTGACGTGGCTGCCCATATAAGGCGGAATATGGGTATTTCCCCGCCCCTTCGGGCCGCGGTCACGCCCCCAGGGGGCGGGACGCGCGGGGCGGGCGCCCAGCGTTAGTCAGCTCGAGAAAGAGGAAGTGGAAGGTGCCTCGCTGTGTTCTCTGCGGCGCTGCGCGCAGACACTCACTGGCGCATCACCGAGGAC
The DNA here is from genome assembly GCF_019923935.1 of Bubalus bubalis. NCBI lineage: Eukaryota > Metazoa > Chordata > Mammalia > Artiodactyla > Bovidae > Bubalus > Bubalus bubalis. The sequence continues at coordinate 31,067,015 of NC_059179.1, read as the reverse complement.
TGCCGGTGGGTTGTCAGGAATGCCAGGAGGCCGAGGTGACCCACGCTGTGCGGGAAGAGGAGGAAGCGGAGGAGGCAGAGCTAGCGTCGCACCATAGGCTTTGAGTTTCATAGACGTAGGTTCTGGACCTTCTGGGGGCCGTGCCTGACAGTGCGGTAGGCAGAGCTAGGGGCGCCCTCGGTCGTGCCCCCAGATGAATCAGAAGCAGATTTCAGGCGTTACGGAAGTCTTTACGCGGGAAATGAGATGATAGCTGGAATTTGCTTCGAAGTCTGAGTTATTGATGACTCAAGTTTGGGCTTGTATTGGTAATCATTGGGGATTGGTACCTGGGTGTTCATTATACTGTTTTCTCTACTTTTCTTTATATTTTGAAATTTTCCACCGTAAAAGTACCCGAAAGTAAAAATAGGAAGAGAGGAGCCAGCAGTTAATCTCCCCAAATGGATTCTGCCCTCAAAGGATTGATGGTCCTTTTCTTTGTCACACTCCCAGATAAAAATTAGAATGGTTGTAAGGACCTATTGCACAGCGCTTGAAACTCTACTTAATGCTTTGTGACATTCTGGATGGGAGGGGGGCGTTTGGGGAAGAATGGATACATGTATATGTAAGGCTGAGTTCCTTTGCTGTTCACCTGAAACTACCACAACATTGTTAATCGGCTGTACCCCCCCCCAATAATAAAAAAAAAAAGCTAAAATTTCACTGAAAAAAAAAAATTAGAATGGTTGTTTTTTGAGGAACCATTTTCTGTCACCCGGAAAATATCTGTGGTGAACTCAGCTGCAGCGTCAGCATGCACTGTTGATGGAGCTCAGCCCAGCCAACTGTCCAGGTGGCTTCTGGGATTTAGGGGATTATCTGTGGATAAAGTATAATCCCAGGCTGTCTGCCCCCACCAGTCCCCAGCAGCTTTAGGCTTCCCATCCCCAGTCTTGGGGAACTGGACACACTCACCCATTCAGCAAGTATTTATTGAGGGGCAGCTCTATGCCCCGGTAGCTGCAGAGACACTCTTAGGGAAACAGGCTTCTCCCTTCAATCTCAGGACTAACCATTTTATTGTGAGCCTGAGAGGAAAGGGGACTGCCTGATGGAAAATAGGCTGCCTCCACTAGGGAGGGGCTTGTTTGCTACAAAGGGGGATGACGTTTTTAGAAGGAAACAGAAATTGAATTCTGAAATCAAATGCAATCACACAAGACACCAGCTAGCTGGCCATTGCCTCTGGGTCTCAGCTGCCTTCAGTCAGAGGCACTGTCCTCGCCTTGCCATAGGAGCCTTAATGAAGGCGTGGAAGGAAGGTTTTCTTTCTCTTTGCGGTTATCCGTGCCAGCCTTCCCTGCAATCTGCTCCTCCTCTAGTGTCACCAAACCTTCTACCTCTAGACATTTCAACCTATGACCACACATGTATGGAGCACCCACATGGCCAGGCTATGTACTGGTCGCTGGACACTAATGTGATCAGGACTGCTCCAACTGCCCCCAGCTCAGAGAAGAGGCTCGGCCCGGCCACAGACCTATAGTCAGTGTGACAGAGCATCCATGTGTATGAGGTGGGGTAGGCTGGAGCTCTGGAGAAGGCCACCTAGAGCAGAGGAGAGCTGAGGTGAGCTTACAGGAATGAATCAAGGAGAGCCAGGCTGTGGAGGGAGGGAGTGGAAAGCGTTCCAGGCACAGGTAACCCCTTGCTTAGTTGCTTAGTGTTAGTCGCTCAGTTGTGTCTGACTCTTTGCGACCCCGTGGACTGTATCCCACCAGGCTCTTCTGTCCATGGGATTCTCCAGGCAAGAATCCTGGAGTGGGTAACCATTCCCTCCTTCAGGGAATCTTCCCAGCCCAGGAATCAAATCCAGGTCTCTCACATTGAAGGCACACTCTTTACCATCTGAGCCACCAGGGAAGGTAAAGGAATTAAAAAAAAAAAAAACAAAAAACAATAAGAACCCAGAATGGTGTGTGCTGGCGGTATGTGGGAGACTAAGGCATTTTTGGTATTTATTAGAAGATTAAGCAGGTCAGGTGGCAGAAGGACGTGTGTGTCATGTAAGGCCTTTAGTCTTAGCCTTTGGCTGGCGCAGCCCCAGATGAGGATGTTACTCAGGGACCTGGTCAGGTGAGCATTTGAGGACCTCATTTAGGTCGTCCTGTGGAGGAAAGATGTTTTATTTGAGGGTGGGGGTGGGGTCCAGACTGGGCTCAGGGAGACAGATAGGAGGCTTTTGTGGGTAATCCAGGCCTGAGCTGATAAGGCCCCAGCCGGAACTTGGCAGTGATAGCAGCAATTGAAGAGGCCACACAGATGGGAGAGACAGTTAGGAAGTAAATTGCCGGAAGGGCTGGGATGAGGGAGACAGGGGTAGAAGGTGACTGAGTGAATGGTGACACCTTTAGATAGGGACCCTGCAGGAACAAGTCTGGGTGTGTAGCAGGAGGAGGAGTTGGAGGTGAAGTTTAGATTATTACTAAGTAGAAGTTGATCGTGGGCAACCCAAGGGGATAGTGGTAGGGTGGCCTGGCAAGCAGTGCAGGAAGGTCATCTGTCAACGGGATTTGTCTGTCATTTCTTATGCCCAACAGTTCACCAAGTCCCGGGACTCTGCCTTTCAGATCTCCTTCCTCAGCTGCCCTTTCTAGTCCCGTGGCCAGGGCCAGCTTCCTGAGCGTGTGACCTGTGTAGCTGGACAAGGCTGTACTTAGAAGGGCACAATGCTTGCTTTAATGCTTGCTGTCACTCTATTGACAATAATTTTCGGACAAGGAACCCTGACTTTTCCTTTGGTACTGGGCCCCACGAATTTTGTAGCCGGTGCCCCCCATTTGTTGTTCTTGTTCAGTCTCTAAGTCTCTAAGTCATATCTGACTCTGCGACCCCGTGGACTGCAGCATGCCAGGCTTCCCGGTCCTTCACCATCTCCCGGAGTTTGTTCAAACTCATGTCCATTGAGTCGGTGATGCCATCCACAGTATTAGTTAAAGGGCCCCTTTAGCCCTACCACTGGGCCCTACAGTAGCATCCTGTTTCCCAATCTTGAGGTCCTCTCCTTGCTCTCTTGTCCTCTGCAATGTGATCTTTCAAAGCTTAGATCAGAGCACAGAGCCCAACTTCTCTGCTCAGAAACCCTCAGGGACACCTACGCACTGTCTGATAAAAATCTAGATTCCTTAGTGGAACACCAAGATCCTTGTTCTAACCAACTGGCCATCACCCACCTCCAGCCTTGTTTCTCTCCTTCCGTCCCCCTTTCCCAACTCCAGCCTCCAGTCACACAGAACTGCCCATTTCCTAAAGTGCCTCCCTCACTCCTTTGTTAGGAATCCTTTTCCACCTTCACACACCAGCTCCAGAGCTAAGGTTTCACCTCCAAGAAGTGACCTGTTGATCCGCCAGCCTGTTTATCAGTTGCCCTCCTGGGGGTTCTCACGCTCTTGCCGTTTGCCCCTCCCCCAGCCCGTCACAGGAGTGTTATCTGTCCTGCTGTTAGTCTGAAGGCTCCCAGGCCACACTCAGGACTTTTCCCACTATCGGTGACCCCATCATAACACCCAACACATGGCAGGGGCTCACGCAGTTTTGGCAGAATGAAATCTGGTGCTTGCTGAGACTTGAAAGCAGCAGGCTTCTTAGTAGGCATGCAGGGGAAAAAGTTGGCCACAACATAAATAAGGGCCCTACACCCTGGATCAGGAGACAAGACAGGAAGCTGTAGACTCACAGGCCCTAGGATCAGGAAGTAAAATTTGGAAGAGGAGGATGTCTGACTCCTCACCCCCAGCCCCACCACTGCTTGGGAATGGGAGTAAGGGGGAGGGGGGAGGGGGAGGGGGAGGGGGGAGGGGGCGGGGGCGGCAGTGTGGTTCAAGAAAAAAAGCAGAATTTAAATTAGCGTGAGTATATGAAGCAAGACCTTGCTTTATTTGTCATTCTCTCTCCGATGCCAGTTCCTCAGAGCTGGGCAAGAAGATTTTTGTGTTTCTTGTCCCCTCCTTTGACCGGTCATCTTAGCCCTCAGGCCCTGACTCATTATTGTGATCTGATGTTCTTACCTGGTGGAGGGTCATAGTGCCCCTTTCTAAAAAGCGTAGGCCTGTTCCTTGGAAAAGTGCACACGCAGTTTTCAGCTTCCAGCGTAGGGAAGCTGCACAGACCTGGGAACGCCTGTGTCTGCCCCTGCTGCCTTCATCTGCCTGTGAAGTGGGGCCAGGTGGCCTGTGGATCAGAGGGTACCCCAGAATGCCAGGGCAGGGGCCCAGAGCCATTCTGAAGACAACCCAAGGGTCCACTAGCAGCCCCAGCTCTCCAATGGATGCATTTTGCCAGCTCACTTCATTGGCTTTTTTGTTTCTCATCATGCAAGTAGCACATGCTCATTATTGAAAATGTGGGAAAAGCAGAGATATGAAAATGATGTTATTTTTTTCTTTAAGAGCACTACTTTCTCTGGTTTCTTCAAGACTGCTATTGGGTCTGGACCCAAGACTTGCTTCACACCATCTTGGTAAAAAGGAAAGAGCACTGGACTAGGAGTCAAAGAGCTGGATTTTTGTTCAGCCTCTGCTATGACCAGCTTTTGTTGCTTCTTTAATATTTGTAGAGTGCCTTCTGGGTGTGTAGGTGTTTTTCTCCCCATGGCCCTCCCATCTCCCTCACTCCCAGGACCTTAGAGTGGAGTGAATACAAAATTCACTTCAGGATCTAGGCACTTGCTGTGTGACTGTTGAGAATCACTCACCCTTTGCTGTCATGGTTTCCTCTTCTATAAAGTAGGGACATTAGCGTCTATCTGTACACGGTGAGTGACAATGACATAATGTACATAAAGCTATAGCATGATGTAAGCATAAGGTATTTGTACATAAGGTATTTGTTGTTGCTAATAATAATAATATCCATCAGCAAAGCATTTACTCAGTCAAATGCCGATACACTGGTACACTGTTTCCTCCTCTATAAAATGGGAATGAAAATAGGACTTAGCTCATAAGTTACTATCATGATTCAGTGGGTTAAGTTACTTAGAATGGACGGCTACTTAGAATGCCTGGTGCATATTAAGAACTCAGGAAATGTTAACTAGGTGAACAGACTGTAGTATTTGTTCCAGCCAAGGAAAGACTTTTTAATGGCTCAGGAAAAATAAGATGGGAATAGGCATGGTAGGGAGAAAGAGGGGTACTTGCTGTTTAATTCAGCTGGCAGTGAAAGAATTATTGGAAGCCCTTGAACTTGTTCTCAAGGCTTACTGAGTTCGAGGGGATATTTAAAGAGTAAAAATCCCCAGACCAACTTACAGTAAACTAGAAGTGACAAGAAGCCATTCAGATAATAATAAGTGCTAAATTGGATGGTTTTGATATTGAGACCCGAAGAAACTTTGTAGAAGAGAGATCAATAAAGCCAGGAGCATTAGAGCAGCTGAGTCTGGGAGAGGGGTTTAGGTTTGATTAAACAACTCTTCCAGTTCTAAGAGCAAGGACTTTGGAGTGTGACATTTAAGCCCCTGGTCAGCTGCTTACCGATTGTGTGACCTTGGGCAAGTTACTTCACTTCTCTAAGCCACAGTTCTCTCATCTGGAAAAAAAAAAAAATGTGGATTGGGGGGAGATAATAATAGTACCTACCTCCGAGGGCTGATGAGAAGATTAAATGGAGTACCTATGAAAAGCTCTTCTCTGCGTGCCTGGAGCATGGTGGGGGCTCTGTGTGAGCCAGTATTTTTCTTTGAAAAGTCACGGGCAGCACGGAAGCACAGAATCTTGGCAGTAAGGAATTGTAATTCTATTTTGAAATTTTCCAGAGAGGGAGCTTACTGCCTCATGAGGCATTTTTGAATGAGGCCAAAAAAGGAAACAAGCATATCCTGGGGTTTTTATGAGATTCCAGGTATGTCCTGAGCACTTCACTAAATCCTCACAACCACCCGATGATGAAGTACTATTGCCCCAATTTTACAGTTGGTCAAGGACAAAGAGAGAGGGCCAAGGACAAAGAGAGGGCTTTCCTGGTGGCTCAGATGGTAAAGCGTCTGCCTGCAATGCGGGAGACCCAGGTTTGATCCCTGGGTTGAGAAGATCCCCTGGAGAAGGAAATGGCATCCCACTCCAGTACTCTTGCCTGGAAAATCCCATGGATGGAGGAGCCTGGTAGGCTACAGTCCATGGGGTCGCAAATAACTGGACACGACTGAGTGACTTCATTTTCTAAGGACAAAGAACTGAAGCCGACTTTCCCATATCACCTACTCTTTGCTTCCAGGTCTGGAGAAATGTTGTATAAATCTAGACTCTCTGAAATATTTAAGGATGGTCATTTGTCCCTTCCCCACCTTATCTTTTCTAAGATAACAGTCCTTGTTCCTTACATAACTGTTTTCCGGATTCCTGGAAGACTTTTCATTTATTTGCCAGAACTCTTTACTTGTGATCCCTGAATGAAACTGGAGTGCAAGAGAGAATGTCCGTTTACTCAAAATTCAAAGGTCCAACTGAAAGAGTGGCCATTAATGTCCCTGGACATGGGTAGAGAAAGGAAGAGATGGAAGAGTGCCAACACTTGAAAGCAAAGATGCAGGTTGTCCTCTCCATTGGGGAGCCACAGACTATTTCTGAAGAAATCAATTCAGTTCAGTTCAGTCGCTCAGTCGTGTCTGACTCTTTGCAACCCCATGGACTGCAGCACACCAGGCTTCCCAGTCCGTCACCAATTCCCGAAGCTTGCTCAAACTCATGTCCATGGAGTCAGTGATGCCATCCAACCATCTCACCCTCTGTTGTCCCATCTGAAGGAATGGGAGGGACATTTTTTACTCCCCACTCCCAGCCTCCCCCTTGCAGCATTTCAAGTCTGGTCTAAATGAATGGGGCAGGGGGCCATTCTTGAAACTACAGGAAGTGGGCTGGAGGTGGGAAGATGTTAGAAGGAGCAAGTTTGTGGTCTCTCCAGCTTTGCTATGGAGATTCTGGCCGGAAAGATAAATAACTGGTAACACTTACTATTATTTTTTTTTTTAACGGGGAGTGTATACCCTTAGGTGAGCATCATAAATGCTCTATATAAGACCCTGGGGGCAAGAAGATGTGAAAGCTGTGGGGAGAAAACCACCTATAAGTGATAAGTCCACAGCCTCTGGGTAGAGATCTCTGGTTGCTGGTTTCTCCCCCTTCCCTCTCAGTGTGGTTCCTGAAGATGATTTCCAGACTCCAGTCTTTTACCACCTTCATGGGTTTCACAATACCTGAGTATTGTGACACCTCCTCTATCATTCCTGAAATTGGCTTTACAGAGACTCATTAAAAACAATAAGCAAAAAAAACAACCCACATTTTGTCTTAAATTGTAGTCTCTGAAGTTTAATAACCTAATTCTATTTTTTTGTAGTAGAAATTAAAATCTATGACAATCCAGATGGGAGACTCTCATCTGTATACCACCTACAGTCTCCTCTCCTGCCACCAGGATGCCAACTTGTATGTGGAGAAACAGTGATTGGGTTCTGCAATAAAGGAGACCGGTGTCGAGCCCAGACTCTGGAAGTGGCCAGCAGTGTAGCTTGTACAAATGCCTTAAACTCTTCCAAGCTGCAGTTGCTTCTTGAGTAAAGTTGGGATAGTTAAGTTATAAAGCAGAAACAAAATAATAGATGTGGAAAGTACCTTGTAAAATGCTTGGGCTATTCCTTTCAGTAACTTCCTTGCTCCTGGGGAAGGTGGGGCCTGGAATCCTACCTCCTCTGGGCTAGAACTAGTGGAAAAACATTCCTAAAACCTACAGACTTCAGAGCAAGAGCAGTGCCCAAGGTTCCACCAGCGCTCCGCACCTGACCTGCTGTGGGACTTTGTGGGAGTCACTCCTAACCCCACCCCCACCCCATCCAGACACACACACACCTCCCCTGCCCCAAAGCTCCGTTTCCTGTTTAAAGTGGGAAGAGTTATGGAAGTGCTTCTCAAACTTGATTGTGCATAAGATCACCTGTTGTTCAGTCGCTTGGGAGCCTACTGAAATGCAAATTCTCCTCCTAGGACTGGAGATTCTTCATTTCCAACCAACTCCCAGGTGATACTGATGCTGCTGGCCACAGACCACACTTGGAGTATCAAGGAGTTACTTAACTCCTAGAGGTTGAGAAAGGCTTAAATTAGACAATACACCCTAAACATTTAGGGACTTAACATAAGTCCTTCAGGGACTTATGCAATAGATGTCAATATTATAGTGATTGGTGTATATGGCGGGGGGGTGGGTTGAGAGGTAACTCCAGATAGAGCAAGAAAAAAAATGAAAGTGAAAGTCACTCAGTCGTGTCTGACACTTTGCGACCCCATGGACTGTAGCCCTCCAGGCTCCTCTGTCTATGGAATTCTCCGGGCAAGAATACTGGAGTGGGTGGTCATTCCCTTCTCCAGAGGATTTTCTTGACTCAGGGATCAAGCCCGTGTCTCTGTCACCGCAGGCAGATTCTTTACCGTCTGAGCCAAAAGAGAAGCCCAGATAGAGCAGAGGATGATGAGAGTTCTTTTAACTGTGGGTTTGGAAAAAGCAAGCCCTAGTTTTATGACCCATGCCATAGCTGTGTGAGGTGAGTTTGGCCAGATCTCTTGACGTTTCTGAGCCTCCAAATACCCCTCTGCAAAGGGAAGGGTGACTGAATTAGATGGTGTCTAAGAATTCTCTCAGCTTTAAGTCCAAACTTGTGCAGTAATCTCTGCACACCCCCACCACTAAAGGACACATAACAGGCTTGACCTTGGCCATAACCTTGAGCCACATCTGTCACAGGGATGGGTCTGCTCTGAGCCTGCTTTGATTGCAGGGAGGATGAATAACTGGAGAGCCCAGCTTGGCATTCCTTGAGCTCTTAGTGACATCCCCTGGAAGCCTCTGTTCCTTGGGCCTCATGCAAGGTGTTGCCTGCTTGGCAGGGGGGCAGGTGTGTGTGTGTGTGTGTGTGTGTGTGTGATGATTTGCAGCCTGAACGGGAGAAGGCTCGCTGCGTGCTCAGAAAATGGATGTAAAAGGAGGCATTTCAACATTCCATCCCACTGCTTCACTGCACTGGAGGCGAAGGTGATTCACGAGCAAGCTCCTTGCTAGCATATATCACATACAGCAGACTCCAGCCTTTCTTCATGTCCCTCCAGACTCCAGGCTGGAAACCAGGGGGCCAGAACCTGTAAGAAACTTGCCCCGCAGTGGAATAAATGGGCATCCAGCAACCTAGTTCCTAAATGAGAAGAACAGAGATGCCTGAGTTCCAAGGCTGTAAGCAGCCTGCCAGTGCAGCCCCTTTATTAACCCATGAGTCTGCATTAAGCCCTCACCATGAGCAAACATTTATTGAATACCTGCTAAGCATATTATTCAACTGAATAACCGATTTAACCTCATTGTATCCCAGTGAAGACAGCCTGATGCAGATGGGGGAATCCAGGTTTAGAGAGGTTAAGTGACTTGGTCAGGGCCACACAGCAAGACATCCAACAAGTTTCACACCTTGGGCAGGGCCCAGGTTAACCTGACACCCTCCCTTCCTCTGTTATGAACTCATGTCAAAAGCCCTGGCCTTCATGGTTACTCTTGATTATTGACATTTTCTTTTCTCCCCTTGACCAACGAACCAGCTCTTAAGGACCCTGTAGCCATAGTGCCCAGCCTGGCCCACAGCTGACCCTAGTAAGACATTTTTTCTCAGTGAATACTTGGAATGGGAGCTCGGGTCCTGGCACTGTAAGGCTCATTCTGGGGCTGAGAGGGGAAGGAAGAAGAGCCCAGGACTTTATTCCTGACCTCGGGGGCTTATTGTCTGGTTGTTATGGACCCAAATTCAAATCTTGAAAGGGAAAGAAGATCCTTGAATCAGGCTGGGTTTGATTACAGATTCAAGGGGCTAGTAAAACCAGAGGGCTAGCCATCAGGGTGGGTCAGGGAGAAGGGAAAAGGGAGAAGGGAGAAGTAAGAACTGAAACCATGGAGGATTTACACAGGCAGAGGTGAAAAGGCTCCGCCACTGCAGGAGGAACAAGACAGGAGAAGGCAGGAATGGGAGATGGAAACAGCCAGGTGTCCTCTTCAGGGAGAAGGAGGCCGTCCCGGTGGGGAGCAGGAAGACTTTGGGGACGATAAGGAGGTTGCTGCTGCTGTTAAGTCGCTTCAGTAGTGTCCGACTCTGTGCAACCCATAGATGGCAGCCCACCAGGCTCCCCTGTCCCTGGGATTCTCCAGGCAAGAGCACTGGAGTGGGTTGCCATTTCCTTCTCCAATGCATGAAAGTGAAAAGTAAAAGTGAAGTTGCTCAGTCGTGTCCGACTCCTAGAGACCCCATGGACTGCAGCCTACCAGGCTCCTCCGTCCATGGGATTTTCCAGGCAAGAGTACTGGAGTGGGGTGCCATTGCCTTCTCCGGATAAGGAGGTTAGGTCTAGGAAATAACGCCTGCTTTGTGCAATCAGGTCCTGTGTCTATAAAGTCTAAAAATGGTGATTACCCTTTGACCTAGTGATTCCACTTCTGGGAAATGATCTTAACTAAAATCTCCAAAATACAGGGGAGGTAAAGCTATATTCACAACAGTGTTCATCACAGAGCTATTTATACGAAGGTAAAAATGGAAGCAGCCAAAACATTTCTCATAAGAGAATAGTGAAGAAATCAAGAGACTAGTGAAGAAATCGGCATATCCAACAGCCATTACATGGGATGTTTTCAAAGATTCTGAGCAACATTCAAAGTCAATTATGTTATAATGTTGAGGGAAATGGCCCGTTACAAATAATAACAGTGGCTGCGTTTATTGAGTGCTGTTTCCTAGGCACTCAAGCTTTCCATATTTGGCCTCATTTAATCAATACAACCACTCCAGGAGGGTGGAATGACTTCCATGGAACAGATTCATGGAATGAGGCTCTCTCAGGGAGAGGTGGAAGAGCTGGGATTGGAGCTCTGGTCACACTTGACTATGCACTGACCACCGCCTGATGTAACATGACCGCTTCTAGCCAGGAGACCTGAGAGCAATATATCAAATATTAACAATGGTTCTTTTGTGGGGGTGGGAGGCCTATGGGGGGTGGTGATTCCCTCCTACTTTTCTGTATTTTCCAAATTTTTCCTTATGTAGGTGTGATACGCTTTTTGTATCTTTTCCATATTTTCAGTTACTCATTTTGCTTATCAGGGCTTCCCCAGTGGCTCAGCGGTAAAAAATTCACCTGCAATGCAGGACACTCTGGGTCGGGAAGATATGCTGGAATAGGAAATGGCAACCCACTCCGGTATTCTTGCCTGGGAAATCCCATGGACAGAGGAGTCTGGTGAGCTACAGTCCAGGGGGCTCGCAAAAGAGTCAGACACGACTTGGCTACTAAACAACAATTCTGCTTATCAGAACTTGCAACTTGTTTTTTTGTTTTTTGTTTTTTCCATTTACCAGTAGGTCTCAGTGATCTTAACATCTTTCAGATGCCCCTTATTCTTCTGTGGGGAGAGCAGGGGGCTCAGAACATTCCATGTTACAGATTTGGCATACATTTTTTATCTGTATTTCCTATTGAGGGCCATCCTAATCTAGACCCTTTTGGACAGAGGGTGTTTTGTTTGTTGGTTTTTCACAGAAAAGAAAAAACTAGGGGGGAAAGTACTTCTAGGTGGCTCCGGCAGATTCAAGTTGGAGGGATTTAAGGGCCTCCAGATTCGACTTTCCGGGTGGCTCAGACGGTAAAGCGTCTGCCTACAATGTGGGAGACCTGGGTTCGATCCCTGGGTTGGGAAGATCTCCTGGAGAAGGAAATGGCAACCCACTCCAGTATTCTTGCCTGGAAAATCCCATGGACAGAGGAACCTGTTAGGCTACAGTCCATGGGGTCGCAAAGCGTCGGACACAACTGAGCGACATTTACTTACTTTACTCCAGATTCGAAGACAATCCCTGTTGGTAAAAATGACTGGCTGGAGTGAGCAGGTCTGTCTGAAGGATGAGTTTCTCTTCAGTCTTTAGTTTCCAGAAATAATATCCCCACACGTACCCTCGGGGCAGTTCTATCAGCTGACCCCCCCTTGGCAGGAGTAAGGCTTGTCTCTCTGGAGGAAGTTATAGATTAGGATCCCTCCTGCCCTGGATTCATATTGACATGTAGCTTAATTCTGTTTGGCTGTGGGCAAATCCTCTTCAGGAAGTCAGTTATTCCAATCCCTCTGGGCTATCAGGATGTAGGACTGACTCCACTCCATTCACTTCTACCAACTTCCCTGGAGGTCTTTTATAACAAATAGAGTTAGAAAAACCGGAACCTCAGCCAATTCCTTACACCTGCTGTGTGCCCCGCAGCCAACTGTGTTAGGGCTCTGGGCTGTGTGCTTCATTTACATGCAATCAGGGGCCAGCGTTTCAATCAGCTCCAACCTTCTCTGGCGATTCTCTGAGGCCTTAGGGAGAAAAACACAGGGCTGACTCTGACCAGCTGTGTGATCCTGGGTAAGTTAACAACTTCTCTGAGTATCAGTTTCTCATTTGTCAGGTGGGGGCAGTGAGACCTACGTGATAGTGTTGTGCAGATTAAATGAACTACTGGCATGACTTTGGCATCTAGCACAGTGACTATGCCTGGAAGCTGAGCAATGAGTTATGGGCATAATCCTTAAGGAGCCTAAGAAGGCAAGCCTTTTGGCTTCCTTTAGCCCAGCATGCCGGAGAAGGCGGTGGCACCCCACTCCAGTACTTTTGCCTGGAAAATCCCATGGATGGCGGAGCCTGGTAGGCTGCAGTCCATGGGGTCACTAAGAGTTGGACACAACTGAGTGACTTCCTTTTCACTTTTCACTTTCACGCGTTGGAGAAGGAAATGGCAACCCACTCCAGTATTCTTGCCTGGAGAATCCCAGGGACAGGGGTGCCTGGTGGGCTTCCATCTATGGGTCGCACAGAGTCGGACACAAGTGAAGTGACTTAGCAGTAACAGCAGCCCAGCCTGCATTGAGGTTACCTAGGACTGTCCAGGAGAGCTTGTCTTTGAGATCCTCTGATTCAGGGGTGGTGGTTTAGTCGCTAAGTTGTGTCTGACTCTTTTGTAACCCCACGGACTGTAGCCCGCCAGGCTCCCCTGTCCATGGGATTTCCCAGGCAAGAATACTGAAGGGGGTTGCTATTTCCCTCTCCAGGGGATCTTTCTGACCCAGGGATTGAACCCCACTCCCCTGCATTGCAATCAGATTCTTTACTGGCTGAGCTACCAAGGAATGGAAGGGAAGCCTATTCATTTCTCAGTCAATGGGATGGTACCCTGAACTACCTAAGCTAAAAAGCAAGAACAAAACAAATAAGCTCCCACTTCTAAAGGCAGCTCCTAAACCTGTAAAAGCTTAAACTCATCCAGCTGCTGTCTAGCCAGCATGCTATATACCTTCTTACTATATCCATAGATTTGTCTTCATCACATCACTCCATCCTTAGCTCCTGCAGCCAGAACATCAAAGCTTCTAAGAGTGGAGGCATCACTGAGTGAAGACCTGGTCCAAAATGTATTATAATATTAGAGAGTGAAAAAATTAGGTGAAACAAAAGGTCTGGGACAACTATTGTAGGAAAAGAAAAAGCCCATGTACATACTGCTGGTATAAGAAATTCCCTAGTATAAAAGCTTTATCAACTAACAGCAGCCTCTTTGAGGGGGTTGGGGGAAGCTCTCCTTGTTTACTTTTTTTTTTTAATTTATTAAGAAGATTGATTTGGCTGTGCTGCACTGCATGCTGGGTCTTAGTTCCCTGACCAGCAATCGAACCCAGACCCCCTGCCGTGGAAGCATGCAGTCTTAACCACTTTATTGTTTGACTTCCTGAAAATGAACGCATCTTTTGAGAAAGGCAGTTACTGCAGCAGTTAGGAATGAGGGATATGTTGAAATCAGACCATCTGGTTCACCTTAAAACTCAGATGTGTGTCTGTGGACCAGACAGAAGCTCTTGCAGCACACGTGTAAAGGTGGGACGACAGCAATAATACAACCAGTGTCACAGGGTTGTTGAGAGGGTTAAACAAGGAGATGCACGTGCTTAGCACCGTGCCTGGCATTCAGTAAACTCTCAGGGAAGGTCAGCTGTTATTGTTGCTTGTATAACCAAAACCAATACACATGTAAATGTTTATATATGTAAACATAGGACAGGGGTATTTTGAGGTGGCCCCTGTCTTTCTGTGATACACTCAGCCCCATAAAAAGGAATGTGAGAGAGGAAGAAAGAATAGGGAATGACTGCCTGTTAACCGGCCAGCTCTGAAAGCCCCCCGCCCCATGCAATGTTCTCTATTCTCACAAGGGGAGCAGTTAAAGAAAACACTGGCATGGGACAGGGGGCAACATTTAATAAGAGTCCAGCAAAACGTTTACAGGCCATCCCACCCCCAACACTGCTGCAGGGACGAGCTGGTGACAGAGCTGGAGAAGCGACACATGTTTGTCCTGTCTCGAACTGGGAGCTTCTGGGGCAGGAAGGAATTAGAGCTGTCCAACTCATTTGCCCATTCGGTGAATATTTACTGAGGGCTGGTGGTATGCCAGCTAGTAGTTCTAAGCCCAGGGATACAGCCTGGACAGAGAAGACCAAAGGAAAACAAAACACCAAATAAACAAACAAAAGCTCATAAGCAGAGAGCTTCCATTGTAATGGAGACACATAAACAAAATGAGTAAGACTTGTAGCCTGTGGAGTCGCTGTAAATGCCATGGAGAAAAACTGAACAAGGAAAGGTGTTAGGGGTTACTGGGAGAGTTACCCAGGAGGTAAATTATGGGGAGTGAGTGAGCTGGTGTTCTTGGGAGCTAAACTCTGCAGATTTCTGAACCCCATCCTTACTCAGAGTTTCCTTGAGTCCCAGCCATCGGAGATTGCAAACCAGGCATTTCTCTGATTGTATGTGGAAGGCTCTGGCTTGGGGAAAACTGAAGGCTAGGTGAGGCACTCTGCCTCTATGATGCTCCCAGGAGAAAGCCATCCACGCGCTGCTTTGAAAGGCAAAAACCAGGGGAGTCTGGCTTGAGCATGGTCACACTGACGCAGTGGTTCTTGGCCTTGAGTGGCCAGAACGTCACGGGGTGAAGAGGGTGGGCATGGCGAGTGTTATTAAACTGTGGAGTTTGGATCCTACCACAGTCTCTGGGGTGGTCTGCTGGGGACCCCACCTGGAGAAACACAGGTGGGTGAATTATCTATGACCCAGACAGAAGTCTGGAATCTCAAAAATACTGAGATTCCCACCCAGTGAACCACCTACTTATTTTAATAATAATGGCTTTATTTTATTGAGCACTCACTGTGTGCAGGGCTCTCTGCTGAGCACTTCAGATTTATTATCTTCCTTTAAGTCTCACAACAACCTGGTGAAGGAGGTAAAATTCCCATAAGGACACTGAAGCACAGGCATAGTGGTTAGTGGCAGAAATGGGGCAAAGACCTAGGCTTGCTGATGCTAAACTGAGGCCGGAAGTTGTTCCCTACACTGCATCGCTCCGGTGGTCACTTCCGGAGCTCCTCTCCATAGCTAGATTGCAAACTGCTTGGGGCAAAAGTTGGCTTTTAGGCTGCCTGCACACCTCAGACAGAATTTTCTTGAATTAACCATGCTTTCCTTCCCAGAAGGAGCTAAAAGAACATCTTCTAGACCTTTCTCCCCAGCTATTGAACCCCTGCTGCTGCTGCTGCGTCGCTTCAGTCGTGTCCGACCCTGTACGACCCCATAGACGGCAGCCCACCAGGCTCCCCCATCCCTGGGATTCTCCAGGCAAGAACACTGGAGTGGGTTGCCGTTTCCTTCTCCAATGCATGAAAGTGGAAAGTGAAAGTGAAGCCGCTGTCGTGTCCGACTCTCAACGACCCCATGGACTTCAGCCTACCAGGTTCCTCCGTCCATGGGATTTTCCAGGCAAGAGTACTGGAGTGGGGTGCCATTGCCTTCTCCAGTTGAACCCCTAACCCCTGTAATAGTGTCTCTTCTTCCCTCTGTCTAAGCAGAGCCCGTCCTCCCTGAGCTCCTGGGACTCAAGTCTCCCTGCTTGGGGCCTTGTATTTGAGTTTTCAGCCTTCTCTTCCCTTCCCTTCGCTGAGTTCCTCCTGGGCTGTGTGCTAGCTCCTGGCTGGCTTCTCCCCATCTGCCTCCCACGAAACAGTACATAGTAGACTTAGTAGATTCAAGGGGAGCTGGTTGATTGCATTCAGACTCTAGATTTCTGTGGCCATATACCAAGGACTGTCTTTTTTTTTTTGCTCCTAAATCACATTCACTATTCATTTTTATTTATTTAAAAATTAAAGTACAGTTGATTTATAATATTATATTAGTTGCAGGAAATCAACCCTGAATAGTCACTGGAAAAACAGAAGCTGAAGTTCCAGTACTTTGGGCACCTAATGTGAAGAGCTAACTCATTGGAAAAGACCCCGATGCTGGGAAAGATTGAGGGCAGGAGGAGAAGGGGATGACAGAGGATGAGGATGGTTGGATGGCATCACCAACTCGATGGACATGAGTTTGCACAAGCTCCAGGAGACGGTGAAGGAGAGGGAAGCCTGGGTGCTGCAGTCCATGGCTTGCACAGAGTTGGACGTGACTGAGTAACTGAGCATGCATATGTGCAGCAAAATAATTCAATCTGCCCACCTCAAAATTCTCAGCTTAATCCTATCTGCAAAGTCCCTTTGCCACATAAGGTTATACTTTTGCAGGTTCTGTCATGAGGGGGGCATTCCTCGGCTACCCCCACCAACACGAGCAACACTTGATTTTGTTCAAGTGTTGAGAGGAAGAAAGAGAGGAAGAAACCTGCTCTTCCTCTACTTTCTTCATCTAAGAATATGATACCCCATTTACCGACCCAAAACCTGAGGTCCTCTTTGATTCCTCTTTCTCTTGTGCCTGACCCCCGCCACATTTACACATCCAAAAAGATGTCTTTTCACAGGAACATTTCCTCTTCTACCATGCAAGAGATCTGGGTTCTATCCCTGATTTGGGAAGATCCCCTGGAGAAGAGAATGGCTACCCACTTCAGTATTCTTGCCTGGAGAATCCCATGGACAGAGGAACCTGGTGGGCTACAGTCCATAGGGTTGCAAAGAGTTGGACGCTACTGAGCGACTAACACTTTCACTTTCACAGAAACGTTTCCTGTTCTACCTCCCTCATCCAAGCCCCCTTTGTCCCTCACTTGGACTTTGGCAGCCTCCTAACTCATTTCTGTCTCCACTCTATCCATCCAGTAGTCCTTTCTCTAAGTAGCTGGTGGTCTTTCACCTGCTTAAAAGCCTGCAGTAGCTTCCCATCTCAGAATTAAATCCATTCTCCTCACCTTGGTCTGCAAGGCCCCATATAATCTGGGAGCTTTCCAGACCATCTCTTGTTTTTCCCTCTTGCCCACTCAGGTAGATGAGCTAGGACTACTTGAGAGTGTTTTCTACCCAAAACAGCAACAATGCCATCCATTAATTGACCTCTCCTCCTTTGTCTGAGTTAAGCATTTAATCCTCACAGCAACCCAAGAGAAGCAGTTGGGATTGGATTCAAGAACAAAGATTTCACTCAAAATAACATTACTATTAATAAATGTCCCTCTGCCCCTCCATCCTCATTTCCCCTACTCCCACACCTTCCCTGCAGACCCTGATCAAGGTGCTTTGAACTGTGGGAATTGTGCCTGATACACCACGTCCTTAGCATTGGCCACTGGGAGTGAGGCTCTACAGAGAACATCCAGGTCTTCAACAGACTTATCTTAGGTGACTTCAATCATAAGGAAGGTGATGCTAGTGAAACTTCTCACAGGAAGTCCCCCTTGATTGCTTTAGTCCCCAGAGTTCTTACTTTTCTTTCCAACTTGCAGTTTATTTCATTTACTTCTGGGCAGGCCTTGCAGAGGCCATTATCACTTCACTTGTACATAGAATATAAACTCCTTGGGGGGAAGGGGTTTTTGTTTGGTTTTACACTGTTGCATCCTGAGTGCCCACAAAAGGCCTGGCACAGGGTAGACACAGAAGTATTAGGTGGGCGAATATATCCTATTTGCAACCCACAGAGACTGGAGCTGGTCTGGGTGAGGCCTTGTCCTGGCTTCCAGGGATACAGAAATGATCTAGATAACTGTTTACCCTCTAAACTTATGGGGGAGACAGACAGACCTGCATGCTCACCACAGACTTCATCAAACGAAGGAGGTGGCTATCAGCAGGGGGGCTGGACCTGCTTGTTGGAAGGGTGCAAATGGAGTTTAGAGAGACAGTTGTTGCTGAGTCCCTGGTGCGACAGGCAGATGTGGGCCTGTGGGGAATAGAGACCTACCATCAGATAAAAGTCAGGCACACACAGGCTCTGGAGCCCCACTGCCTGGGTTTGGTCCTCCACTACTCACTAGTTATGTGATCTTGCCTGAGTTTACTCTAAAGAAAAATGCTGACTTCAAAACCTGCTGCAGAGATTCTGATCTAGCAAGTCCAGGCTGGCTAGGAGCCTGTGTAGTTTTTTTGTTGTTTGTTTGTTTTCCCAAGCATCTCGTGATTCATTATAGATGGGCCACAGACCATGTCTTGAAAAGCACTGGCTTGCAGGCAGAGATCATGCCAATCAGCAAACTGGAGTGTCAGATTTGTATCTCAGTGACATTTTTCAGTATGAAATCATGAATTGTCATTCGAAGTTAGACATTTAAACATGATACCACCCAGTAGGTGCCATGGAGAAGGCTTCAGGACAGCAGCCAAGGAAGATATCCAACAGGCTCTGTCCCCCCAGGCCAGCCCAGAATACTCCCCAAAGGCAGGTAGCAAGGGACTCGGCAAATGTTTATTGATGGTCTATCAATAGACCTCAGAGAAGGCAATGGCACCCCACTCCAGTACTCTTGCCTGGAAAATCCCATGGATGGTGGAGCCTGGTAGGCTGCAGTCCATGGGGTTGCTAAGAATCGGATATGACTGAGCGACTTCACTTTCACTTTTCACTTTCATGCATTGGAGAAGGAAATGGCAATCCACTCCAGTGTTCTTGCCTGGAGAATCCCAGGGACGAGGGAGCCTGGTGGGCTGCCATCTATGGGGTCTCATAGAGTCGGACACGACTGAAGTGACTTAGCATATCAATAGACCTATCCATGATGGTCTATCAATGGTCTATCTAGCTAAACTCCAATTGGCTAACCCTAGTTCCCCACATAGGTTCTGGGTGAACCACAGAACCCCAGGGAAGACCAGGTTGGTATGGGGGTACAAGAGGTGGTACCCAGTTCTGGTGACTCCGTGGCTTGACTTGAACCAGGACCTCACGCCCAGGAACTCTGAGAAGCTGGATGTAAATAAGGCCATGAGAGATGTGAGCGAACCTCTCTGAGCCTTAGATGAAACGCATGGCCTGAAGTTTATAAGGGCATGCTTCATCTATTCATTCCACAAATATTTAAGCACCTGTCAATGTGCCATGCTAGGGTAGGCATACAGTGGCGAAACAGGTGTCTGTACTCAGTAACCTTATGTTCCAGAGGGGAATCAGATTATTAATATAAGCAAATAAAATATAAAAATTAACATAAAAGGGTAATAATGAAGGCAAAAGGAGAAGAGGGTAGCAGAGGAACAGAAGGTTAGATAGCATCACTGACTCAATGGACATGAATTTGAGTAAACTCCGGAAGTTAGTGGAGGACAGAGAAGCCTGGCATGCTGCAGTCCATGGAGTCGCAAAGAGTCAGACATGATTCAGCGACTGAACAACAATAATGAAAGGAAGATCATAAATGAGAATAATTGGATGGAGAATAGGGAGGTTACATTTTTAGTAGGGTGATCAGAGAAGGTTTTCTTTTTTGAGGAGATGACATTTATCCTTAACCTGGATAAAGAGGAGTGAGCCATGTTGGATCCAAGGGAAGCATATTCCAAGCAAAGGCTGCGAGGTGGAAACTGCTTCAAATGCAGGGCCCTGTGCCTTCTATCTACAGTGCCCTCAGCATGGGGTCATTGAGCCTCTGTGACTGTCAGGGGCTCACACCTTTCACCTCAGGGACTCTAGGTTATCAAATCATGTCATTATCCTCTGGAGAAGGAATTGCAACCCACTCCAGTATTCTTGCCTGGAGAATCACACGGACAAAGGAGCCTGGAGGGATACAGTCTATGAGGATTACAAAAACTCAGAAACGACAAGCCGACTAACACTAACTAACTATGACAAACACTGATGCAGAACCTCCTGCCAACCATAACCTTTTCTCACATGGGCCTCACACTCGCCCCTCAGGTAGGTGCCTCTCAGGTAGGTATGACACTGTGTTATGGGCATTTTCCTGACTGGGACTCTGGGAACTCAGAGAGTGAAGCACGTGGCCCAGGTCCTGAATTTGTCAAATGTCAGAAGGAGGATTTGTATCCTGGGCAAACGCCAGAGCCCCGGACTCCTAATGGATATGTGGCCGTTGTTGAGTTGATGTGACTAGACACCCCTGCCCCGGTTCCTACTTCTCTCTGAGGCAGGGACTCTTGGGCCTGCAAGGACCCCTCGTCTTAGGCCACTAACATGGCCGCTGGGCCTGCTAGACCCTGGTCCTCACACTGAGGGTCGCCCCTCTGCCATGTAACTAGCGTGGGACTCCTGAGAGCTAGACTTGGGGATGGTGAGCCAGATCAGCTGGGTGGAAACATCCTTCTAGGCAACTCCTTCTAGAGGGAAGAGCTCCTGGCCCCATGCTGCGCTCTGTTCCCAGCTGCCTCCAGCCTGCCCCCTCCACGGCCCCAGACGTCCGCTTGACTCAGCCTGAGCCCTGTGTGGGGGCGTCCGTTGGGCTTCCGCAACATCCTGTGTTCTGCCTTCTACATACCTTTTTTTCCATTCCCAGGGAATCCCTCCCATCAGGGTTTGTTTTTACACCCTGGAGCCGACCAGCCCACAGAACAATTAAAATGGCTCCCTCAGGATCCCCCGGAGCCATTCCTGCCTTACACAGTCAGCCTCATGCCTCCAGGGTCCGGCAGGAGCCTCCCTCCCTCCCTAAGGCTTCAAGTTCTGACCCTTGTGCAGTCTCCAGGTTAGGACTTTCTCTGCCAAAGAGCCTCACTGTGTTCCCCACACCCCAACTCTTATTCCCTTTGCTGTCTGAGCCTTGGGAGTGGACACCTGTCATGGTTGTCTGTACCGTCATCCCTTCTGCTTCCTCTTGATATGACTTCCTTTTTTCTGGGTAACCCTCCCATCCCCCCACCCCCTGCGATTTCTTCCAATCATGTTAATACCCTTCCTCCTGGCCACTGTGATTGGCCCAGGGGTGGACATATGACCCAAAACAGGCCAATTGGAATCCTTGCCTGGGACTTTGTGAATAGATTATAGGGAGAAGAAAATTCCCCTCTTTTGCCTTTGGGTTTGCCAAACTGACGTGATGCAAGCCAGGCTGGCACTGTCCACACCCCTTCTTCTCTTCCTCTTACAAAATGGAAGCACCACAAGAAAGAGGCCAACACACAGAAAGAGGCAGGGAGAGTGAGGAAATGAGTTGCTCATTATTTGAGGTTTTAGAGTTTAAACCTCACCTGGATTAATGAGCCAGATTTACTTACGTATTATTTGCTTACTACTTACTTTTGCTTGGAGAAGGCAATGGCACCCCACTCCGGTACTCTTGCCTGGAAAACCCCATGGACGGAGGAGCCTGGTAGGCTGTAGTCCATGGGGTCGCTAAGAGTCGGACACGACTGAGCGACTTCACTTTCACTTCACTTTGCTTTTGCTTGAACTAGTTTGCATTTGGTTTTGGTCACTTGCAACAAGTTCAAACAGTCATTCATTCATAAGGTTTTTCCTTGTACTGTGACATACAAAATACCTTTTCAGGGGTCTGTGCTTCTGTTTTTTTCTATGATTGACAATCTCCTTCAGACCAGGAGTTATTGCCTTAAAATGTTTTCGATATCAAATAATATGCATTGATATGCAGTGAATAAAATATAATAACAAAACAAACACTTGACAACTGCTATGAGGTCCAAGAACTAAAACATGACTGAAATCACTGGTCCTACCGGTGGGCTCCTCCCCTTTTTTGTAAACTGTCTGCCCCCAGTTTTATGTTTAGTATTCCTGACTCTAAAAAATTTTAAGACCTATTTTTTTGTTTCCTTAAAAAATGTTACTTAGCTTTGCTTATTTTTAAGCTTTAGAAAAAAATGACATAGTATATGTAGTCTTCTGAAACTTGCTTTTTAAAAATTTTATTAAAGTATATCTGATTTATAGTTTTGTTAATTTGAAACTATTTAAAAACTCATCAGCTGTTTCTAAGATTCATCCATCTTATTGCATATAACTATAGTTCATTCATTTTCACACTACATAATATTACATTGTGGGAATAAACCATAATTCACCAAGTGTTCCTTCTCCTGGTAGTGGATATCTGAGTTTTTCATAGCTTTACTATTATGAACATTGCTTCTTTAAACATCATTATGCACATCTTTCACACAGGTGCAAGAATTTTGGGGGTATATAGCTAGGAGAAGAACTTAGTGTACAAGTTCAACTTTTGCAAATGGTGCCAAATTATTTTCCAAGGTGATCACACTTACTTCTACTCCCCATGACCAGTATAAGACCCCCACTGCCAGTGTCCTGACAGCACCCAGTAGCCCTGCTCTGATTCTCACATGGTACCTAGCGTGGTCTTTGATTTGTCATGGGCTCAAATGGTTTATTTACTGACTGCTTGAGACAGAGGAATGGATGGGCTGGATGGGTACATGGTATGGAAACTGGAGGAAATTTCCAGAAAATTGGAGGAGTAGAGACCGTCTTTACCCAGAAAGATGAACTGGAAACTCTAGTATCTCAGAGAGTCAGTTCCAGATACAAACCACACTCTGGGCTTATCTGGGTTGATGCCCTAGGACTCCCTTGAGGGCCTTCATGGTTGCCTGAGTCTGACCTCATGCTCAGCAAACTCTCTCCTTATGCACACAAGCTTCAAGGATGAGCCTGCTTTGAGAGCCTGGCCCTTCCCATCTTGGAACATTCCATGTTTTCAAATTGCTGCACAGTGAGTCTAAGAGGGTGATCTTTGGAAATCCACTCCTTTGGGCAACCTATCTCTGTCTAATACCCACTACACTTGGATGGGCCCTAAAGTCAGTTTCGAAACAGTCACACTTCCCTGCCCTCTTAACTCTATTTTTTTCTTTAAAGTTTTTTGTTTTCTTTGTTGTTGTTGTTTGTTTTGTTTTTAAAAAAGCCAATCTTAGTTACATGCTGGGATTTTCTCTCTGGTTTCAGTCACACCTGAAATTCACAATCTTAACACACACACACACACACGCACACACACACACACACCCTCTCAAAGTGCACATTCCTTACTTCAAATCCAAGGCCTATGAGAAGAGTTTTTGTCGAAGGTCAGCAGCTCTGATTGCATTTCTTTATTTAGAACATTGTTTTCTCTGAAGCTGATTCCATTACCTTTGAGTTCACGGAAATGGAGCCCATTAGAAAAGTCAAGAGGCTCCCAAACAGGCTTAGAGTGTGATGCTAAACTTAGGTTCGTTTGGCTACTGTGGCTTATTGACAGGGACCTTTCTCAATTTTAATGGAGCCTGCATCTTCCTGCTTTGCAACCGCCAACCTTCATGGTGGGAAGAGAGGAAACCTGGGGCTTTAGTCCCAGATGTCAACATCCACTGTTATCTCTGCTCCTAAATTCCCTACTCCTTCAGAGAGTGGCTGACCTACTTCCCATAGCCTGGATATGGCTCTCTGACACCCACATCCAGGGCTCAGGCTGGCCCAGGCATGCACACAGAACAGGGAACATTTTGTCCCAGGTCCTGGAAGAATGGGTTTATAGACCTGATCATTGAAGGGTCTCTTGGCTTCTAACCTGCAAGTTCCCTTCCCCATCTTGATTGCCAGAGTCTGAGTGTCTGCGTAGGCAGCCACAGCCTTGCCTGGCCTTAGCGTCCTCACTCCTGGTCTTGCCTATCCTGTTCCCAGCTGGGCTTTCTGTCATCTCTATGGTTCACAGCAGTGCTGGGACACTGGCTTTGTCCTGGGGTGAGTGAACTACACTCTGATCTGCAGAATGAGGGTGATAACACCCACCACACCAATGAAGGTGGACTCACACTTGACACATGCAAGTTGTCAGGTGTCATGAAATTGGCAAAAAAGAAACATTTGGATGATGCCTTGTATTGACTTTGTGAGGGGGTTGCTGTTAGGGTCAGCGGGAGCTAAGGCGAGTGGATTGCTCCATCTGCTCTAAACAGCGATTTGCTAGTACTCATTCAAACTGGAAATATGTAATTATCCCTTGAGCTATAAATTCCATTTCTATGAATTTATCCAATAGAAATACTGAAGACCTATATATGAAGGTGTTTGATGCTATATTGTTGGTATTAGCCAAAACGTGGAAACCATCTAAATACCCACTTTCCTATATGATACAGCTTTGTGATGGTGTAACATGAAGCCACTAAAAAAGAATGAAATAGTGATTCATGTGTTCTGTGCTCAGTTGTATCCAACTCTTTGTGAGCCCATGGACTGAATCTCCTCTGTCCATAGGATTTCCCAGGCAAGAATATCGGAGTGGGTTGCCATTTCCTTCTCTAGGGGATCTTCCCAACCCAGGGATCGAATCCCGGTCTCCTATGTCTCCTGCATTGTAGGCAGATTCTTTACCTCTGAGCCGTATGGCTTGGGGGGAAAAAAAAGATACAAAGCAATTTACTATGCTATTTCCATGTTTGAGCAAGCTTCGGGAGTTGGTGATGGATAGGGAAGCTTGGCATGCTGTAGTCTGTGGGGTTGCAAAGAGTTGGACATGACTGAGCGACTGAACTGAATTGATTTCCATGTTTAAAAATAGGATGTGTGATGTATATGTATGTATATGCTGAGAATGTTTCTGAAAAATTAAATATGAATAGATAACAGAGAATATGTTCTAGGGATAGAGATAGAGTGGAAGGAGAGTTATCTCTTGCTATGTGCTCTGTACTCTGAAGGTTTTTATCACTTGTCTGTGCAAGTTAAACACAATTTTGAAATAGAAAAACAAATATAGTAAGCTGTCTTCTGTTCTAATTGCTTCCGGGTTCTTATTTCTGGAACACTGATCCGTCACAAGTAGCGCCTCTGACAATGGCCTTTTAAGAAGAGAAAGACATCATATATGTTAGGGAACTGAAAGGAGGATGTGAGACCCCCAGAATTTGTCCCTGCAGGCTCCCACCCAGGGCTGCTGGTCTCCTGTGGCCTTAAGCCCAGGAAAAGCAGCCCCCAGTCCCCTAACCCTGGCCACAGAGCTAGCCACCAGCACCCCTTCTTCTGGGGCCCCCACTCTGTTGAATATCCCTTGATGCATGCCAGGCCAGCGCTCAGTGCTTCACGGGTGTTGGTATCAGGTATTGATCTGCTTTCCTCTTCGCTCCACCCCCACAGCTGGCATGGTTGTCCAGGCCATTGGAGCGTCCTCACAACTCCTTGCCACCCTTCCCTCCATCCTTCACACAGCTTCCTGAGTGGTCTTTGTAAATGACACATTACAACTGTCATTGTTCTGCTTAGAAAGCTTCCTATGGCTTTCTGTTGCCATCAGAATAAAATTCAGGCTCATTTCCATGGCTGTGGGGCCTCTTGACTCCCTCTCCTCCTCACCTCCTTGACTGCCCCCTCTCTCTCACTGCTTCAGCCACTCTGGCCTTT
The DNA here is from genome assembly GCF_019923935.1 of Bubalus bubalis. Taxonomy (NCBI): domain Eukaryota; kingdom Metazoa; phylum Chordata; class Mammalia; order Artiodactyla; family Bovidae; genus Bubalus; species Bubalus bubalis. The sequence continues at coordinate 31,041,280 of NC_059179.1, read as the reverse complement.
GTGTTCCTGGAACAGCCCAAGCACATTCCTGCCCCAGGGCCTTTGCACCTGCCATTCTTTTCAGCTGAATGCCTCTTCCTCCCGCTCTTCACATACCTGTTTCTCATCTTTTCAAAATGTCAAAAAATGTCACTTTTCAGAGGCCTCCTTGACTACTGTAGGTAGAGAGCGACTCCTCCTCTAGATCCACCCACTGCTCCATCTGGCACCCAGATTTATTTTCTTCATAGAATTTATCTGTCTCAGCAATGACCTTTTTGACTTGTGTGGGTCTGATCCCTCTCCATAGAATGTCAATGCCATTCCCATCCCTGCCTCCCTGGAGCCTGGCATGGGAGCCATGGGTGTTTACCAAGTGGATGGATACAGTACCGGCCGTGTTGGATACAGTACCTGCTATGTTGGATACAGTACCTGCCCTGTCGGATACAATACCTGCTATGTCACAGGTGCTCAATGTTGGTGGAATCTCTGCTGCTTACTTGCTGTGTGGCCTCAGGAAATATCACAACTTCTGCAGCTATGAAGTGGGACAGGCTAGGAGAACCCTGGGCAAAACAGGTTGCTGTTTTCTGAGTGAAGTTTTGTGTGTGTGTGTGTGTGTGTGTGTTTTCCTACAAGTCTATTATTCTGAAGAAGTTGTGTGGAAGCACAAACTCTGATTTTCCAGCTGGGGCCATTTTCTGCCCACCTTCCTGCTCTGGGAAGCAGCATATGTGCCCAGGAGACTCCTCCAGAGAGGGTTAGCCTGGAAAATATCCCAGTACCCAGGGGGAGGGAGGGGCCCCCCTGCAGGCATTGAACTGTCTCTTGAAAAAGTGTGGGAAGAAAGACTGGGGTAAAAGAACGCAGACTTATGGGACGCACATCCTCAGACAATGTCTGACACTCATTGTGTCAGCACAGAAAGTGCTAAATGAATAATGCATGTGACTGTGATTAGTTTTTACTATTAGTAGACTGTGTACACTTTGAAAGAACCAGACTGACAATCTCAGATTTTGTATTTTCACAGTCCTCTGCCTCGTTTAACCTTCACAGCCGCCCTGTGGGGCAGACACTCATGTTATCCGCCCACTTGGAGATGAAGCCACCAAGGTGCAGACAGGGTGTCTTGTTCAAGTTCACAGGTGGCTGCAGCGCCAGGAATTAAATACGTTCAGACTCTTCCTGCTACAAGTCTGAGGTTTCTTGGAGTTTTCTAGGATTCTTTACTTTTGCTCAGCCTGATCTGTTTCCTTGCGGTTATCAGCAGTGAAACGGCCACTATGAAATGAAAGGAGGCTCTGGGCTTGCTCGGGAGGGAACAGGGCTGGGAAAAGAAGATGGGGCACCACCCCCCGGTTCTGTAGGAGAATCCGAGATGGACGCCAGAGGGCCGCTAAGTCAGGAGGGGAAGGGCCGAATCCCGAGACCTCCTTTCAGCATTGAGGCAAGGCGGCTAAATCTCTAAGAGGCCCTAAAGGAGGCTGCACTCTCTGGAAGGAGGCTCAGCAGGAGTAGGTGGAGACTGATGCCTGAAGCAGGCTCCTGTGCGCTGGTCTCCTGGGGCTGGAGATCCAGGCCTATCTTCGCCTCCGGGGGGTTGGGGCGGGGGCCTCAAATCCCAATCTTCAAGCTGTGGGACAAACCCAGCCTGCAGGTTTTTCCTCCACAGCCAAGTTCCAGGGGCCAAGCCCCTTTGAGGGGAGACAACACACACGTAAAGAGGTCCTGACTCAGAAGCAGACCCCTCCCAAGATGTGCTGGGCGAGGCCCAGCCCCTCATCCTTACCCCCAAGAATGACACCTCCAGCCTCACCATTACTGCTGTTCCTTTGGGATACACACTGGGGTCAAGCCCTTTGTTCGAGTCTGCAGGGAGGTGACATGAAGTCTCTAACACCTTCGTGGGAATTTAGCCACACAAGGGCGAGTCTGGGGTGAATATTCTATTCCAGGGGCTGCAAGGGGTTGGGGGTGGCACATGGATGAGGGTGGCATACACTAGAGAAGCAGGTCCCAATTTGGCCCCGGATCAGGGCCTGAAGAACAGGTGGTGGATCCCCGAGGGAAAAAAAATAAACTGAATTAGGTGCATTTTAATGAGCCCATTATATTTTAGGAAACACCTCTGCTAGAGAGTTCCTGCTTTAAGAACCGGATGCAGGCAGTGTGGTCAGGGGTTGGTGCTCAGGGAAAGGCCACCTGGAGTCTGCACATGTCTTCTCCCCCCAGCCCTCACCCCTACTCCCTAGCCCAGGCTCCCTCCCCACCAAGGTTTCCGGAGCCGCCACCCACAGAGCAGCCTCAGGGCTGGGGCTGAGTCACAGGCTGTGGTGCCCGCCAGGGGGGCGAGGGTGGCAGATGGCTTGACGTGGGTGAGAGTGGGGAGGGAAGGGCCTGTGGGAGGGGGCAGTGACCCTGGGCCCAGCAGGGAGGGATTCGAGGAAGTGACCTGGGAGGTGGGCCGGGTTCTATATCGAGCCCCACAACCCCCTGCTCTTCCTTTCTTGGTTTCTGGGGATGCCATTCCAGTAGGGGCAGCCAGCCGTAGCCAGGTTGGGGTAGAGAGTGACCCTGAGGGGGCCTGAGGCCCAGGGCTTCCGCACAGCCTGCCTGGCCCCGCTGGTCCGGCTGTGGGAGGCAGAGCCTGGCTGTGTTTACCCAGGCCGGGCACTTCCGGAGCAGATGGGCGCCTGTCAGCGCTGCCAGCCAGGAACTGGGCTGACATCCTCTCAATGCCAAGTGGCAGGTGACTCGGGGGCCTGGACGGGAACATGTGTTTGGTTTTGCTGCTTATTAGGAGAAATCTCTCCAGGCTGAGAGCTGCCTGCACACCTGAGTGAGCACAGCCCCAGCGAGGGAGCACTCGAGCGCAGACTCTCTGACCTGAAGAGGCCTGGCTCTTTTAGTTACTGACAGCCGGCGACTCTGGGTCTGTTAAGCTTTGCTTTTTGTCGCTGCTACCTTGGCGTGTTAGGATTCTAGGACGGTCATTACAAAGTACTGAAAACTGGGTGGTTTAAACCACAGCAATGCGCTCTCCTACAGTTCTGGAAGCTAGAATTCCCAAATCACGGTGCCGGCAGGGTTGCTTCCCGAGACTGTTTCCTGCCTCTCTCTCCGAGCTTCCGGTGGTTGCCAGCAGTCCCATGGACACAGCCCATGGACGCATCACTCCAGTCTCTGCCTCCACCATCACGTGGTGCTGTCCCCTCTGTGACCTCACTGTCTCTTCTCTTCATATAAGGACACCAGTCATATTGGATTAAGGGCCTACCCACTCTGGTATGACGTCATCTTAATTTAATGACTGCAACACTCCAGTAATAAATAGTAGATTGCTACAAAGCCTTGTCTTAATAAGGTCACATTCTGAGGTTCTAGGAAGAACACGGATTTTTTTGGGGGCGATGCTTGGCTTGTTCACCAGTGTACTCCTCGTCTGATCTCTAATTCTTCCTCCTTCTCACTCCTTTCCTCCCTCTTCCCTGCTGCCCCCAGCCCCAAGCTCAAGGGGAGGGGAAGGCTGCCTTACTCCCAGGCAGAACGCTGGAGGCTGCAACTGTAAATTAGAAAGAACTCCAGAAAGAACTGAATTGTTTTTGCTAAGATACTCTTCTCCATTAAGAGGCAATCAATTTACGACTGTGGTTTTAATCCTTTTTAGGGTTTTGGAGGCCTTTGGGACAGAGGGAAGACTTTGGACTCCCACTCAGGTTAAAGGTACAAATGCACACACCTGCCTTCCAATACCCATCCTCCTTTTCTTGGGTTCCAGGGAAGGCTTTCTGGGAGCCAAAGAATGCCTGCCCTGGGGTCGAAGGAGGTCGCAGCTGCTTGGCATCCCAGCGCTTGGGAGCTTAGGGGTTGCCACTCAGGTCAAGGATCTGGGGAGAGTTTCCTCAGTTCAGACTGTTGTCAGTGTGTGCATGGCCGGTAGGGTAGGCATGACTGGGGTAGGGGTGTGGAGGGCCCAAGAAAAAGAGGATGCTTTCATGTGGTGTGAACATGTTTTTTAATGTGTTTGTTTTTTGTTTTTTTTTCTCTTGCTTCAATAGCCACCACACCAGAGACATCGTTGAGAGGAGACCCAGAGCCTGAGTTCTCCGAGGACAAACCCTGAGCAGATAACAGTGGCTTCTTCTGGGGAGGGCTCTAGCACTGGGGGCCTCAGGGGAGGATTTTCCTTGTTGCTCCCTGTATTTTGGTATGATTTGACCTTTTCTGGTGAGAATGTACCTAAATATTAATTTTGTATGAAATAAAAGTTTTTCAAAGAAAGGCTCTGGTATTCTGGGGTTTTAGATCCATTTGAACAGCTTATGAAAACTATGGACTGGTTCTTCCCCGTGCTGCCCATCATGTGCATCCCCAGCTCGGAGGGAGGACCAGACTCCTGACCCTGGAGCTGACCCAGCTCCTTCCCATGTAGAATCCCACCTGCCGCCACCAGCCAGGCCCCTGGGATGTCCTCTCCCCTGTCCCCACTCCTTACCTGCACGTGTGCATGCATGTTAAGTCACATCAGTCGTGTTCGACTCTTTGCAACCCTATGGACTGTAGCCTGCTAGGCTCCTCTGTCCATGGGATTCTCCAGGCAAGAGTACTGGAGTGGGTTGCTATGCCCTCCTCTGGGGGATCTTCCTGACCCAGGGATCGAACCAGCATCTCTTTATGTCTCCTGCATTGGCAAGTGTGTTCTTTACCACTGGAGGCACCTGGGAAGCCCTACTTCTTACCCAGTCCCCCCACAAATTCTAGACTCACTCTTCTTGGGGTCACTGTTTCTCTAACTAGAGGCATCAGAATCACCTCCTGTTATTCTTTGAGCCACTGCTCCAGGTAAAGAGCATTCACTGTGCCTTTCAGACTTCACCGGGATCCAGAGATGGGCTCCACCCTGGAACAATGCTCATCCCCTCTCCAGTACCCCTGGGAATCACTTGGGATGGGGGAGAAGGGGAAACCGTCTCCTCTTGAGTCAAGATGACGAGATGGGTGGCATTGAAGACTGTGATGGTCTCAGCTGGAAGAGACCCTGGAGGATCATGCCACCCCAGTCAGGGACTGAGGATCCAGAGGTAAGGGTGGCTTTTCCCAAGTCCCCCACTGTCCTCTGAGCCCTGTCTCTGGGTCTGTGCCTCTCCTCTGCACTGAGATGGGACTGGGCTACAAGGGGGAAGGCAAGAGGGGTGCAAGGTAGGGGCTCTCTTCCAGGCTCTACGGATCTTGCCTCACTCTCACCTCAAGGGACAAGACTGAGTGAACCAGATGTCCCTGTCACCTGACCCAGAAACTGGCATGGAGTCGGGAAGGGAAGAGAGGCAGGAGGAAGCTCAGCCCCACCCCTCTGTGAGGAGGCAGCATTGTGAAGGAGGGAAAGGTTTGCTGAGGTCTGTTTCCACTTCTTCTGCATCTTCCTTTCCAGCCGCTTCTGTTCTGCCTGTGTCTCAAGGCCACAGCTGTGGGGCTATTTTTTATTCTCTACAGTAAATGTGTTCCACCCTGAGGGATGTTTTCATCTTAAAGGAGGACTCACAGCAACCCCAAGGGTGGAATGCAGGGCTGCAAGGCCAGCAAAGTTTTGCAATGTAGGGACTGAGGAGCGGAGGGTTCTCCTAGGATCAGAGGGTTCTCTTAGGCATCTCTGCCCCAGCCCACATCAGATTAACCCTCCCACATCACTCAAGACCCTCAAGATGCAGGTTTCCTGGGGGCTGGCCTTGGTACCACTACCACTGATGCAAGCGTGGCCCTCCTGGGGACCAACCCAGCTGCTGTTTGGAGCATCTTTGCCTGCTGAACTGCCCTGGAAGAGATGAAAGGGGGTCCAAGGTGTCAGATTCCTCCAGCGGCTGAGATTAAAGCCCCCACCACATTGAGGGGCAGCAGTCTTGGCTACCCGCCAGCTGGTGACCGGTCTGGGCTGCCCCTGGGAGACTCAGTGAGAGGCGCAGGCTCCCCTGTCCCCAGTTCCGTTCATTTGCTGCTGGCAGGCGGTGACTTTTGGAAGGAGAGGGACACATGGAATGGCTGCAGATCCTAGGTCAACACTGCAATGCCCAACAGTCACCAGTGAGTTCTTTTTTTAAGCTTTTGTTTCTGTGCTTGCTTTTGTTGTGGTGTGCCACTCTCAGGGTCCGTAGTTGTAGCCTGTGGACTTAGTTGCCCCCAGAATGTGGAATCTTACTTCCCTGACCAGGGATCGAACCCGTGTCCCCTGCATTGGAAGGCAGATTCTTAACCACTGGACCGCCGGGGAAATCCCACCAGTGGCTTCTCAGGAGACAGATTGCATGGCCTCTTCTTGGGCCTCTCCTCCTCCTCCTCTGTAGAGGTCAGTGGGGCAGCTAGTCCTCCTTCTATTCCGCTACCACCCCCTGCCCTCAACATTCCCCCAGTGCCTACCCTGTGGCAGCCCTGTACCAGCTGGCCTCTGGGATACAAAAGAACAGGTCTTGCTTCTTACCTGAGGAACTCGGGTGGCAACAGGCAATTTCAGAAGAACAGGTGTGAGAGCCGTGTTTGGGGTACACCAGGAAGAAAGCAACCCTGCCTGGACAGGCCTCTCCTTTCACATCCATGCTGTATCCCTCTCTCCTCCCACTTAATTAACACCAGTGCAGGCGGGCTGAGCTCTGACACTCCGAGATGGGATGGCCCTGCCACCTCCATCCTCACTGCAGCATGGCACAGGGACTCCGTGAACTCATTTAACTGGAAAAGGAGACTGAAGGTGAGAGTAGTCAGAACCTAGCCCCAGGCCACACACACACCTTCCACTGAACTCTTTCTCTGTTGTGGTGAGGGTCCCACTCCCTGAGGTCTGGACTCCATTCTCCTTTCTGCTTTCTTTCTGACCCCACCCATGGTCACATTCTCCCACACACTCAGCGGCTGCCTCCTCATCTGCATCAAAGGCTCTAGCACCCTTCAGACTGGCATCCACTCTTCCTTCCCCACCTGCCAGGCACCTCTACACAGGCATCCTGCCAGCACCTCAGCCCTGCTCTGCCCAAGCCCACCATCTCTTCCATAAATCTGACTACTAATGGTGCCCCCTGCTCTTGGGTCCCAAGGCATCTCTCCTGCCTCCATCCAGAATGCACAGTGCTCTGCAGCACGACAGAGCCACAGGGGGCAGTGACTCAGAACCTTTTGGTTGCAAGTGACAGAAAATTTCCATTCAAACTGCTTTGGTCAACCACAGACATTTGAGTAGAGCTGGTCTCAGACCCAGCTGAGTCCAGTGCCTCAGATGGCACCATTGGGTCTTACCTTTCAGCTCAGCACTCAGCATGGGGCTTGGTTTCACACCTAGGTCCCATGGGATGGCAAAATGGCCTTCAGTTCAGGCCTCCACCCACTAAGGATGAGCAGAAGAGAGAGTGCTTCTTGCCCTGGTAAATCCTACACAAGCCCTGGGTTTTGCCCTCTCTGCACCAATCAGAGTTTGTGCACAGTCACTGAGGGTAGGAGGATTCAGTGCTCTCACTGGCCAGGCTGGTCCTGGGCTCCACTGGAACCATATGGACACATTAGTGTTACTAATAAGGGTTTTAACACACATAGGGTTTCCATGAGCTATGTCCTCTCCAAATTTGTGGCATGCAGGGGGAGAGAAGTGACGGATTTGTTCTGGGGATTTTGGTGGCCATCACTAGGTAAGATTCATACCAAGATACTTTAAGGGTTGAGCTTTAGAATTCACAGTTGAGACTGAGCTGGTTGAGCCTTGATCTGCTACTGACTGACTAGGAGATGCATGGTGATAGACAACCCCCCAGATTTCTATGGTTGACATAATGCAAGTTTATTTCTTCCCAAGCTGCATGTTCCATGTATGGCAGTGGGGTACTCTGCTCCACACAGTGACTTAGGGATCCAAGTGGCTGAAGGTGCCATGGGCACATCGCCACTGTTTCATGTCAAGGGAAAGGAGAGACTGGAGACTCATGCCTGGGCTTTTCACTGGCCTCCTTTTGGGCGTGACAGATGTCTCTTCCACTCATATTTCATTGGCTAGAACAAGTCTCAGCCTCATTGGAAGAGGGTGGGAAACAAATGGTGTATTTTCAGACACATACTGTTGCTATCACATCCATTGCTTAGCTACATGTCCATAGGTGAATTGCATACTCTCTCTGTGTCTCAGTTTCTCCATCTGTTAATTAAGAATTACAGTTGGTCCTTTCTCACAAGGCAATGTCAGGATTCAATCAGTTTCTACATGTAACTATCTCAGAAAAGTGTCTGGCATATAGAAATAGCTTGATGAGGGTTAAACAGCATTGAGGGCTCAATAGTATTGATACCTCCTATTCTTAGGATCTCTTCTACACAAATACCCCCTTTACCCCCAAAAGAATTAAATGATCAGACATCATTCAATGATATTCTGATCTAAGACAGGAACATAGAACTGAGTAATTTTTGATGAGGAGTTTAATATTTTTGAAGCTCTTCTTCATCTTCCTTTAAAACAGATTCCCACTGACCTTTTGGGCCTCGTGTAAGAGTCCAGTAAGAAAATGGTTGGTTAAGAAAGTTATACCTACTTTGCACTAATCCTGCCTACCACAATGGTCAAAATGACCTACACGTGTGAAAGATTTGCCTCAGGACTGAAACCAAAGACACTTGTTTCACTAGAAACTCGGGGGACCAAGACAACGCTTATCCCCAGCCCCTATATCCTGACTGCCCCCATTGGCCCCCAGTGCCTCATTGGGGTCTTGCCAAAGGCAATCGTCTGGGGGAGGTCTTGTGTTGCAGCCACGTGTGGGCCCAAGTGGTCTTTCCCAACCAAAGAGGGTGGGAGAACCACAGGCCTATTGTGTTGGTCCACAGCAAACGAGATGCTCTCATTTGGCTCTTCATTTATTCTTCATTCAATAAGTATATATTAATGACTTACTATGTGTCAGGGCTGCCCAAACTGCTGGAATTCAGAGGTGCAGAAGGAAGACCTGTTTAAATGGGCTGGTGGGAGCCACAAACAACAGCAAGGAAAAAAAGTAAAGACCTTTGGGAACTGAGAAATAGCATAAAGAAAAATAAAACAGGGCAATGGAGAGAGAGGAAAAAAAAGAAGGAACTAGCAACATGAGAGAGAGCAGTCAGGGAAAGGCTTGAAGAGGAGGTTACTCTTGAAGAATCGGTCTTGCAAGCACCTTGGGAAAAGCATTTCTGCCACAAATGCCCCAGGACAGGAATGAGGAGAAGGGTGCCAGGAATTTGATGAGGCGGGGTGATGGAGTGGCAGAAGCAGGCTAATCCCCAGGACCCTCCCTTCACTCCTTGCAGGGCCTGATGAGTTTGTGCAAGTCCATCTCCCCTGAGAAGCCCTCACTCTCCTCTCCTGTGGTTGCCTCACTATTGGTCTAGTTTCACCGGCTCCCTCTGTTCTCCCTGCTCCCTCTGGCGATGGGTTGTGATGGGAGATGAGTAAGAATTGCAACATGCTCTCCATTTGCCTTCATGGAATGGGGGAGATAGATTCTACTTGGACCCCCAGAGGGAAGACAATGCAGACTGTGGACAAGAACACCAGAGGAGGGCCGAAGGAAAGTCACAAGAGATGTGGGTGAGTGAAGCTAGAGGGTGGAGGAGTCAGGGAAGTGGGGTGAACTTAGCCTTGAGAGGGCAAAAAATTGGACAGAGCAGAGGGGGTGGGGAGTGAGGAGGAGGGAAGCAGAGCAAAGGCATCCTCATGGGAAGAAAAGGAGCAGAGGACGCCCATGCTCATCAGCTCATGAATCCCAGGGGTTGGCAGAGAAGGTTGGGAAGACAAGGGGGATGTGGTCCATGCATCCTCGCCACAGATGCCCAAGGGCAGGAAGGAGGACTCCAGAGCTAGACAGGCTGCATGTGTGCATGCTATTTGCTTCAGTCATGTCTGACTCTTTATGACCCTACGGACCGGAGCTTGGAGAGCTACATGGGATTCTCCAGGCAAGAATACTGGAGTGGCTTGCCATGCCCTCCTCCAGGGGAGTCTTCCCTGCCAAGAGATTGAACCTGTGTCTCTTATGTCTCCTGCATTGGCAGACGGGTTCCTTACAAGTGCCACCTGGGAAGCCCTCAGAGCTAGACTAGTTGGATTCAAATTTGCTTTCTTTCATTTACTAACGATGTGACCTTCAGTTCAGTTCAGTCGCTCAGTCGTGTCTGACTCTTTGCGACCCCATGAATCGCAGCATGCCAGGCCTCCCTGTCCATCACCAACTCCCGGAGTTCACCCAGACTCACGTCCATTGAGTCAGTGATGCCATCCAGCCATCTCATCCTCTGTTGTCCCCTTCTCCTCCTGCCCCCAATCCCTCCCAGCATCAGAGTCTTTTCCAATGAGTCAACTCTTCACATGAGGTGGCCAAAGTACTGGAGTTTCAGCTTTAGCATCATTCCTTCCAAAGAAATCCCAGGGCTGATCTCCTTCAGAACGGACTGGTTGGATCTCCTTGCAGTCCAAGGGACTCTCAAGAGTCTTCTCCAACACCACAGTTCAAAAGCATCAATTCTTTGGCGCTCAGCCTTCTTCACAGTCCAACTCTCACATTCATACATGACCACAGGAAAAACCATAGCCTTGACTAGACGGACCTTTGTTGGCAAAGTAATGTCTCTGCTTTTCAATATGCTATCTAGGTTGGTCATAACTTTCCTTCCAAGGAGTAAGCGTCTTTTAATTTCATGGCTGAAGTCACCATCTGCAGTGATTTTGGAGCCCAAAAAAATAAAGTCTGACATTGTCTCCACTGTTTCCCCATCCATTTCCCATGAAGTGATGGGACCGGATGCCATGATCTTTGTTTTCTGAATGTTGAGCTTTAAGCCAACTTTTTCACTCTCCTCTTTCACTTAGTTCCAGAAAAACATCTATTTCTGCTTTATTGACTATGCCAAAGCCTTTGACTGTGTGGATCACAATAAACTGTGGAAAATTCTTCAAGAGATGGGAATACCAGACCATCTGATGTGCCTCTTGAGAAATCTGTATGCAGGTCAGGAAGCAACAGTTAGAACTGGACATGGAACAACAGACTGGTTCCAAATAGGAAAAGGAGTATGTCAAGGCTGTATATTGTCACCCTGCTTATTTAGCTTTTAGGCAGAGTACATCATGAGAAACGCTGGACTGGAAGAAATACAAGCTGGAATTAAGATTGCCGGGAGAAATATCAATAACCTCAGATATGCAGATGACACCACCCTTATGGCAGAAAGTGAAGAGGAACTCAAAAGCCTCTTGATGAAAGTGAAAGTGGAGAGTGAAAAAGTTGGCTTAAAGCTCAACATTCAGAAAACGAAGATCATGGCATCTGGTCCCATCACTTCATGGGAAATTGATGGGGAAACAGTGGAAACAGTGGCTGACTTTATTTTGGGGGGCTCCAAAATCACTGCAGATGGTGACTGCAGCCATGAAATTAAAAGACGCTTGCTCCTTGAAAGAAAAGTTATGACCAAACTAGATAGGACATTGAAAAGCAGAGACATTACTTTGCCAACAAGGTCCGTCTAGTCAAGGCTATGGTTTTTCCTGTGGTCATGTATGGATGTGAGAGTTGGACTGTGAAGAAGGCTGAGCGCCGAAGAATTGATGCTTTTGAACTGTGGTGTTGGAGAAGACTCTTGAGAGTCCCTTGGACTGCAAGGAGATCCAACCAGTCCATTCTGAAGGAGATCAGCCCTGGGATTTCTTTGGAAGGAATGATGCTAAAGCTGAAACTCCAGTGCCTTGGCCACCTCATGCGAAGAGTTGACTCATTGGAAAAGACTCTGATGCTGGGAGGGATTGGGGGCAGGAGGAGAAGGGGACAACAGAGGATGAGATGGCTGGATGGCATTACTGACTCAATGGACGTGAGTCTGGGTGAACTCCGGGAGTTGGTGATGGACAGGGAGGGCTGGCATGCTGCGATTCATGGGATCGCAAAGAGTCGGACACGACTGAGCGACTGAACTGAACTGAACTGAACTTTCATCAAGAGGCATTTTAGTTCCTCTTCATTTTCTGCCATAAGGGTGGTGTCATCTGCATATCTGAGGTTATTGATATTTCTCCCAGCAATCTTGATTCCAGCTTGTGCTTCTTCCAGTCCAGCGTTTCTCATGATGTACTCTGCATATAAGTTAAATAAGCAGGGTGACAATATACAGCCTTTACATACTCCTTTTCCTATTTGGAACCAGTCTGTTGTTCCATGTCCAGTTCTAACTGTTGCTTCCTGACCTGCATAATTCTTCATGCCTGTTTCCCCATCTGTAAAGCAGTGATCATAACAGTACCGACCTCATAAAAAGGCCTCATTTTATGAGGCTTAAGCAAATTCACGTTTGCAAGCACTTGAACCAAATAGTACCTGGTCCCAAGTGAGTGTGATATATAGATGTTGGTCAAGTTGAATGGATGCTGGTGAGCAAGTAAGACCCAGCTCTAAAGGCAACTGGAAGCTCTTGGCTATTTCTGGTCAGATGGTGCATGGATGAAAAGGGTTCTCTACTTTGGTTCAATTGCATCTCTTTGCAGGCTGGCTTGGAGACAGAGGGCCTGGGAGCAGGAAGACAAGTCAGGGGTCCACAGCTGTGGTCCGGGCATGAGATGACTGGTGAAAGGGCTGTCAGTAAGACTGGAGGGGATGAAAATGTGGACCTAGCAGAGGAAGTGCTCTTAACACCCAGAGACTGGAGAATTGAGGAGTGGGCTGGAGATGGAGGCTGTAGGACGGGCTGATGGGGGGAATGTGAGATTGTGGTCAGAGAGGGAAGCTAGAAAAGACTGGTTTGGAGGAAGATGGTGCACTCAGGTGGAGCTGTGCTGTTTCAAGGCCATGGCAGGCCCACGATGCTAGCTCATCTACTGGGTCGGAGGAGAGGAATCCTGTGGGGCTGGATTCTGGCTCCTAGAGAGATGTGAGAAAGGGGATTTCAGTCTGGTCCTCTGCACACCTGCCTGTGTTAGCAGGAGGCAGGGCAGGCTGGGAAAGGGCAGTAAATATTGAATGAGGCTAGCCCGCACATCCTCTGTGCATATATTGACAGGGCAATCAGGAAGGGAAGGCCTGCCTGTGCTCACCACTCCCAGACACTGGACAGAGATGGGGCCGGTCCCTCTGGTTACCCATTCCTTTTGTCAGGGAGGGGAGCTCAGCGTCTCCCAACCTTGCCCAAGGCTGATGACACTCACCCTGGATTAGGGTCAAAGCCGGGATCCAGGGATAGTGGTTGAGAAGGATAACATTTTATTATTGATTTCCATTAGCAGATATTGACTGTGTGCCTGCTTCAGGATCCAGTGAACACAAGTCAATTATCCATTAACCAGTGGATTTTGGGGGGTATCTACTGTGTTCCAGGTTCCATATAAGGCATGAGCTCAAAGTAAAATGAAATGTTTCATTCCAAAAACTGCATTAGCCTACGTTTTAGTTTTCCCATGTTCAATTATTGATGAGAGCAGTTTCAATGCAGGTATCAGAGAACTGTATCCTGCTTTTAGTCATGAAAATCTTGGTATAGCTTGGCTTTTAAGTATAATTTATTCCCTCTGATCTTCCCCAGAAAGAGTTCTTTTTTTTTTTTTTTTTAACAAATATTTGTTTTGTTTTGTTTTTTTCTTCTTCTGTGGATCATTTTTAAAGTCTTTATTGAATTTGTTACAGTATTGATTCAGCTTTATGTTTTGGCTTTTGGGCCCCAAAGCATGTAGGATCTTAGCATACCAGCCAGGGTTCAAGCCCATACCCCATGCACTGGAAGGTGAACTCTTAACCACTGGACTGCCAGGGAAGTCCCAAAGAGTTCTCAGTTGTACGAATAAATATATTTGTGAAATTTTCTTGGGATTCAGTTTTTATTAACTTCTCAATGTCTTTTTTTTTTTTTTAAACAAATGTAATTGTGTTTTTGGTTTTGTTTTTTGGCCACGCCTGTGGTATGCAGGATCTTAGTTCCCCAGCCAGGAATCAAACCAATGGCCTGCTGCATTGGAAGCTTCGAATCCTAACCACTGGACTGTCAGGAAATTCCCTCTTTCTTTTTCTATCTCAGAAAAAAATCAAGAAGACAATGAAAAATGATCCATACTCCTACTAGTCGATGACCCCTTACTTCTGCTTATTAAATACTCATGAAAAATCATTCCAGTGCTACAGGAAGACATAGAATGAGATGCAAAATGCTCTCATTATCCCTGCCCCTATACCAGTTTCTCCTCCCAAAGGTCTGTGCTATTCATGGCTTCTTATATATCCCTTCAGAAACTATTGACCTCATTTATCAGCATTATAAATGCATTATGTACATCCTCTTCTCAGAAGGTTCTCTTGGAAGTTAAGAACATTGCTCTCTCTGTCCTTTATGATTTATGGTTTTAGTTTGTTGCCATTCTGTCATATCTGCATTTAAAAATTAACAGTCAGAGGAACTGGATTCCTTAGGCTTCTCTGCCTTGGACTAGCTGGGTAACATTAGCAAGTTTCTTTACGTCTCTGAGCATCAGTTTCCTCATCACTGAAAGGGAAGCTCTTGTGGGAATTTGATGATGGTATGAATGCAGAAAGGCCTGGTTAGCCAGTAGTCCTCCTGCAAATGTCGGAGCAGTCCCTCAGCCCCTTCTGGAAGGAGACAGGGCTGCCAGCTCTAAATAAATGTTACGGAGGGGCCTGTCACCAGTTGCCCCTCAGAGTGACCTGCCACTTCATTTCCTAGCTGCAGGAAGAAGAGTGTGGGAGTCTCCTGACGGGAGATGACAGGGTCACATGAATTTCTCACCCTTGGTGTCAGCTTCCACCCAGGTGCCCAATCCATCCCGACTCTGGAGGGCTGGTTCCATCTGTCCTTGATGGAGAAGGAATCCCTGCTAACAGCTGGGACAAGCCCCTAAAATATGGCCTCTGTCACCCTCCTCTTCATCTTTCTCTGATCTCAGGTTTGAAGACCTCTGTGACCCCGGCATCAGGCGGCAAATGGCTCGCAGGAAAGGTCTCCGGCATCCTTCCGGGGTCCAGAAGGTGACTTGGCTACTGTCAGCAAAGCTGCATCCTGCCCAGGAAATCAGAAGGAAGGGCAAGATTCCAGCCCAGCAAGGTGGGAGATGGTGGCAGATGATGGCAGTGGGTGGACGAAGGCCATTTGGTGTGCCATAAGAAGCTTCTGCTGCAGTGTTGAATTCTTGGCAGGTGTTGCTTCCTTGGCCCTCTTAATGGTACACCCACTTTGCAGATGAGGACATTGAGGATTCGAGAGTTGAGCCAAGTTGTTACTCAGTGAGTAAGAGGCACAGCTAGGACTGGATTTTGACTGTGGAGTCCAGAGATTATATTCTGCTCCTGTGCCTGACATGGATAGATGTGAGAGCAGGGACCAAACAGGGCCCGCAGAACTCAAGACCACAAAGTGGCTGCTCACTCACAGGCCTGGCACACTTCTCCCAAGCTCCGCTTTGATCAGTCCTGCTCTGTCTATATCCTCAGTATCCAGAAGAGTATCTGTACACAGTAGGTGCTCAGGGAGACTCTGTGGAATGAAGAAGAGAAAGAACAACAAAAGTGACTGACTGACTAGCTAACTAGGCAGGCCCACTTCATACTCTGAGGCTGACACTCCCTAAATTTGTCTCAGAGCCCAGGGACAAAGCTTATGAGCTTAACACTGAGTCACCAGCCAGATTTGGGAAAGGGGCCCAGACCTTGCTCTATGCCACAGCCCACCTTGCCAGACCTATCTGGAGAGGGGAAAGAGCAGTGCCCAGCCAGGAGAGGGGACGTGTCAGATCTCTCTTTCCTGTGACACATGGAGCCTGGGCTGCTGGAGGACCGTGGCCTCCTGCTCACACCTCTCAGATGGCCTGGGGTCAGTGGCCGGGCAGGTCTAGGCAGGGAGGCACTGACAAGAGGGTTGGGGACTGGGAGCTAAGCCACAGGGCACCTCATGACACCTGGCACAGTGGCTCCAGCTGGACTCTAGGGGCTGGCGGAGGGAGGAGCTGACAGAAGGTCATAGCGGGGTCAGGCTCGGTTCCCTTGTTCTCAGGGGGTCAGACATTCACAGCCAGGCCTAAGAGCAGCACTCATTAATAAAGTAAGAGCAATGACTATGGAGCATTCCTTCATTCCACATAGAACACAGGTGCCTTGCATGTCATTTCCTCATTGAACTCTTGCAACAAACCTGAGGAGCCGGGTACTGTTCTATCACTACTGTGCAGATGAGACAATCCTGAACAGTTAGGTTGTATGTGGGATCTGAACCACAGAGCCTGGCTCCAGAGCCCTTGCGTATGATCACTGGGGTCCACTGTCATTATCAAGGCCAGACTCCCTTGCAGTCTTTCCTGCAGGGCTGCTGAGAAGGACTCTACAAGCTTCGGGCCCTGCCTGCCTCCACTGTCCAGGTGAGCCACTGTGACCTGTGAATGAGTGGGGAAGAGTGGAGGAAGCCAGCTCTGGGGCAGGGGGTCAGGAAGGGTCCTGGGAGGAAAGAAGCTGATGGAGAATGGGCTGGAGGAGTGACTGGAGGACAGGCATGCGGGGCAGGGAGCAGAGCGTGCAGAGGTCCCAAGGTACGGGTGTATTTGGTAAGGCGCCTCAGTTAGTGAGGGGACTTAAAGAGGAGGAGCTTTGAAGATAAAACTAGAAGGCTCAGTAGGGCTTCATCACGTACCCAGGTCAGGGAGGCCTAGACTGGTGCTTTAGACACACAGCACCAGAGCGAGCTGCTGGCAATATCTCCAGACCCCAGGATAGGTCTGCACATACATCTTGTCCTGCAACCTCAGAATGACCCCGGGAGATAGGGTCTGGGGTTCGTTCTCTCTGGGCCTCAATGTTTAAGGCCTTGGAGCTTCTTCAGGGCCCTCAGCTTCTGGGTAAGTCCAGCTCTTCTCTGGAGGGGTTAAGTTCAGAGGGGCTGACCTGATGCTGAAGGAGAGAAACCCAGCCATCCCAGTGTTCCCGCTGAGCCTGGGCTTCATCAGCCCCTCAGCCAGTCTGATGCAGCCACACACATGACCCCTCTCCCCCCAGAAAGACAAACAGAAGAACAGTTCCAGCTGATGCCCTGTGAGTAGACGTGAGTTGTCCCCACCAAGCCCTGCCTGGGCCGTCCAAACATGAACTGTTGTCCTTTTAAGCCACTAAGTTTCAAATACTTTATTACTTACAAACCATACTTGAAACAAATGGGTCAGGAAGCTGCCCTTGGCGATGCTGAATGGGACTGGAGTGGCCTGGGTGAGCCAGGCAGGCGAATCACTGACTAAGATGCTTCTGTCTTCCTTGGAGAAGTCTTTCCAGGCAGATCAGAACCAGCCTGGCTCACCCAGGCCATTTCAGTCCCTCTACTTTGTTTATGGGCCAATACTTGGCTCAGTTGTGTCAGTTTATTGAGCAAAGACCGTAGGTTTCCAGGGCTGGGGTCCAGGGGGCCTTGTTCTTCCCCCATCCCCGAGGAGCCTAAGCTATAGATATGCACACAGTGGGAGCTTGGTTCAGACTGCTATCTGACTCACACAATCAGTTTTTTTCTAAATCAGGCTTACATCCCAAACCAGATGGTGTGTGTCAGTGGCTCAGCTGTGTCCGACTCTTTGTGACCCCATGGACTTTATTAGCACACCAAGCTCTTCTGTCCAGGCAAGATTTTTCCAGGCAAGAATACTGGAGTGGGCTACCAAGCCCTCCTCCAGGGGATCTTCCTGACCCAGGGATCGAACCAGCATCTTATGCTTCTCCTGCATTGGAAGGTGGGTTCTTTACCAGCTGAGTGGAAGAGAAACCTGTGGGGCCGAAGTGCCCAGTTCAAAGCCCAGCTCCACCACTTGTTTGCTGTATGGCTTTGGACAACTTGAGTCATCTCTCTGAGCCTCTATTTCCCTATCTGTAAAATGGGGGGAACATCTGACCTTGCGAATGTTAAGAGCTAAGCTTTGTAAAGAGCCTAACATAGTGTCTGGCATACAAATACCCCTAGACATATCCATATTTCCCTCTCCTTATCTACGAAGAGTGAGAAACTGAAGTTCCAATACCACCCCTGAAACCTCTTCTCTACAGGTCAAACCTGGACTGAACTTCTAGCATCAGGCATTGTTTTTTGTTCTCAGTGCCCAACTGCGGGTCTGCTAGGAAGAGGCTAGTGATGGAGAGAGTCCTACTTCTAGAACTAGAAGGCTTGGGCAGCTCTACCTCCCTGTCTCTGATAGGGAGACCTTGGGCAAGTCATCTGGCCCTCTGTGCAGGGGGGTTATTCGCTCCTGCCCTGGCCTGGCAGTGTTGCTGGGAGGCTCCAAAGAAGATGGACATGGAAGAACTTGGCATTGATACAGCATCAAACATGCATCTTGGAGGTGACCCCATTTTTCGTCCCTTCTGTAGGAATTGGTTTACTAGAGCTGTGCTTTCCGAAATGAAATGAAATGAAAAACCCAGTTCCTCAATCACGCTAGCCACAGTTCAGGTCCTCAGTAGCCATGTAGTGGCTGGTAGCTACCATGTTGGACAGCACAGATAGAGAGTATTTCGACATTGCAGAAAGTTCCTCTGGAGACCATTTGTGCTACAATTTCTCCAACAGGACAATCAGTGTGGGAATGAGAAGAAGAGATGGAGACAGAGGAAGTCTGAGCAGAAATGGGTGGGTGGCACGGAATTTTTTGGTTGGTTTGTTTGTTCATTTTAGGCCAAGCTGTGTGGCATGTGGATCTTACTTCCCCGACCAGGGACTGAACTTGTGCCCCTTGCATTGGGAGCAGAGTTTTAACCATTGGACCACCAGGAGAGTCCCCGGTTTGTTTCTGGAGACTCGGGGATGGCTACCACCCTCAACCCCCTCCCTACCAACATCCACGCTGGGCAGCTTCTCCAAAAATGTCACTTTCTTAACATGAGGTCCAGAGGCCTAAAGGCTCTTCCTCCAACAGGAAGTGGACAGAGCAGGCCAGGACCAGGAGGTTGGGTTGAGCACTGAACACTGATTTATTCCCTGGCCTGGCTGCTGTTTGGGTGGGCCTGTAGGCTGGCTGAGCTTCTCTTTCTATCCCCGGAGCAGCCTGTTTGAAAGGGTGTGGCTGGGAACAGGGGTGGCGGTGCCAGGACATCGGCGCCTGGGCCCCTTGCTAAGGGACCAATTAGGCAGTCAGGGCTGCATCCTGTGACCCTGCGCCCATCCTTGGAGGCTTCCCGGGCCCCAGATCATCTCCCCGGTTCTGGCCACTGTGCCGAGAACCCAGCATCCTCAGGGTCACCAGCGCCAGCCGGTGGAGCTTGAGTAACAGGCTCTGTGCCAGGGGAGGTCTGCAGAGCAAGACTCCCAAAGGCTCATCCCATGAGAGGCCCAGCTGGGAGGAGACCCAGGGAACTGACATTTTCAGACTTGCTCTGTAGAGTCCTTCCTGCTCACCCCAAACCAACATACAGACCATACTCATGTATGTACACAGACTCACGGTCATGTACGCACAGATTTATCCGGAGATGAGTGCAGGGATGCAAAGCAGACATGCCCTCCTGGACACAAGCACACAGCTGCATTTACACATGTGCACTTCCAGCTACCAGTGGGCCAGAATTCCCCCACATCCCCAGGGCCAAAGATACTTCCCGTTAACCAGAAGTTTCAAGTGTGTGCTTCTAAACAAAAACAGTCCCAGAGGCCTCCCGGGCCCTCATTGACTATAAATTAAACACCCTGCAGGACCTCAAGCCCCATATCTGGCACACAGGCTGGGGGAGGGGGGCCACCCAGCTGGACATGTGACATCCCTGCTCTCAGCCAGAGGCTCCTTCTGTCTCTAGACAATGAGAGCGTGAGAACAGGGCACCTGGTCCCCGGGGCTCTCCCAGACACACCTGCCTCCCCCTTCTCCCCCTTCTAATCTACACAACAGCTTCGGTTTTCCCACAGAGCTTCCGGGGCCCTCCCCACCCTCTGGAGCAGGCTGGCAGCATGACAGGTGACAAATCAAAAGTCATTCTCTGCTGAACAGGTGTGTATCAGGGCTGGGGGGCAGGGCCGGGGGGCCAGCTGAAGGCCTAGAGGTCTGTGGGGCCCTGGAGGGTGGAGAGGCCCTTGGCTGGAACCCTGTTTTTAGCAGTTCATCAGGGCTCCCGGAAGTGGTGGCAGATTTCCTCCTTTCTCGCAAAGCCAAGTTCATTGGCCCCCCTTAGCCTTTATGGACTTCAGCCACCTACTTCGGGCCAGGCTTTTTCCTGAGGCCAGTGTTGCACAAGGATTCTCAGGAAAAGACCAGCACCCACCCTTTCTGCCTCTGCAGGCAAACCACCCTCACTTTCCACGCCCAAGTTTTCTCTGTCCATTCCCTGCTGACTCCTGCTGCTGCTGCTAAGTCGCTTCAGTCGTGTCCGACTCTGTGAGACCCCATAGACGGCAGCCCACCAGGCTCCCCCGTCCCTGGGATTCTCCAGGCAAGAACACTGGAGTGGGTTGCCATTGCCTTCTCCAGTGCATAAAAGTGAAAAGTGAAAATGAAATTGCTCAGTCGTGTCTGACTCTTAGCAACCCCATGGACTGTGGCCCACCAGGGTCCTCCACCCATGGGATTTTCCAGGCAAGAGTACTGGAGTGGGGTGCCATTGCCTTCTCCGAAGTGGGTAGTATTACTCCCATTTTGCAGACAGGGAAACTGAGGTACAAAGAAACAAAGTAAGTTACCCTTTGACCACCATGTTTTACTGCTTCTCTTGATAGAAACTTGTGTTATAGCACTTAAGCTCTTTCATTAAACATTTTTTTAACTTAGTTTTTATTTTTGACTGTGCTGGGTCTGAATTGTTTCGTGGGCTTTCTCTAGTTGCAGCAAGCCGGGACTCCTCTTCGTCGCAGTGTGCAGGCTTTGCATTGTGATGGCTTCTCTTATTGCAGAGCCCAGGCTCTAGGGCGGGAGGGCTTCCGTCGTTGTGGCACTTGGGCTCAGTATTTGCAGCTCTTGGGATGCGGCTCTAGAGCCCAGGCTCATTAGTTGTAGTGCAGAGGCTTAGTTGCTCCACGGTATGTGGGATCTTCCCAGACTAGGGATTGAACATGTGTCTCCTGCAATGGCAGGCAGATTCTTTACCACTAAGCCACCAGGAAAGCCCCATTAAGCATTTTTGTTTCATTTCTTTAATAATAATTATTGATACTTGTCTCTCCCACTAGACTTCCACACGTCTTAAACACAGACAATGATTCAGAAATTAGTGGAAGGGACTTCCCTGGTGGTTCAATGGCTGGGACTCTGAGCTCCCCAGTGTAGGGGCCCCAGGTTCGTTCCCTGATCAGGGAACTAGATCCCACATGCCACAACTAAAGATCCTGCATGCTGCAACAAAGATCTGGTACAGCCAAATAAATAAATAAATATTTTAAAAAGTTGATGGAAGGGATAAATGGAGTTTCTTTTCATCTCACTATATATGTCTTTCACCAAATGTTTTGGAAGTGATTGGGGGTGAGGAGAAGAGGTGGCAGAAGGAACCAAGGAGTTAGCACCTAAAAGCACAGACTCTAGAGTCCAAATGGCTGTTGGAATCCCCATTTCTACCCCTTTCTAGCTATGTGACTCTGGGCAAGTTGCTCAAACTCTGTGGCCTCAGTTTCATCATCTGTTAAATGGGCATAATAATAGCCCTTGCCTTCTAGAGTTGTTGTGAGAATTAAATGAGATAATGCTTGCTCAGTGCTTGGCACATAATAAGGGCTCTGTAAATGGCGGTTATTATCACTGTTAATATGATGTTGGTGTGACTTCTGCTTGCCTCGTATCTGATGCGGAGTCAAAGCCTCCTATTAGTTCTTCCGCAGGCCATACCAGTGGCTTCTTGGCAGGCGCCCACAGCAGGTGTGACCCACTCCTCCCCATCTGTCAGGGTGAATCCTCTGCTGGTTCCGGTCTGAGCTTACAACCTACTTATTAGGTTAATTAGACGTGACACCTTTCCAAAGATACGCTGGCTCCAAAGCCAGCCCTAACATCTGGTGAAGCATGCAGCTTGCCAAGGATTGGGGAATGACAAGTTCTCACCAGCCTTCCGTTGGAGCCAGTGGAGTGGGGCGAGGGGGAGGGTTTGGAGAACCAGCCCTTTCCTCTCATTTGGTTGTTTGCTGGCTCCTACATCTTCTCTGGGTAGGACTGCCAGATAAAAGTACAGGATGTCCAGCTTAATTTTAAATTCAAATAAGTGCCAAGTTTATTTCTGAGTGTAAGTAAGTTCCATATAGTGCCTGGGATTTTATATTAAACAATATTTTAATGTTTATCTGAAACTGAAATTAAATGGGTATCCTTTTTTTCTCCTGAATCTGGCAATCTTAGCTCCAGGGCAAACAGAGGAGCTGAGGAGGAAAGAAGGCCCTGGTGTTTGAAGGAGCAGAAGCAGAATTTGCTGGGGCTCAGCTTCCCACAGCCCTGGCACCAGGCCTCCTGGGTCCAAGACGAGGTTGCCTGGGGACCTACTGGAGCTCACCTCCCAGAGGAAGCCTCAGCAGGAGGAGCAGGGCGCCGCTGCCAACTCCGAGTTGTTTGCACTTCCTTGGCTCCCTGGGGCACAGGCCCCCTTCCTGGTTAACATCCTGGCTGGGAGGACCAAGAAAAACAGCATTTGTCCCCTGAGAGGCATTGAGGCCCAGTCCCAGGAGCTCTGCTGGTGGGGATAGGCCTCCAAGGCCCAAGTGGTGCAGGGCCTGGAAAGCCCATCAGCCCTGTTACCAGAGGGCCCCCGACACAGTCAGGGGCTTGTCCAGTGTCACATGGGGAGTCATAAACCTAGAAGGTGGTCCCTGGACATCTCATTTCCATTCCTCCATGACTATGTGGCTACTACTCTGTACCTGTCAGAAGGGGAACTGTGATAGAACAATTTTGATTCTCAAGCTCAACAGGCCTCAAACTAGACCCTTATTTCCCTTTCCAACCTGTTCCTTGACCTGGCACCACAGCTCAGTACATGGCACCCCACCCACCTGGCTTTGCAAACTAGAAACTCAAGCATCACCCTGGGCACCCTCACTCTTCCCGTTTCTCGTAACTGCTGAGCCCTGTTAACGCCAGTTCCTCTGGAGCTCTTGAATTCACCTACCTACTTCCACTGCTGCTACCACCTGCGTCCAGGCAGCCGTCATCTCCCACCCAGACTGTACATCATCTCGCGACTGGTCTCCCTGCCTCCACGCCCCTGTCTACAATTCATTCTGTGCCTTGCAGCAGGTGGAACACAAATCTGTTCATGTCAACCTCTACTTGTCCATCTCACAAATCCATCATTGGCTTCTTACTACTTTTAGGATCAAATTGGCTTCCTTGGGAATTCACTGGTGGCCCAGTGTTTAGAACTCCAAGCTTTCACTGCTGAGGGCCTGGGTTCAATCCCTGGTCAGGGAACTAAGATCCCACAAACCACCCAGTGCAATCAAGAAAAACAATATTTTAAAAAGTGGCTTCCTTAACATGGTTTACAAACTTCGGTGTGATCTAGCCCTGTCTGTCTTCCCCCCTCCCATGGGTATCCCTCCATCCACAATGCAGTGGACTTGAACTTCCCTCATGCCTTCCATGAACCAAGCTCTGTCTCACTTTGAGGCTTTCCACATGTCTGACTTGGAGCTTCCCAGGTGGCACTAGTGGTAAAGAACCCGCCTGCCAATTCAGGAGACATAAGAAATGCCTAGAGAATCTCCATGGGCAGAGGAACCTGTTGGATTACCGTCCATATGGTCGAAAAGAGTCGGACACAACTGAGCACACACCCGCAAGTGTGGCTGACTCACTCATCTCTCTCTGCCTCCCACTGGCCAACCCCCACTGTCCTGCCTATCCATCAGACCTCCACATAAGTTGTACCTTCCCCAGAGGACCTCCCTCATCCTTGCCAGACTTCAGCAGATGAGGCAGGGGCTTCTCCAGGGCACTCCCCTAACACCCTGTATTACAATAATTAGGAATTATTACTAGTCTGTCTTCACCACTAGCCCATGGGCCCTGTGAAGGGAGGAGCCAAGTCTAGCCTATTCCCCACTGTGCCTACAGTAACCAGTGCGATGCTGGGCGCACAGAAAGGGCTCACTAAGATTTGCAGTCATTATTATAAGTGTCCGGGTAATGTGAGGCTGCAAGAATTAGGAGGAGAAAGGAGAGGAAAGGAGGGGCCAGTCCAGCAGCTTTTCAATTCTAGCCATGCAACAGAACTACATGGGTTGCTTTACAGAAATATCAATGCTTGGGCACCATCCTAGAGGCTCTGATTTTTTTGATATGATATGGACCCAAGCCTGGGTATTTCTCAAACCTCCTCAGATAGTCTACTGTGCAGCTGGATTGAGAGGCCTGGGGTGAGCTCTAAGTCAGAGCTCATGGTCTCAGCTCAGTAAATTCTTGCTGACTGGTGTCTGCTTCTATTTCTAAGCGGGGAGGGGAACAGACATTTACTCCTGTCCCCAGCTTTACTTCCTTGGAGAACGACTTTCCCCTCTGCCCACTCTACCATCACTCTGCACACCCTCCCAAGATGCCCGTCTGGCCGTCCCCACTGACTCTGTGGGGGAGACAGCCAGCTTCAGAGTAAGGACAGGGGCTGGGGTCTAGCCCAGAGGCTGGGTCCTTGGTCTTCCGCTGGAGTGGCCCCAGAGTTCAGTTGGCTTAACAAATATTTGCTGAGCACCCAAGCTTGGCCAGGTACTTTGCCGATGGCTGGGAGACAGTTACTGAGTTTGGCTGCTGATCAGCCCTGTATCCAGCTCTGGGCTGGGGCTCAAAGAAAGACTGGTTGGGGAGTGGGAGTGGCACTGGCCATCGGCATCATTAATCCCCAGATCCAACTCCATTGTCACCTAAGCAAAGGGGGAGGTGTGGATATCATGTCCCCACCCCAGCTGGCCTCCATGTTTACTGTGACCCAGTGTGACCAGAGCTCTTGCATCAGAATCCCTTGGGAAGCTTGTTAAAAACACGGGTTCCTGGACCTCACCCAGGGTGGGGGGTGATTCAGACAGTCTGGGGTGAGGCCTAGTACTCTGCATTTCCAGCAGTCTCCCTGAGGGATTCCAATGCAACAGGTCACTGGCGATTCCAATATGTAGCTGCCTTTAAGAACCACAACCATCTCGTTTCCCCAGGTAGATTTAGACATGCTGGGAGGAAGGCGGAGCAGGAACAGCACAGTGGTTCCTGGGCTCCCCCCGGCCATCCCAGGCTGTAACTGACTTGGTTCACGGTCATCACTCCCCACCGTTCTCCAAACAGGTGGTAAAGGCACTGAGCTACGTGATTTGCTTAGTCCTCACCCCAACCAGGAAAAGCTGGTGTTATTCCTGTTAATAGACCAGAAAGTTACTTCCCTAAGGTCATAGAGCCAAGTAACTGTGCTGAGGTTCTGTCTTTCAAGTTGCTCAGCGACCCTGGGAGAGACTGATTTGTGCAAACCACTGGCAGCCCTGGGCAGAGTGAAATGGATGGACCCAGGGAAGTAAGTGCAGAGCTCTCAGCAAGTGCCAAGAAAGGAGCAATGATCATCTCCTGGGGAATGGCGGAGGGGGCCTCCGAAGGAGGTGGTGGCATCTGAGCTGGACCTTAGTAGATTAATTCAGTTTTGACATTCAGAGGAGGGGAAAGAGTACCAGGCTGAGGATACAGCACAAGTGAAGTCAGGTAGGTGGGAAAAGAGATAGTAAAAACAGCAGGTGATCAATGCAGTGTAGGGTGCAGGGAGGGACGTGGGAGTGATGGCACCGGGCAGGTCAGCCCAGGCTTTTCACTTGCTGGGCCCTGGGAAACAGACAGAAAGTTATGAGAAGGGAAATTACAAGGCCCACCTGGCTTTTGGAAGATAACTCTGGGGCCTGCGGGCTGGGTGGAAATGGTGAGATGCTCTGCTTCTCTGATCAGTTTGTTCATCTCTAAAGTGGAGAGGATTGCCCTCCTGGACACCTGTCCCAGGATTGTTGTGACGATGGAAGAAAACAAAAGGTGCGAAAGGGTGTTGGTGAGACCCATGGGGACAGAGGGAGAACCAGAATTAGAATTTGGGGATCTTGTGTGCATTGGTGTACCTTGGCTGGAGGCCCCACTGGCGTGGTTACAGACACAGGGACATTCAGAGAACATACAGGAGAAGCATTGGAGGTGGCAGGTGCCACCTGAACCCATATTTGGGAATGGGGAGGGACAGAGAGCAACATCAAAGCCTAATCTGAAGCAGAACAGTGAACTGACTTGTTTTCCCTTGTGAACGGGGCCCAGAGGACAGATTTTGGTTTCCTAGAGAATTTCGAGGGTGGCTACCCTTAGCCAGCATCTCATGGAGGTTTTGACCAGCTGCCTCTTCTCTAGTGTGTAGATAACTGTGGGAGACACTGCAGCCAGAAGGGCTCTGGCCCCTGTGAGAGGGACATGAGTGTGACCCAGTCCAGAGGGGCCTCTGAGGAAGGGCAGCTGGCCTTGCTGACTGAACAGGAATGTCTTCTGCCGCTCCCCTGAGAACCACCACCACTCACCTCACCCCTCACCCCACTTCAGCACCACAGCCTCAGTCATTCTTCCAGCCCATCTCCACGGGGACCAGCACTTAGCTCAGGTTAGCATTGTTAAGCCTCACAGCTCTTAGAACTGAGCCTTTCAGTCCTAAAGTTCCCGACGAGGAAAGTGAACCTCAAGGAGTCCACACAGCTAGGATGCAGAAAAGCTGAGAAATTCAAACCCAGGACTGGGATGCTAAGGACTGGGCTTCCCCCTGCTGCACCAAATATCTCTCAGATAGGAGTCGAGGTGTCCTTTACAGACTAAATATCTGGTAGTCAAACCATAGCAAGCTAGTGATAGAAGGGCAAGGTGAGAGTTGGTAAGCTCACTGGAAGATCTTCCTGGAAGAGGCCTTGTAATTCTGGAGGAGGGAACAAGGTCTGGAGGCCTTGGCCTCTCTGGGCCCAAACTCTGAGCTTACTCAGTTCCCTTGGAGGCAGAGGGCTGTCTTTCCAGAGAGACACAGCCCTGAGCCAGGCCTGGAATTCCTTCTAGGTCTGTGGGCGTTTGACCTTCAGGAGCCTGGAAGAGCACGCATGGTCTTCAGACTTTTGATGTCTACATACAGACTGTTGCCACATTCATGTCCTGGATCCTCTTGGGCCACAACATCCGGGGTATCCAGTGTGTGGGCCTAACTCCCCAGGGATGGTTGAGTTCAGCGATTCCCATCATTCAGTGACACACTGGCTTCATGGTGGAAACTTTCTCAGTGGGTGGAGAGATCACACCTTTATTTTATGTTTATGTAACCCAAGGGCCCACTCAGTCATTTCCCCCAACAAAGGGCTAAAGATCTCAGAGGAGCATGACCTTGTCTGTGTAATAACCACACTTTCTTTTCTTGTTCTCCTTTGGTTCTTCTTTTTTTGAACTCTCCTACCTTCTCATAACCTCACCAGTTTCAAGTGACGCAGCCATTCTAATGACCTCTCCTCAAAAGCCACAATCTTAGTTCAGGCCCCATCAACTTTTCTGTGACTGAGCAAACAATCCCAGTCTCCTCTTCATCACAGTCTCCTCTTCATCACATACTATTCATGGCTATCCCAACCCCATCTGGGATCAGAACTCTCCTTCTTGCTTTTGCTTTGGATTTTATTTATTTATTTAATGTTCGCACATGAACATCATCATCAGAGCATCAGAGATCTCTACAGAGTTCGTCATGAACAACTGCAGCCCTGATCCATCTCCAAGGGTAACCACTTTAACTCTTGAAACTGATTCTCTGGAACGTTCACTTTCATGTCTCTAAATAGCATCTCACACGGGTTCCTCACCATCTTCGCTCGCAGCTTTAGGAATAATTTGTTGATTTCTTGCCCTGGGAGATGAGGAATTCTATCCCCTTCTGCATGCATCATATTCTCTCCCTTGCCACTATCTTTCCAATACAGTAATAGATGATGATTTTGGTTATTTCATTGTTTACTGTTGCACTTGTACAACTGTGTAAACACTATGCCCAGTGGAACCACATGTTGGGCTAGATTACTTTTTTCCACTTTTCCTTGAAATTCGGGTCATTACCAGCTCATGGGCTGTTTTAGGCATCACAGCTTAGTCATCATTTGGCTCAACTGACCCTAGACACTGACATTATGAATCCAAACCCTCAGTTTCTTTTTGTGAAACATCTGCAGTCAGGCTAAATAGTGAGTTTACCAGCAAGACATGTTAAAAAAAAATCACTGGTGTCTATTTGCTTTATGTGTCACTAAAAGACCACTGAATGAGGTAGATTCCAGAGTCAAGACTGTGTGGGTTTGGATTCAGTATCTGCCCTCTGTGGCTATGAGACCTTTCAACAAATTACATATTCCCTCTGAGCTTCAGTTTCTCTTCTTGTAAAATGAAATTAAAAGGTGAAACCACCTACTTCATAGGGTTCTAGGATAAAATGAGAGGATACCTGTAACCAAGGCTTCTCTAGTGGCTCAGTGGTAAAAAATCCACCTGCAATGCAGGAAACTCGGGTTGGGTCCCTGGGTCAGGAAAATCCCCTGGAAAAGAAAATGATAACTCACACCAGTATTCTTGCCTGGAAAATCCCATGGGCAGGACAGCCTGGCGGGCTTCAGTCTATGGGCTCACAAAAGAGCTGGGCACAACTTAGCAACTAAACAACAACAACCTGTAACGTACTTTGTACAAGAAAAGCATTATAAACGGTGAGCATTAATATTACCCCTGGGTTAACTGTTAGTGGGAATCCCAGAATAAAAAAGTAGCATGATTCAGGGACTTCCCTGGCAGTCCAGTGGTTAGGACCCCATGCTTCCAATGCAAGGGACATGGGTTTGATCCTTGGTTGGGGAACAAGGTTCCCAAATGGCACAGCCAAAAAAAAAAAAAAAAAAAAAAAAAGGCAAGAAACAGCATGCTTCAAAAATCCCAGCACTAGCAGAGTGATGCATGGTCATGTGCCTTGTTTCCAGAAGAGTCCGCTCTCCTGCACCACCTTCTCTGAGGAGCAGAGGCCTGAGTGCTGTGTGGGGCCCCAGCCAGGTGCTGGAAGATGCAGGTGTAGACTGGTAGGATCCTGGTTCATGGGGAAAATAAAATGGTCTTTTCCTGTTCTCATTTTCATGGCCCCCACTTCACTCTCTTGGGTGGTAGTTGGGGCATTGCCAGCAACGGGGACTTGTCATGTTAGTACCCCTCCCTCTGGTTGCTCCTAGGAGAAGGATGACTGTTTGACCCCCTCCAGCTCCTTTCGTGTTTATTGGAGGTGGTATGTTAAATTAGCTCTAGCTTGTGCTAATTTTAAGAAATTCACACCTAAAAGCATAGAAGAGAAAAATATCTTTTTTCCCTCCTAGAGGTAACTGCTGTTAGCAGTTTGTCGTGTACTCCTCCAGGATTTTATTTTCTGTGCTTCAAAATGTGTGTGGGTGTGGAGACTTGGTTGATTTACTATATTCAGTTATGTATTACAGGCATATATAGTAATAAAATGAGATCACGCCACACATTCAATTCTGCTACTTGCTTTTTTAAGTGATAATGTTTCATGAGGCACTTTCCAGGTTGATCTAGGTACGATTCACAGCACACTGTGGATGTTTTGGGGGGTCGCTTCCCATTTTTACCCAGACAAGCGGTTTTGTGATGAGCATGCTCTTGGGTATACCTGTGCGTGTTTGCGCTGGTGTTCTACAGAGCAGAGTCCTAGAAAGTAGGTTTCTACAAAGTGAAGGTGAAAGTGGTTCAGGAGTGACTCATCCAAGAGCTCTCTGACCCCTTAGCTCCTTGGAAGACCACACTCTCCAGCTCCTCTTCCTCCTGCCCTATCTCCCTTCACCAACCCACCTCTCCTTTCAGAAGAGGTCTCATCTGGGCCAGGCTGAGGGAACTGGAGCGTCTCATGTGTGTGGCTGAAAACATGTCACCACCTTTGCTATCCATTCTCATGGAAAACATCCCAACCGTTTGGGATGTAGGAGCCCAACCTTGCTTCACCCTCTGCCCGAGCCTGTATGGTGCTTCCACCACTTGCAAAACTGCTTGCAGCGCTTCCCCAGTCGTCCAGTGGTGAAGAATCCACCTGCCAATGCAGGGGACACAGGTTCAATCCCTGGTCCGGGGAGATTCCACATGCCTCGGAGCAACTAAGACCATGGGCCACAACTACTGAGCCTGCTGCAGATACTGAAGCCCGTGCGCCTAGAGCCCATGCTCTGCAACAAGAGAAACCCCTGCAGTAAGAAGCCTGAGTACCCTAGAGCCTGTGATCCACAATGAGAGAAGCCTGTGAGCCATAACGAAGAGTAGCCCCCGCTCGCCAAAGCTAGGGAAAGCCCGTGCACAGTAATGAAGACCCAGGGCAACTGAAAATAAATAAATAATAAATTTTAAAAACTGCTTGCAGATCAGAAATGAATATTTTTCCTACCTTTGGTGTTTCCACAGAGCAACTGGTTTCATAAGATAAAGAAACTGAACCCCACCGAGGAAGCGGCCCTCCTTCCCTGGCCCTGTCCCTGGCCTCTGGGTCAGAATCCAGGCCTCTGGACACAGCAGAGGTGGGGGTGGGGAGCTCTACAGGGATGGGGATGGAGGGAGTGGGAGGTGGAAATGGGTTGTGGAGGTGGAGGAGGGGAGCTCTACAGGGATGGGGATGGAGGGAGTGGGAGGTGGAAATGGGTTGTGGAGGTGGAGGAGGGGAGCTCTACAGGGATGGGGATGGAGGGACTGGGAGGTAGAAATGGGTTGTGGAAGTGGAGGAGGGGAGCTCTATACCAGGACCTTCCCCAGGTCACCCCATTTAGTGCCACTGGGGGGCCCATGACCGGGGACAGCGTGGTTCCCGTTTCCCAGGCAGGGAAACCGAGACAGAGCTGGGCGTGAAACTAGAGCTCTCACACTCTCAAACCTCCCCTGCCCTTCCTCTTCTCTCAGACTTCAAATCTGAGCCCTGGACTACATTGCTCAGGTTTGAGGACTCAGGTAGTTAGCAGCCCTTCTTCCAGGTGTTTCCGTCCTGCAGAATATGTTTCCGATGATGACACCGACTCCAGTCCCAGGTGAGCCCAAACCCAAGGTGTCCCAGGCTGGCTGCTGGAGGCCTTGTCTCCCCTGACACCCCTCTACACCCCAACAGGATCAGAATTGGGGGGCCCCAGCCTCTTCGCTCCTTGGTGGTGACCTGGTGACGTCTCAAGTAGGATTCGAGTGGTGGGAAGAGCCCCATTTCCTCCCTGCCCCTCCCTTGGCCGCAGGTTGTCCGGCTCCTCTTGGGGAACCTGCCTGGAGGGCAGGGAGCCTTGGGAACATCCACCTGGGCTCCCTGAACTTGCCCTCTGCTCCATGGAAGCTGGGGCTCCTGGGGCAGGGCTTTCCTCCCTGGGCCTCCAACCTCCCGATAAAACAGCAGCGCCGGTTGCTGGGCACTGTCAACAAAACACTCCCCACAGGCCCAGCCCTCACTGGGGATTGAGAACAATGGCCTCCTAGGGAGAGGCCCCATTTCCCAAGCCTGGCTCAGAGGGAGAAGTTGGCAGGTGGCTCCCGCTGCCTTGGCGTTTGGAACAATTGTCAGAAAATGTGGTCTCTTCCTCAGGCCTGCCTGCCGCTGTCCTCTCAGGCTTTCAGAAGGGTACTCAGATGGAATAAGAGCCCCCTCTGAACCAGTTTGCTCAAGCACCCACAGGAGCCCTCCAAAGGGCAGGGAGGGTCCAGCGGCCCCAGCTCCAAAGCCCAGCTGCTTACCCCTCTGCCTGTCTGATTGGGGTACAATCCCCACCATCTCAGAGAGGCAGGGGCTCCTCAGCAGCCCTAAGGCATCCTCTCCACTCCTTCCCCAGGCCTGTTCTGTAGTTTTATTATCTTCAGTACTTTTTTTTTCCTGATAACAAAAGCAGGACTGGCTGATTATTAAAAAATATTACAGACATATCTAAAGTGGAGGGTGAAAGCCATCCCAGCCCTGATAGATTGTATGGCAGGCTCACACTGCGTGCATGCATCTGCAACTTGCTTCTTCGAGGAGAGGTCTTTGAAACCGAAGCCCATCATGTCATCTTCATGCTTCAACCACTCCTGAGGCTCCTCGCTGCTCTCCTGGGCTACGAGGCCCTGCCTGCCTCCCCTGTCTGGTCCAGCATCTCCCACCTCCCGGCCACACTGCCTCTCTTTCAGGCCCTCTGTCCCTCCCTCTGTCACCTGCCTTCACACAGGCCTGGCCCATCTGTGTCCCCACCTGGCGTGCTAATGCACCTGGTGAATACTTGTTCTTTTGGGTCCCAAGTTTCTTCTTCAGAGAAGCCTTTCCTGTTCTCTCCAGCCATGGAAAAGCCCTGCTCCCTCCCATCACAGCTACAAAAATTACAGATTTATGTGTAACTATTTGATGGTCTTGTTCCCCAACTAGTTGTTGTTATCGTTTAGTCACTAAGTCATGTCCGACTC
This sequence comes from Bubalus bubalis, assembly GCF_019923935.1. NCBI lineage: Eukaryota > Metazoa > Chordata > Mammalia > Artiodactyla > Bovidae > Bubalus > Bubalus bubalis. The sequence continues at coordinate 31,008,870 of NC_059179.1, read as the reverse complement.
TTCTGCGACCCTATGGACTGTAACCCACCAGGCTCCTCTGTCCACAGGATTCTCCAGGCAAGAATACTGGAATGGGTTGCCATTTTCTTTTCCAGGGTATCTTCCTGACCCAGAAGTCGAACCCTTGTCCCTTATGTCTCCTGAATTGGCAGGTGAGTTCTCTACCACCAGCACAACCTGGGAAGCCCCCTCAAGGAGGGTAGGGATCTCTTTTGCTCACTACTTATCTCCCAGTGTATGGTACTTTGCACACAGTCAACAAACACTTATTAAATAAACGGACATGTCAAGTACTAACTTGCCAGTTGCATATGTGGGCCCAGCATGATGGTGGGGATGGCGGATATTCTGTGGGATAAAGACCAAGGCAGGGTTTCAAGGGCTGAGGAGGGGTACACATCAGGGTGGAGAGGAAGGGGTTTGGATAAATGCTAGAATTCCATTTCAAAGGGCTTCCAGGGTGTGGGTTTTGAGTCCATCTGTAATATGGTTGAGTCATTGTCTGATTGTCTTCCCTTTACACACAAGAGGAATTTTTGCTTCCCCTTCTCCTCACTTCTTCCCTCCACCCCTCCCCCAGATCCCTTCTCCCTCTTAGCTCATGGCTGAGGTCTACAGACAATTTATATTTAAAGGACAATGGCTGACTGGCTGGCTGGATGGATGACGGATGCGCAGATGGGAAATCCATCTGATGGATGGACGGATGGATGGATGACAGATGGACAGCTGGATGAATGGAAAGATGGATCGATGGATGAATGAATCAAAGAACTAAAAAAAGCCAGCAGAACCTCAGGGATCCCTAGTCCACATTGATTGCTAAAATGAGGAACTGAAGTCTAGAGATGTAGAATACGTCTTTCATCACTTCCCCTCTTTGAGAACTGTTGATTTCCTCTCTTTAGCCTATAAATATCTTGAAATGGCCTCTAACCCAAACAAAACAAAGCAACTCCACCCGCTCTTCCCTACGATCTTTCCCCTGAGCTTGGGCTCTCCTCTTTCCTTTAACTGCCTAACTTCTTGGAAGACTTGTCAACTCACCCCTGGACTTCCTCACCTTCCATCACCCCTTAACCTCTCAGCCTCGGCCTGCTATCCACATGGCCATGGCAACTGCTATGAAGGTACCACTTACCAGGGACTTTCTGGGCTCTGAGCCCTTCCTGTGCCTCAGGTAGTGCTTGGCATTGTCATCAACTCTTCCTCCTGAAACCCTAAATCCTTGGTTTATTCTGGGGACCATTCTCTTTCTGTCCAGAAAGTTAGAACCCTGAGGGGCATGTCTTTCTCCCAGCTCCTCCTATCACAGATTTAACCTCAGCCGTTTCTTTGCTCTCATTCTGTAGTCTCCCACCAATTGTCGGGTTCTTTCTGTGTACCCAGCACCATACTAGGCTCTTAGTTGCGTCATTCCTTGTAGTCCTCTCATCCACCTTCTGATATGGGTATGTTAGTTTCATCTGCACTTGGCAGATGGTGGAGATCCAGTGAGGACCAGTAAATCGCCCAAGGCTACCCACTTGATAAGTGGTGCCTTTGGGAGTCAACTGCCGTCTTCCTATTTCCAAGTCTATGCTCTCATCCCTGAAGCCATACTTCTCTGTTGTCTCACTCACACTCAGACCTTATGACTCTTGAGTTAATATTTTCAGAAGTGACCTCCCTCTGGAACTCCAGACCTGCTTTTCAAAAGATCTGATGAAATTTTTTTTCTTAGATGTCCTTCCAAAATCGCAAAGCCAGACTTCTCAGATCTCTTGCCAGGTGATCGAACCAGTCCTGCGCTGATATGCCTGCAGTGGGTCCCACTGCCCATCCATCCAGGGGAAAACGCTCCCCTGCTGCGCTCAGGCTCACCTTTGATCTGGACCCCCATCCCTGCTTCCATCCTCTTCTATCTCCTCCTGCTTCTGACTCTCTCTGTCAAAGAGTCTAATGCTCCCTGCTGTGCTCTCTGCTCGGAGAGCACCTTCTATCATGCCTGCCCCCAAGCCCGACCTCCAGAAGTCCTTTGTATCTAGAAAATACAATGGCAAGAAATGCACTAACCATCGAGTGGTTACCTCCAGATGAGTGGGATTCCAGGTGACCTTCATTTTTACATTTGCTCATTGTTTTCCAATAAGAAATATGTTTTACTTTATGATCAGTAAGGAACTTGTTCAAATAATTAAAAAAAAAATCTTGGTTTGTTCACCATGTACAGTTCCTCCTTAAGGCTCTTCTGCAACTTTGTTCACCTGAGGCCTCCCTAAAGCTCACGGGTGGGTCTGCCTCCCCTCCTGAGAGCTGTGCATTCTCTCACGTAGTGTGATCCTCCTTGTCCCTTCTGCCCCCTCCCAGTTCCCTGGTGTGCAGGGGCACCCCAGAAACACAGGAGGAACAGAGTATAGACAGACTCATTCATAAGAGTGTTCATCAGGGGAGCAAAAGACTGGAGATGCATTAAACATCTATCAATAGGGGCCTGATTACAAAGTTCTTGGTAGTTTCAGGACTTGCCTACAGCCACTAGAAAGGAAGAGATTCCAGCTGCCAATAGGAACCAATTTCCAAAATATGTCATTAAATAAAAAATAAGATAAAACTTCCAGGGATTTCCCCAGCAGTCCAGTGGTTAAGACTTCACCTTCCAATGCAGTGGGTTCGGGTTCAATCCCTGATCTAGGAGCTAAGATCCCACATGCCTCGAGGCCAAAAAACCAAAACAGAAGCACTATTATAAAAAAAAATTCAATAAAGACTTTAAAAATGGTCCATATCAAAAAATAAAAATCTTAAAAAAAAAAAAGGCTTCCAGAAAAATATATGTTCTTTGTTCACATTTACATAGAAAAAGGAGAGACTCATATACACGTATATGTGTGTATATGTATCCATAGAATATTTTTGGAAGGATTCTCCCAAGCTGGTAACAGCAGGGGTTTCAGGGTTAACAGGGGACAGGGGAATTGTATTAAAGGGATCAGAGGAGGCATGAGTATTATTTCTGTTCGGCTTAAAAAAATTGTTTGCGTATACCTTTAAAAAAGAAAAAAAGAAAACTGACAAACAGAACAAGGAGCCCATAGCCATCAAGCAAGGGGGAGGACCGCCAGGCACGGCTGACCTTGGTGAGGAGAGGGTAGAGAGCAGGCAAGACCTCCCCCGCTCCCCCATCCCTGCTGATGGAGCTGGACTCCTACTGTGTTATGAGGGCCCTCTTGAGGCCCCATGAGATAGTCCCCAGCAGGCAGCTAAGGCTGAGAGCTGGGGAAGGATCTGCCTGCTGGCCCCCCACCCCATCCCAGGAGCAGGCAGGTCATCTCGCGCCTGTTTGCACAGGATGCTTCGCCACACCCTCTCGGGGCAACGCAGCGCAGGGCACGGGGCAGAGCATCGACTGACAAGCAGGTGATGACTCGGCACCTTGGCAGCTGCTCTCCCACAGGACGAAACAGTGTCCTGTGCTGGGTGTGGTGGGAAAGACCTGGTTTCTCCTTTGGTTAGGGTGCTCTGGACTTGGTCCCGAGGCAAGGGCTCTGCTCATTTATCTTCTCCCACACAGGGATCCTCTGGGAGGGGCGGCCGGTCAGGGACCAGACTGGGTACAGCCTAGCAGGCTGCTGTCCAGGGAGGGAACTGTCAACAATGACGACGGTAATTTGCATTTCTTTGGAGCCTTTTATCTAGCGATGTCAAAGTGCAACATCTCAACAACTCAGATGTTTGTAGAGTAGGAATTTGGCTGAATCAAGAGCTTAGGTTGGTTGGAGAAGGAAATGGCAACCCACTCCAGAATTCTTGCCTGGAGAATTCCATGGACAGTGGAGCCTGGTAGGCTACAGTCCATGGGATCACAACGAGTCAGACACGACTGAGTGACTAACTTTCACTTTCACTTTTCACTTTCAAGAGCTTAGGTGCCAAAGGTAAAGCTATCTAAACCCTCTCAGCACTAGCTCTTCCTGCTTCCAAACAGGGGCCCACAGGCCTACTACCTTCCTCACCCCAGGCCTTAGGGTGGCTCTGTCTCTGCCATCTGATGATTGGCTGCACTAAGAGACATAGACAGTCTTTGCCACTTTAGACTAATTCAGCCATTGGCCAGAACCACCTGTGCTGACCTCATCCCTTTGAGCAGCCCACCCTGCTGGTGAGGTTGGGAATGTGGGTGAAGATTCTCGTGGCTGTGGCCACTTGAAGGGCGGGTCCCTTCTCCCACCTGAGCCTCAGTCTCCTCAACCATTAAAAGGGCTTTGGACTTCTCCAGGGCTTGCAAACCATGCTAAACAAAATCCTGGCAATTTTCAGGATAGCTCCATGGCTTTTGCCAATGCTCAGTGCAAAGACAGTTTCCAACACATACTTGATGCTACGTGAAAATTTATAATAAGCGTCAACATGTACATTTAGAAGGAATATGTGATTTTCACAGTTGGATCCCACTTGTGTTCACAAGGATTTTATAAGTGACATAGTAACATGTTGGCATTTGGACGTAGAGAAGAAATTCAAACTAATACAACTCTACTAATTGTATACATGGCGGGGCTCATGCTCTGTCAAATTTTGTTTGGAGAAGGGTTTATCTTCTAAAGGGGCTTCTCTGATAGCTCAGTTGGTAAAGAATCTGACTGCAATTCAGGAGACCCCGGTTCAATTCCTGGGTTGGGAAGATTCGCTGGAGAAGAGATAGGCTACCCACTCCGGTATTCTGGCCTGGAGAATTCCATGGACTGTATAGTCCATGGGGTCACAAAGAGTCAGACATGACTGAGCGACTTTCACTTCACTTCACTTCATTTGCCTTCCCATAGGCGTGACGGTGTTGGGCTCAGTCACCAGAGGGAGAGACCAGGAGAGGGATAGGACAGTGCTTTTCTGCCAAGGGACGACTGTGGCCAGCAGCTGTGATGGGGGATGGGGGTGGCGAACATCTTGAGATCTGAGTCCTAGTCTGAAGAGTGCCACTGCCTTGCAGAGGTTTGCAGGGTCACTTCTGGAAGTCACCAGCACATGATAGTTTCAGACTGATCTGAAAAAGGGAGTGTCTGCTTTCAAGCAGCCTGGCAGAGGAAGCTGAGCCTCCTAGGAGCTGCTTGGGACCAGAAACCAACAATAGGTCTAGTCACATGCTGTGAGGTTCCGATGTGCCAGGCACCATGCTGATACGGCCCCTACGTGACTGCATTGTTCCTCTCATTGACACAGGGAGGTTCAGTCTCATTTTAAAGGTGAGGAACCTGGGGCAGAGACGATGTGACATCCCTCAAGTCCTGCAGGACAGGAATGTACCACTGGGGGTCAAATCTCAAGCCATAGTAGAGCCCAGCGACCTGAACTTTTGATAAGCCCCAGGTGACTCAGAGGCTTCTGATGCAAGTGGTCTGTAGAGGAATTCTTCACTACCTTGTTGTTGTTTAGTTGCTAAATCCCTGTCTGACTCTTTTGTGACCCCATGGACTGTAGCCCACCAGGCTCCCCTGTCCATGGGATTTCCCAGGCAAGACTAATGGAGAGGGTTGCCATTTCCTTCTCCAGGGGAATCTTCCCGACCCAGGGATTGAACCCACAGCTCCTGCATTGGCAGGCAGATTCTTTACCACTGAGCCACCAAGGAAGCCTTACCTTGTGCTGGGTACCAAGTGTGGGGATAATGGGCTGAAGAACAGATGGTTCTGTCCAACAGAGAGGCCTCATCAGCACTGCTTCTTACTGGCTTTTTATCCATGAGGTGGCCCTGATGGAATGATGTCACAGAGAGGTCTCTGGCACCTGCAACAGGCAGGCCCCTGCTTTTTCCTTTGTTTCCATTTCCCCGTCAATAAAGTGGGAGTGGACTTCATGGTATCTAGGTGCCCTTCTTGTGCCAACATCCTGAAAACTGATCAGCAGCCTGGGTGACCTGCGAGGGGTCAGTGGTTGGAATGGCTAAGGGTCTTGCTCAAGTCAGACAGCAAGTGATCAGTGGAGCTTGGCTTCCAGGGCCACAGTGCTTCCGCTTCCAAGCTGCGGCACCTTCAAAGCTGGGGCCATGAGAGTGGTCCACACGAGCACAAGGAGGGGAGTGTGCTGTCTATAGAGAAGCTAAAAACAAAAGCAACCCTGACCGAAAGTGATGCGCAGGAATGCTCAACAACGTCAGTGGTTAAAATACTCCTGAGAGCTGGGTTGCTCTCACGGCAGGCGCATTGCTGCTACCCACCACTGCTCTGCCGCCTCGGTTACGTGGGTGATGGCCAGGCAGTGAGGCGTCTCAGAGGAAGGAGATGGAGGTCAGTTGGTTGGGGATAGGGGTGGAGGGGTCCCTGATTACGTGATTCTCATCCAGTCACACCAACCATGACGAAGAGACACAAGGGAACATGGTCTGGGTGACTGCAGAGCTCATTTACTGAAGGCTAAAAATAGGTGTCTCTCCTGCTGCAGGTGGGTGACTAAGCAAGTGCAAGGAACGCTCCTGCTGGACGAAAGGTGGCACCCAGGGGCCCTGATTTCCCCCAGGTGATAGCAAGGGGCTGACGGACAGGGACAGGAACGTAGTCTACGTTTTGCAACTCTTCTCTCTCTGTTTCCCTCCCCCAAACTCACTGCTCAAATCCATCAGTTGCTGGTCCAGGCCAAATTAGAGGCCAGACCCCCAAATTATGGTAGTTTTCTCCCAGGACCTGAAGGCAGAGGAGAGAGAAAGGTGTGTGTGTGTGTGGTCTGTGCATGCAGGCGCATGCGTGCATCCACACCTGGTTGGTGGGAGGATTAACAGGTCACAGAAGGACTACACCGTGGTCTGCCTTTGCCTCTGACTCCCCCTGGCCCTTACACACACATGGTGGGATTGGAGAAGGACTGCTGATTTCCTGACCATTCTCTGGGATGCTCTGTGCCCAGGGAAATGAAAAGTGTTCCTTTCTCCCCGTTCCAGACTCTTCAGGAAGCCAGCAAAGTCCTGGCCTTCTATCTACATCTCTAGAGGCTCAGCAGAAGCTGAGGAGTGAGGCAATTATTTGATGAATTTGGCCCCACCTCAGGCTGCTGTCTGAGTAGACTGATCTAATGGGAAGAGGAGGGACCAGCACATGGGAGTCCAGGTTCTGCCATTCACTTAACTGTGTGACTTTAAGCAAGTTCATTTTCCTCTCTGGTCTCAAGTTTCTTTTCTGTTTATCCATTTATTTATTTCTTCAACAGTGCATAGCAAATGCCTACTGGGCCAGGCAGCTGTGCATCTATGGAGGATGAAAAATGCCCAGGAAGTCTTTGCACCTCCCCCTATGGAAAACTGGCACTATTTCTCCATCCCCTGACTCAGGGCTGACTTTGTAACTCGCTTTGGCTAACAGAATGTCAAGAAAGTGACACATGACTCTCATTCTCATCTTCCTGGAACCCAGCTGCCATGTGAGGAAGCCCAAGCCAGTCCATTGGAGAGGTCACCCAGAGGAGAAGTGAGGTGGCCTCACCAATGCCAGTCCTGTGAGTTAGCCCATGTGGAGCCCCTGACCCTCAGCAGACTGGCTACAAACAACAGCTGGAGCTCAGTCAAGACCCCTCCAAGTAGAGACAAGCCAGCCTAACTGAGAGAATTGTAAGGTATGAAATGGTTGTAGTTTTTATGTGTGACTTTTTTGGCCCTACTGCCCCCTGCATGTGGGATCTTAGTTCCCCAACCAGGGATCGAACCTGTGACCCCATGCTCTGGAAGGCAGAGTCTTAACCACTGGACTGCTGGGGAAGTCCCCCAAACAGTTGCAGTTTAAAGCCATTGTTTTGGAGTGGTTTGTTATGTAGCAAAAGGTAATCAATATAAGAAACATTTGCGCTTCCCTGGCTGCTCAGCTGTAAAGAATCCGCTTACAATGTAGGAGATACAAGAGAGGAGGGTTCAGTCCCTGGCTGGGGAAGATCTCCTGGAGGCAGGCATGGCTACCCATTCCGGTATTATTGCCTGGGGAATCCCATAGGCAGAGGCGTCCATAGGGTTGCAAGGAGTCGGACACGACTGAAGCAGCTGAGCATAGCACAGCACACACACAATGAGCGTTTATCGACCACTGCCGCTGTGCCGGAAACCATGCTGAATGTTTTACATGTCTCATTGATTCCTCACATCGCCTACCTGAGGCAAGGGCTGTTATTCTAATTTCCATGTTATAGATGAGAGCACTGGGCCACCCGATAGAGAAGTAACTTGACTCAAAGAACAGGGAGTCAGGGAGCTGGGGTTTGAGGCCAAACTTCAGAGCTCACTCCGTGGAACCAGACAGACGTTCTTGCCCTCATGGAGTTTACAGGCTAGTGGGGGGATGGGTGTGAAGCAAAGACGGAGATAAATACACATAGTGTTCAAACAGTGATATGTGCTATGAAGGAAGTGGGTGCTGTGTCTTCTCACAGGGAAGTCCTCTGTGGAGCGTTGAGGGTCAGGTGGGCGGGGAGGGACTGAGTGAGCCTGGGCCACCTCAGGCGTTTGCACTGGAAACCTGATTTCCTAGCTTCAGTCAGCCACGGTAACTGTGAGAAACACAGATTCCTGAGCCTCAGTTCCCAGAGATTCTGATTTGGTGGGTCTGATTGATTAGGAAGTTGGGAGCCTGGGCATTTTTTTTTTTTTTAATGTGCCCTCTGGGTGATTTTTATTATCAGGGAAAATTGAGAAACACAGCTTAGTAGTGTCACCTGAGGGGACTGAAAATTGCGGCTGCCCAGCCCTCATTCTGAGATTTTGATCCAATGCGTCTGGGGTGAGGCCAGGAATCAGTATTCTAAAAACCTCTTCAGGTGATTCTACAGTGCCACCAGGGCTGAGAACTGATTCTAGAAGATTCTGCAGGGTCCCAGCCTGCTTTTCTTGATCTCTTTTGAGATACCAGGGTTACCTGGTGCTGATTAAACCACCCTTTTCGTGATGCAACACTGTGGAGGTAGACCCAGGGTGGAGCCTGAGGTAAAGCCTGGCTCAGAGACTTGCCTCTGATTGAACCGACCCCTCCTCACAGACCACCCCCAACCAGATAACCCTGCCAGGGGCCCCGGGAGGCTCCCCGTGGCTTCCGAGTCACCTTTAACTATTATTTGCTTTAGAGTCAAGCTCTCCTTTCATGACTACTACCCACAAACATCTGCCTTCGTCTAGGGCTGTACAAGGCAGCCCCTCTGACACCCCAGCTCAGGGCCCTCTGGGGCACAGATTCTCTGCACTCTGGAGAATGACAGCGTCGGCCCTGTGGTCACGATGAGAGGTGTGCTTGTGTGTAGATGATTTCTTGTCTGGTTTCCTGCTCTTCTTCCAAATAAGGCAGGAGGGCCCATGGGGGTTGCTCCTGATGCAGCTTGATTTAGACCAGAGAGGATGAAAGAATCTGTTCTTGGCGTGGGGCCTGCCAGCCTTGGGCCAGAAGAAAGTTTGCTGGAGATGAGGGCAGAGAGAGAACGGACTGACCCAGGACAGCAGTGGCCCCTGGGGAGTGGTACCACCAGGCCCCGGCAGGCAGGGGTGGTGTGCGGCAGCTGGGGTGAACTCTGCCACCTAGAGCTAAGTTCTGCCGCGCGGTCGGTCGTGCCACCACACTGAGGGTTGTGACGAGAACTCAAAGTTCAAGGCAGGGCCTGGGACTCTGTAGGCACTCTCTAAAGACATTTCCATCCCCCTTCTTTGGGACAGACACAGAAATGGACTTGACACTGTGGAGGAAGACAAGGCCTGTTGGGAGAGACCCCAGAGAAAGTCCTTCTTTAGGGCCTGGGACAGACCCAGGTCGCTGTGGTCCATCTCTGGAGGTGCCAGATCTCTCTGAAAATCTCAGGAGCTAAGAGGTCGGCCCCGCCTGCCTCTCCTCACTGCGGAGACCCGTGAGCAGCTCCGTGGGTACAGCCTGCCCTGTATGCGGTGCAGACGGCTGCCCAGAGGAGGGGCTGGCAGGGCGAAGGGGTGAGGCCTGACCCGTGCGGAAGGAATGGAAGGAATGAGGCACTGACTCACCCTCAAGCTCCTGCTCTAAGAAGGAAAGGACATGTTTGGGGGTGTGGCTGGGCGGAAGCCAGGCCAAGGGGTACAGTGAGTAGTGAGAAACAAGGCCTCTTGCTCAGGGTTAAATCATCCTGGGAAGGGGCCAGTTTAAAAAATAATAATAATAATCCATTGGTGGTCTCTTCGTTCTTCTGATCCATCCTTCTCGCTGGAAGCTATCATAAGAGGCCCTGAAGGCCACATGAGGCCGGCAGACTTTCTTGAGCCCTGGGCTAACAGTGCAGCTGGGGGCCCATCCCTCGGATGGACTTGGCATCCTGCATCCATTGGGCAGGGCTGGTGTTTGCCACCCTGCCTCGTGCTCTCTGCTGACGTTTCCACTCCCCACCCAGCCCCACCTCACCAAGCCAAGAAGGGAGAGTGTCTGGGACCACTTTTTCTATGTAGCACAAAGGGTTCTAAATGGTATACTTATGGGCTAGTAGCAGGTGACCCTGGGTATCTATTTGTATGAGTCAATTTGCATGGGGGGAGGCAGGCCTCTGAGAAGAAACTTGATGAGGCAGTAGGGGTGGGGCAGGGAGAGAAACAAGGGGCCCAGATGTGACCTTCTGTGTCCCCATAATTTTGGTTGCACACGAAAGAAAACCCAACTTTTTGCTTAATGTGAAACCAGAATGTGTGGGCCTGGGAACTGAAGTCCAAGGGTGTGGTTGGTTTAGATGAAGCTTGGTCAGGGACTCTAAACAGTGTCACATTGTGACCTGTGCTCAAAAAACCTGTGGTCTTTTGACTCAGCTCTTCTCTGGGTAGCCGCGGAAGCACAGCCAGGTTCCATATCATTGGCACAAAGTGGCTGCAGAAGCTCCGAGCCTCACACCTTTGTGCCAGGACTGAGAACCAGACCACTTCTCTGACAACTCAATGCTCTAGAACTGAGTTTCACTGGCTATGATTGGCCTGACTTTAAACAATGAGTATGGCCAGGGGGACGAAGGATCCTAGTTGGGGGAGGGGTAGTTCAACACTCTCCACTTGGATCTGAGTATGGGACATGGACGAATAAGGGGGTTTGGTCACTGTGGTGATGGGGGAAGTTTCACTGTAATCACATGAACTCAGCTGAGGCTGTTGCTGCAAGTGAGTAGATGGGGACAGGCTGCCAAGAAACACTGACCCCCTCACTCCCTTTAGAGAGAGGGCTGCAGGGAAAAGCTGAGAGGCTTCTTACCTAGGTTGCAGTTTGGGACACAAGTTAGAGAGAGGAGCCATCTACCTATTTGGGCTCAGAGCACAGAAGAGTTCGCTGTGGTGACTGAGGACCTGCCCCCTGGGAGAGTGCCAGGGTCACAGCCTCAGCCTGAGAAGCAGGGACCTTGTGGGCCTCAGCAAGGAGGTGGAGCAGAAGAAACTGGCCCTGGGCATCTGTGGGACACCCAAGGAACCTCCAGAGATGACTTGGGGGCAAGCCCAACAAGGTCTCACAGTGGACTGAGGGATAGCACCCCTGGTGTGGGGGCCTTAGATGTCTGTGATGGAAATAACTTCAGGCTTAGAGTCTAAGATTTGGATCTGGCTGTTGCTAGACCACTTCTTAGCCATTTGTGCAAGTCCCTTTCCCGTTCTTGGCCTTAGTTTACTCCTCTAAAATGGGGACTGATGCCTCTCACCTCAAAAGTTGATGTAGGGATCAAGTGAGGCAGGCAGCAGATGAACTGGGAAAAGGCTAAAGGGCTGCCCGAGGGTCAGGCCCTGTTACCCTCCTTATCTTGATTGCTGGTGGCTGGAAGGAGCCACACATCTGTGCCCGGAGGCCTTCACACAGAAGGAAAAGCGGAAAGAGGAACAAGCCCCACTAGTACCAGGTGGAAGTTGGTGGACAAAGAGGCCCTGGGGCAAGGCCATCAGTCAGGGGATGTGGACTGCTCTCTGTGACACTCCCCTTCCCTCCCACTGAGTCAGAGGAAGGGCCCCAGGCTGGGCATAAGCCCTGCAGGTTCTACCAGTTATCGACAGGGGAAGAAGGCCACCATCTGTAGGAACAGACACAAACAACCAACACGCCCATCCCTCCACAAACAACCTCCTCCTACAACCCAGATGCAAATCTTCCTCCTCAGAGCTGGGGGCATGTTCCCAGGCTCCATCTGCCCTTCCTCCCAGCCTCTCCCCAAGGCCCAAATAGCAGGGCCCTCTGGGTGGGGATTGCATGTTTCTGGGAATGAAGCTGGTCACAGGGACCCACGTTCCTGAGGCTTGAGGAGCTCAGACTAGCCACTCCCCAAATGCTGGGTTTTCTCTGCGCTCACTCCACGCCATCCTTTCTCACTCCCAGGGTCTGGCCCAGAAAGCTGACTGGTCTTCTTTCTGTGCGCTTGATCTAATCCACCTGTTAACCAATTAGCCTTCCGTGGAAACATTTCTTTAACTATTTGCCCCAGGCAGGGAAACTTGCTCTTACTTACAAGGAAAATGTCATTCTCTTTGGCCAGCACTGGAGGACCCCAGGGGTCTCAGCCCCTGCCCACAGGAAATGGTCATTATGGTGAGAAAGGCATTGGGTGTGGCGTCAACTAGATATGGTTTGGATCACAGCTCCTGTGCTGGTCAGCTGTGTGACTTTGGTTGCTCCACTTCTCTGAGCCTCAATTTACTTATCTGGAAACAAGATGGCAATGTCTACAGGGTTATTGTGAGGACTGGAGAGCACTGCTACAAAACTTGATAGGGTTGGTAGGTGAACCTTCCCATCCTTCCGTATCCATTATCTTTTCCTCATCTTATTATCAGGTATCACTTTTCTAACCCGTTCTCGTCTCCAGTCAAAATGACTGGCTTGTTTGTTCAGCAAGCATGAACAAGTCACTATCATTTTCATCTCCGCAGCTCTGAGAGGTGATGCCATTAAGCTTGTTTAAGAGGCTATTGGCTCAGAGAGAGGTTAAGAGCTAGAAGGCTACTAGGCGGTAGAGCCAGGATTTGATGCCAGGTCTTTAAGAACTATGGGAACCCTAGTCTGCTGGTTTCGATCAACAATTTCTCTGCCTAGAATATCCTTCCACCTCCTTTCCTTTCTGGATTCCATTGGTCATTCAGGGTCTCATTCCCTCCATCTCCTCCAGGATACCTTTAAGTCATTGAGGACACCTTTTATTGCAAGTGATAGAAAATTTCATTCCAAAGAGGCTTAAGCAAAGAAATGGAAGCTTGGGGGCACAAGTAACCCAAAAGTCCAGTAAGTGAGGTTGGATTTAGAGCTCAAATAATGTCATCAGTATTTTCCTTATTTTCTTTCTTCCTAAATCTTGGTTTTGCCTTCTTGTCTGAAGGCTGAAGTTTCAGGCTCCATATGGTAGCAAAAAGGCACAGCAGTCTAGCTTTTACATTTTCATGAGTTTCAGACATAGTGGAAAGAGTGAGTCAATTTCTCCATACCTCAAACTTAGTCTGAAATTGAGACATGTTGTCTCTGATCAGTGTGACATGGGTCAAGAGCTCATTCTGAGATCAGTCAATATGTTCCAGGGGCTGGAGTCCCTGGGTTAGCTTAAACCTGAATCACCTGTACCTTCAGAGGTGCAGAGGGGTAAGCTTCACTTGCCTCTAGAGGGAAATTGAGGTAACTTATCAGGGGGCAGGCACCTGGATATGGATAGTGAAAGAATTCCATAAGCTACTGATACTTTCCCCCTTTTGTGAATTCCTGCATTCCTGCTGTTCTGGTGGGCATCTCTGCTAGGCAGTAAAGTCCTTGAAGGTAAGGACTCTTTATGTGACCTTGAGGTCTTTGTAAAGCACCTGGAAAAGAATGGGTGCCAATGACATGCTTTTCAATCAACTAAAGTAACTATTCTGAACTCAGTTCATCCAACCTAGAATAGAAACACTCTAGCTATTCCAAAGAGGAGTGATTTATGACCGGATATTATTTTCACCTCAGAGAATTCATGTTTTGAAAGACTTAATCTGAGAGAAAATAGTTAAGGGAACAGGTTTGGACCCACAGTATCCGGGCTCAGACGCTTGCATGTGAGCCTGGGTAAGTTACTTCACCTCTGTGTGCCTGAGGATCTTTTGTATTAATAGATCCACCTCATAAGACTGATGTAAGGATTAAGATAAATTATTCACATAAAGCTCTAGACAGTGTCTGGTGTGTGTTTCTGCTCTAATTCTTAGTGATTAACTCAAAGCGGCCTTATCACAGATAGGATTTCTGTTAAGCCTTTCCCCCTCCTGACTTCTTATTTTGGAAAATCTCAACCTACAGAAAAGATGAAAGATCAGTACAATGAGCATCTCTCTACTTTTCACCTGAATTTGTAAGTCATTGACATTTTGCCATATTTGCTTTCTCTCTCCTTTAGGAGGTAAGTTGCAAGCATGATGACCATTTACCTCTTGATACATCAGCTATTATCTCCTGGAGAACAAGGACATTCTCCATCAGTATTATCATAGTCAGTAAATTTAAATTGAGGCAATAATGTTATCTGGCATATGCTCCATATTAAATCTCTCCAAGTGTGCCACTGATGTCCTTTTTAATCGAGGCTCTTAACAAGAGTCATGCAGATGATTAGTCATCCTCTGCCTTTTCTTTCTTTTATGGTTGTGACATTTTTAAGGAGTCACTGCCAGTTGTTCTATGGAATATCATATAATTCAGATCTGTCTGATTGTCTCCTTGCGGTTAGATTTAGACATTTTGGGGCGCAAGAATACTACATAGACGAGACGTTGATCTCATTGCGTCATATCAGGAAGCTCATGATGCCAGTTTGTTCCATTACTGATGCTGCTAAATTTGCATCCTTAGTATCCACCAGATTTCTCCATTTTAAATATTTGTTCCCCTTTGGAATTCTCTGAGAGCCTTAGATTGGGAGTCACTGACTCTACTCCAAAAACCAATTGCTTCCATTTATCAGCTCTTCCTGTTATCAAACACTGCTGAGTGTCTATCCAGATTCCTGACTGGATATCATGACTCTCCAAGATAGCTGTTATTATAGATGAAGAAATGGAGTAAGGCTTTAGGAAGTCAAGTGAATCACAGAGTAAATAGTAGAGGGTCTTCCCAGCTTTGAGCCTGTGCTATTAAAGTCTATGTTCTAGGGCTGTGCCATCCAATAGAACTTTCTGATAATGGAATGCTATATCTGCAGTCTATATGGTAGCCACTAACCACAAGAATAGCTGAGGAACTGAATTTTAATTTTATCCAGTTTCAATTGAATTTAATGGCCATATGAGGCTAGTGGCTACTGTATTGGACAGCGCTGTCCTAGATTTTCCAGGAGGCCCAGGAAATACCTAGCACTTCCTCTCTTGCCTTGTTGCAGTTATTTGGTTCACAGTAAATTTGGAAAACTCAGCAGTGGCCACAGGGCTGGAAAAGGTCAGTTTTCATTCCAATCCCAAAGAAAGACAAATCCAAAGAATGCTCAAACTACCACACAATTGCACTCATCTCACACGCTAGTAAAGTAATGATCAAAATTCTCCAAGCCAGGCTTCAGCAATATGTGAACCGTGAACTTCCAGATGTTCAAGCTGGTTTTAGAAAAGGCAGAGGAACCAGAGATCAAATTGCCAACATCCTCTGGATCATGGAAAAAGTAAGAGAGTTCCAGAAAAACATCTATTTCTGCTTTATTGACTATGCCAAAGCCTTTGACTGTGTGGATCACAATAAACTGTGGAAAATTCTGAAAGAGATGGGAATACCAGACCACCTGACCTGCCTCTTCAGAAACCTATATGCAGGTCAGGAAGCAACAGTTAGAACTGGACATGGAACAACAGACTGGTTCCAAATAGGAAAAGGAGTACGTCAAGGCTGTATATTGTCACCCTGCTTATTTAATTTATATGCAGAGTACATCATGAGAAGCTGGGCTGGAAGAAGCATAAGCTGGAATCAAGATTGCTGAGAGAAATATCGATAACCTTAGATATGCAGATGACACCACCCTTATGGCAGAAAGTGAAGAGGAACTCAAAAGCCTCTTGATGAAAGTGGAGAGTGAAAAAGTTGGCTTAAAGCTCAACATCCAGAAAACGAAGATCACGGCATCCGGTCCCATCACTTCATGGCAAATAGATGGGGAAACAGTGGAAACAGTGTCAGACTTTATTTTCTTGGCTCCAAAATCACTGCAGATGGTGACTGTAGCCATGATATTAAAAGATGCTTACTCCTTGGAAGGAAAGTTGTGCTCAACCTAGATAGCATATTCAAAAGCAGAGACATTACTTTGCCAACAAAAGTCTGTCTAGTCAAGGCCATGGTTTTTCCAGTGGTCATGTATGGATGTGAGAGTTGAACTGTGAAGAAAGCTGAGTGCCGAAGAATTGATGCTTTTGAACTGTGGTGTTGGAGAAGACTCTTGAGAGCCCTTTGGACTGCAAGGAGGTCCAACCAGTCCATCCTAAAGGAGATCAGTCCTGGGTGTTCATTGGAAGGACTGATGCTGAAGCTGAAACTCCAGTACTTTGGCCACCTCATGTGACGAGTTGATTCATTGGGAAAGACCCTGATGCTGGGAGGGACTGGGGGCAGGAGGAGAAGGGGACGACAGAGGATGAGAGGGCTGGATGGCATCACTGACTCGATGGACGTGAGTCTGAGTGAACTCCGGGAGTTGGTGATGGACAGGGAGGCCTGGCGTGCTGCAGTTCATGCAGTCGCAAAGAGTCAGACACGACTGAGCGACTGAACTGAACTGAACTGAAGGAACAGGAATCATCTTGAGCACAACAGTTGCTGCTACAGGCCCCTGCTGCTAAGTCACTTCAGTTGTGTCCGACTCTGTGCAACCCCATAGATGGCAGCCCACCAGGCTCCCCCGTCTCTGGGATTCTCCAGGCAAGAACACTGGAGTGGCTTGCCATTTCCTTCTCCAATGCATGACAGTGAAAAGGGAAAGGGAAGTCGCTCAGTCGTGTCTGACTCTTCGTGACCCCATGGACTGCAACCCACCAGGCTCCTCCGTCCATGGGATTTTCCAGGCAAAAGTACTGGAGTGGGGTGCCATTGCCTTCTCCAGCTACAGGCCCCTAGAGCAACTCAAAATAGTAAGGCATTCTAGCCCTCAAGAGTTAACAAGGCATTCCCTGCTGTGCATGGTATTCAGAGGTACCAGATGGGAAAGTTGGATGGTTTGGGAGGTGCGAAGGCCCCTGATGGCTTCTGAGATGGGAATATGAAATGTCCTTCTGCAGCATCCTAGAATACCAGCCTCTGGACTGGCATCCTAAGCAACGAGGCTGCTGCCTGGCAGATAAGGAGTATTGAAGATCTCCCAGGGGGGGCAGCTAGCCTCCAGCTGGGCCCACTCCTGGAGGACAGTAGCTGGAAGCAAAGGGAAGGGCAAGGAGAGGCCCAAATTGGGCAGGGAGAGGGCATCAGGGGGAGAAAGTGAGAAGATGTTGGGATGGAGCCAGGATGTAGATGGGCCAGGAAAGAGCCCTGCAGATGGTGTGGCTGAGGGGGAGGGAAGGGATGGCAGTGGCCATCAGCAGGGGGGAGGTGAGGGAAGGACACACAGACCAAGGAGTGGAGACTCAAATAGGCCTGGGCAGAGGCAGTGCCCGTGAACCCTCACCGACTTAGAAGTGAAAACCCTTATCATAAACCAGCTGCCTGTGCGATATAACTGTCAGCAACAGTTGAGTAAGGGAAAATAGAGGCTGAGAAGCGGCCTGTTACTGTGTAAGCAGGGCAGCTGCCTTCCCCACCAACCGACACTTCTATGGCTGCACCGTCCCCTCAGTTACTTTCCCCAGCAGGACGATTTTCCAATTACATCTAACCAGGCATGCCAAGTGTGTTTCCCACTGCATTTCGTTTCCGGGCCTGTTGAACGCTGAATTAATTTTTAATCACCCTGGAGGTATTGAGTTTAATTACCCAGACTGAGCGACAAGAATTTTGGGGGTTGCTTCTCGGGAACAGGAACAGATTTGTTTCCAGAAGGCTGAAGGTGGGGAGTACAATTCCCAAGTGTTAGTCACTCATTCGTGTCCAACTCTGTGACCCCATGGACTGTAGCCCGCCAAGTTCCTCTGTCCATGGAATTCTCCAGGCAAAATGCCGGAGTGGGTTGCCATTCCTTTCTCCAGAGGATCTTCCTGACCAAGGGATCAAACCCGGGCCTCCTCCATAGCAGGCAGATTCTTTATCATCTGAGCCACCAGGGAAGGTGAGGACAGATATCCTGACTCTTCAGCTAGAGCTGTCTATTTGTGAGCACACTGCACACCCGGCTCTGCAGTAGGCAGGGTTGGAAGCGAGAGGATGTAGAACATATGGTCCCTTGAGAAAGCCGAGCCTGGTTTGGAAAGAGTCTCCCCCACACACAGAAAACAGAACTAGGACCCAGCACAAGACCTTCTGGCCCCAGGTCCTTAATAGTGGAGTGAAATCTGCCCTTCAATTCACTCAACCCAGCGCTCTGTTTTGCTACACCATCCTATCTGTTCAAATCCAAAAGTCACTCTTTTTTTTTGCATTTTCTCATGCCAGCTGGAAGGAGACAAGGCTGCCCCCCATGACATTCCCCCTTCCTGACTGGAGGTGGGTACTCTTCCCTCTGCCACGTGGAAATGCCACGGGCCCATTGCTCTTACTAGAGACAGGTGGAAGTTTGGGTAGGTGATGCCATCCCAGCCAAAGAGTTGTGAGGGGGCCACAGAGACTGAAGGGTGTCAAGTAGAGTCCAGGAGGGAAGGGACCAGGTCTGCAGCATCATTTATGTTCCTACAGCTTTGATTAATGCATTTTCCACTCACAGTCTTTGATCACTGCTCCTTACTTAAACTGCTCCTGCCCTGGGACTTCCCTAGGGGTCCACTGGATAAGACTCCTTGCTCCCAATGCAAGGGGCCCAGGTTCCAACCCTGGTCAGGAAACTAGATCCTGCATATTGCACTGAGCGTTTGTACGCCTAAACTAAAGATCCTGCCTGCTGTGACTAACACCTGGCATGGACAAATAAATAAATAAACTTAAAAAAAAAGGCCACTCCTGCCCTGACCTGCCTAGGGCCAATGGAGAGGACAGTCCACCAGCCTAGAAGCTGCTGGAGGGCAGGGCTTCTGGCTTAGAGCCATGGTTATCGAGGTTCACCAGGCCACGCATCAGGGACAACTTAGACATTCATTCATCTGTCCACCTTATCGTCACAACATCTTATGAGATGCAGTGTTATATTTGTTTAACAAATATTGATTGACAAACTTCTTTGTGACAGGCAGTGTTCCAGCCATTGGAGGTGATGCATTAATTTAGCAGACAAAAATCCTTGCCCTTGAGGGGCTTTTACTCTATTGATTGATTGCACATGTCAGAGAAACAGCTCAGACTGGCTGAGAGGGGACACATGGAGCCTTATATAACTAAGGAAACAGAGGATACGTCTTAGGCATGCTGGGAGCCAAAGCTCAGGTTAAGTCATCTCCCTGGGACTCTTCCTCCTCTTAGACTTTCTTAGTTCTGCCTCTCTTGTTTTCTTCCTTTGCTTTACCCTCAGGCAGCCTCTTTCTGTGCAGTGACAACACAACCATTCAAAGCTCTAGGTTCACGTCCAAATAAGCCAAAAGACAGCCTTTCATTCCTAATGGGTCCAGCAAAAATCCCAAACCTAATTCTCATTGGCTGGATTTAGTCACATGTACTTATCCCCAAATGCATCACTTAGTCTGAGAGAACAAGATGCTCTGATTGGCTGGGCGTAGGGCATATGTTGACTCTTACTGTCAGCAAAGGGATCATTGCCAGGAAAACCATAGGAAAGAAGATTTGGGGAATAGCGGTTTCCCAAGAAGAAATCATGGGCTGGAGGAAGAGAGAATACATTTTTTTTTTTTTATAGAGGGGGAAACTGAGGTTCGGCAATATTAAATGACCTTCCTCAAGGAAGCAGCTAGTGTACATCTGTACCAAGGATCTGAACTCAAGTCTCTTTGACTCCAGTTCCTGAGCTCTGAACTCAGATATGTCATGGACCCCTTCCTCCCAGGGCACCCCTTTGGGCAGAAGCAGACTTACCAGCAGACAGAAGGAGCCATATGGGCCAGGGTTAAACCTAGACTCTGCCCTTGACTTTGTAAAACCTCTGGGTTTCAGTTTCACCTTTGTGAGATGGGTCAAAGGGCACCTACCTTGCAGGAGTTTGGGGAGGAGTACATGAATCACAGAAGGTAAAAGCCCCTGAAGTAACGTTTAGCTTGAGCTCAGTGGAAACAGAATGAACTTTAAAAATAATAAATCATAAAAGAGGAGCTAAAGAAAAGATTTGGTAATGGCTGAAAGTGTGACATCTCTGAGTTTTCAAATTCTCTCAGGCTCCCTCAGCTGTTAAATGCTTCCCTGAATCTCCTTTATGCAGGAGGATAGGGGGTAGGGTGGGGTGGGGTGGGGTGGGGTGGGGTGGGATTGGGCAGGAAGAGAGGGGCAGGAGAAAGAGGGGAGTCGGGGGAGAGGGAGGGGTTCTCCTCACCCATGAGAATAAGACCCAATTTCCTGTCTATTAATGTTAACGGAAAAGGAAATCCTGCTCCAGGGCTGAAGGGAAGCCCCCACCCCACCCCCCAGCCTCGGCATATGCACTGGTCTGCGGAGGGAGGGGAGGGCTTCCCCAGTGGCTCAGTGGTAAAGAATCTGTCTGCTAACGCAGGAGACACAGGAGGCGCGGGTTCAATCCCTGGCTGGGGAAAATGGGAAGAGCTCTTGGAGTAGGAAATGGCAACCCATTCCACTATTCTTGCCTGGAAAATCCCATGGACAGAGGAACCTGGCAGACTACAGTCCATGGTGTGGCCGAGTTGGACAAGAGGAGGGAGGGAGGCGGAGCTTTCCCTCCTCTGCCCCGCCCACAGCCGGTTTTGTGATCTCTCCTCCAGGTCCTTATCAGAGAAGGGGATACTGGAGGGTCTCAGGAGTACATAGGCCTGTATCCCTGCGTTGTGATATGCCTGCTCCACCCCCTAACCCCCCGCTGCATACACCCTTCACAGCTGAAAAGAGGATGTTAGCATGGAGGCTACGAACTCTGGAATTTGGATGGTTTGTGTTCAACTCCCGCTGTCTTTACTGTGTAGCAGCACAGCCTATGGCGAAGGCTGTTAGTCACTCACACGATGTACCCACCACATCACCCCTGCCCCCAGTGTCTGATAGCACACACACACACACACACACACACACACACTTTTCCTTGGAGTTCCAGTGTGCTCAGCCCCAAGGAATGGCATATGATTGGTCCAAGCCAAGGGTTGGCAAACCATGGCCCGAGGCCAAATCTGACTGCCCCTTTTTTTTTTGTATGTCCCACAAACTCAAACGGTTTTGTTGTTGTTGTTGTTGTTGTTTAACACTTTCAAAATGTTTGAAAAAAATCAAAAGAAAAGTAATATTCTGTGACCCATGATAATTATACAAAAATTCAACTTTGTGTTCATAAATAAAGTTTTGTTGATGCAGGCCACACCCATCTGTTTATGTAGCAGTTAAGGCTGATTTCACTCTACAAAGGCTGAGTTGAGTGGTTGCGAAAGAGATGGATCTGGTCCACGAAGCCTAAAATATTTACCCCCTGGTCCTTCACAGGGGCTTCCCTGATGGCTCAGTGATAAAGAATCTGCCTGCCAAAGCAGGAGACGCGGGTTCGATCCCTGGATTGGGAAGATTCCCTGGAGAGGGAAATGGCAATCTACTCCAGTATTCTCGCCTGGGAAATCCCATGGACAGATGAGCCTGGTGGGCTACAGTCCGTGGGGTTGCAAAAGAATCGGACACGATTTAGTGACTAAACAAGAACAAAATCGTTCCAAGAAGTTTGCCGACCTTGGTGTGAGCCAGTCATAATCACCCTGCTGCCTTTCCCCTAGCCTTTCTTGCAGCGGTAGTGGCCACAGGTTCCAGTCCTTTCCAAAGACAACTAAGCATGAATCTGTTGTGGGTATTTGTCTAAAAGCATTGCTTTTCTGAGAGAAGGGGACAGATACGGCTGGAACCTCCCTTTCTTCCTACTTCCTGCCTGAAGCATGGGTATGTCTGATGCTTCAGTCTTTTTCCTTTAGGATTCATTTCCTGCCGAGAATGGGAAAACACAAGGTCAAAAGTGCAGTTAAAGGCCTGGCTGGGGTCCAAGAAGAGGGGAGTTCCAGGCAGGACATCTGCCTGGGAACCTGAACTGCTCCTCACGCAGACCAGGTTGGCTCAGAGGGGCCATCAGTCACCTGGCTGGACTGAGGCAGGATCAGCCCCGCCCAAGAATGTGTCTGATGGCTCCTGTCGTCCTGCCCCAACATGGACATCCAGAGATGGGGAGAAGGGCTGAGAATTCTGGTGGGGACTGCTTCCCTCTGTCTAGGTCCCTTCTACTTCTAGCTGTAAGAGTAGGTAATGAAAAAAGTGTTGAATGGCTCAGTGAGTGGATAAGTGAGGAAGAGAGAGAGGAAGGAAGGAGAAACACAGTTATTAAAAGGGTTTCACACACATGCTGACAGCAAGCCTGTGAGGTTACAAGCTAGGTGTTAGTGTGCCCATTTAAGAGAAGAAAACTGAAGCTCTGTAAGACCAACTGACTTTCCCAGAGTCACAAGAGATAGAAGTTGGAACCCAAACCCCAAACCTGGTCCAAATTCCTGGGCACAGGCCCTTTCTGCACCTCTCCTTGGTTATCACCTCCAGGCCATGCTAGGTCTGGTGTAAGGACAGAGACAAAGATCCTGCCATCACCTCAGCAAAGCATGAAAGGAACTTTCAAGATGTGGGTCTGGGCAGCTGCCAGGAAAACCTCTTGTCTACATCGCCCAGTTCTGCTCTAGGGACCGCCAAGAATACGTCATCTCCTTAGCAGGTGCTCTGTACATATTTGTGGAGTGAATGAGTTGCCTTGTGTCAGTACAAATTCCTCAACAAAAAGTCATAGGCTACAAAATCCAAAAAACAGCAGGTAAAGTTGACGTCACGTTTCCCAGCTTTGCAGTGGCTCAGAATGTGCGTTTGGGTAGCAGAATAAGCCTCCTGTCATGCTTTACAAGCAAATGATAGTCATCACTGTGATCATAAAAGGACAGTTAACGTGCACACTTGTTAACATGCCACTCACTACAACAAGCCCGTGATGGAAAGTGTCTCATTTAAACGGCATGGCAACCTGACGAGGTAGATGTTATTGCTGTCCTCATTTTGTGGTTGAGGAATCTGGGGCTCAGGTTGAACAATTTTATTAAGGTCACAGAGCTAGAAGGGGGCATAGGGTGATACAAACCTAGGTGTTTTGTCTTTAGGGAATAAGAGAGGAGGTAACAGGAAGACTGGGATGGGTCTACAGCAGGGGTCCCCAGGATCTAATGCCTGATGCTCTGAGGTGGAGCTGATGTAATAATAATAGAAATAAACTGCACAATACATGTAATGCACTTGAGTCATTCCAAAACCATCCCCGCCTCCTGGTCCATGGAAAAATTGTCTTCCACAAAACTGCTGTGTGGGTGTTCAGTTGCTCAGTCGTGTCCAACTCTGAGACTCCATGGACTGTAGCCCACCAGGATCCTCTGTCCATGGGGTTTTCTGGGCAAGAATACTGGAGTGGGTTTCCATTTCCTTTTCCAGGGGATCTTCCCCACCCAGGATTGGTGGGCAGATTCCCGCACTAGCAGGCAGATTCTTTACCCCTGAGCCACGTGGGAAGCCCCCCACCAAACTGGTCCCTGGTGCCAAAGTGGCTGGAGACCTCTAGACCACAGGACTGGCTTTGTGGGGGCGGGGGTGGGGGAAATGCGCACCCCTACCCAGGTAACCTGTATGGAGGATGGTCGAGTTAGAGTGCTGACAGGGAAGAGATGGGTGCAGAAGCAGGGGTGGGTGAGACCTTGTTTGCCCACAGGACATATCTTTTCAGCTGGCCTTTCTCTGTCCTGTGCCAGGCTCAACCCTAGTGACAACACCCATATAAATACTGTGTGTTGGGTAGGGGTGGAGGGCAGTGGACAAGGAGAGGCCAGGCCAGGCTGGCGTGATTAAGACTCTCATGGAGGTGCTGGGGATCTATGTATTAATACCTTTCGCAGCCAGTTGGGCCTCTATTAAGGTGCAACTTATAGTAAACAAGCTCCTAGATGCCATCCAGGCTGGGGGGATATAGGGGGGTAGGGGGTGGCTCAAAGGGTCTCTGCCGGACCCAAGTCTCATCCAGGTGGGGCATCTGGGGCCTGGCATTCGGGGCTTCTGCATGAGGTCCACATCTTTCCCTGCCTCGGGTGTAGCATCACTTCTGACCTCTTTTTCCTGGAAGGTTCCAGGATGTCTGCTGCCCTGGGCTGGTCCAAGCTATGGCTCCTCTATCCTGAGCTCTGCGTGTTGGTGCTCACAGACTATCTGTTTGGGGGTTTCTGAGTGATGTCATGGGTGAGGTGACCCGCATGTTGTTAGCTGATACCCACTCTAAGTCCTGCAGGACCCAATGGCTGACTCAGGTTGGGTGCTCAATACAGGTTTATTGCCCAACTGTGTGATTGAACAGGCTCAGCGCTCAGAGGCTAGAGGAGAAAACAGAAGAGGCACACCCCAGCCGTCCAGGGATTTAAAACCTCGCTCCCCAGTAATAACACAATTAACAGTTAAGTCTTAAATTGTGAGGCTCTCTCAAGGTGCTCTGAGGATTTAAAATGGGGACTGGGGCCCTTCAGCAAGCTTCCTGAAGGAAATGTAGTCAAGTTGGTCTGAGTGTGGAGGGGTGTCTGAACCTGGAGGTGGGTCTGAGTGTGGAGGGGTGTCGAGATGAGTCTAGTGAGAAATGTGGTGATGTACGAGCCTTTGGAATGGGAAGGTCCTTAAATATCCAGTCTGATGGCCTTAACGTATTAACAGTTCTTGATTATGAAGGTTCACTCTGTGCCAGGGACACTCTCAGGCCAGGCACATCCTTTTTACTTAGTTTTCATGCCACCCCTGTGGTGGAGGTATTATTATTGTCCCCATTTTGCAGGTGAACAAACTGAGGCTCAGTGCTCAGTAAATTGCCTATACAGGAACTGAACCTACCTTTGTCCAGTACGGTGGCCACTAGCTCTGTATGACTAATGAACTCTTGAAATGTGGCTAATCCTTAATGAGCTGTGCTGTTGTGGAAAATCACACACTAGGTTTCAAAGACTTACTATGAAACAAACAAAAGAATATAAAACATCTCATTAAAAGCTCTTTTTAGGGGATTTCTCTGGCAGTCATGGTTAAGCCTTTGCTTTCCAATGCAGGGGGTGCAGGTTCGATCAGGGAGCTAAGATCTTACATGGCTCCTGGCCAAAAAAAAAAGACCCCAAAAAACATAGCAGAAGCAAATTGCAACAAATTTAATAAAGACTTTAAAAATGGTCCACATCAAATAAAACTCTTTTTGGTATTTACTACATGTTGAAATGATAATTTGGATTTACTGGGTGAAACAAAATGTATTATTTTAAAATTAATTTCATCTGTTTCTTTTAACTTTTTTTCGTGAAGCTACTAGAAAATCACACACGACGTGGGTGGCTCTCGTCATATTTCTGCTGGATGACATCCTTCCAAGTGCCTGTCAGCCTCAACATGATGTCGATGTGTTTGTTTCCTAGGGCTGCCATAACAAAATGCCACAAACTTGGTGGCTTAATCAAGAGAAAGTCCTTATCTCCAAGTTCTGGAGGCTGGAAGTTTGAAATCAAAGTGGCAGCAGGCCTAGTTCCTTCTGAGATGGAGGGAGGCTCCTTCACACCCCTGTCCTGGAGCTTTGCTGGCAATCCCTTCTGCTCTTCATTTTCTGATGCATCAGCCCAATCCCCGTTCATCTTCACATGGCATCTGACCTCCTTGTGTGTTTCTCAGTGTCCAAATTTACCCTCTTTATAAGGACACTATTCATACTGGATTAGGGGCTCACCCTACTCCGGGATGACTTCATTTTAACTAAGTACATCTACACAGGCCCTATTTCCAAATAAGGTCACATTCTGAGGCACTGGGGATTAGGGCTTCAATATATGAATTTTGGGGGCACACAATTCAACTCATAAGAGATGGGGAACTCCCTCCCTCTCCAGGAGCTCATTCCATATTTATATTCCCAGGTGTCTCAATTTTAAAGAATCCACTTGCCAATGTAGGAGATGCAGGTTCAATCCTAGGATGGGAAGATCCCCTGGAGAAGGAAATGGCAACCCACTCCAGTATTCTTGCCCGGAAAATCCCATGGACAGAGGAGCCTGGAGGACTACAGTCCGTGGGGTCGCAAAGAGTCTGACACGACTTAGCGACTAAGCAGCAGCCATAGCAACAGCAATCTTCCTCTTGTGCTAGCCTATAGATCCGCTAAGGATCCCTTCTTCAAATCACTTGTAGGTGCCCATGGCACCCCTGCGAGGTGGGGTTAGGGGCTGGAGACACCCACATTTTGTTCCTGGAAGCCCAGGTGTGACTGGCCCCACCCATGGTGAGACTACCTCTGTTGAAGATAACAGATAACTGGAGAGTGGAGAGAGAAAACTGATAAGAAAGACAAGGTTAAAAATAACCCAGGGAGCAGAGGCTGCCAGGGTGACCTTAGCCCTTTACAACTTTGATTTACAAATAGCTCTGCTGGGAGGTCACCTGGACTGTAAAAACCTCATCACCTCATCAGCTGACACAGCTTTCTGTTCAGTGGTCTGGGAATTTCCAATCCTGGGGAAATATGACCACAACAAGGTGGACCACTTCTCTTTCTGTTTGTCCTGGCAGCCTTTCAACCCCTTCCTAAGAATGGGAGAGGCTGGGGTGGGCAGCTCTGTTCCTGTAAGAGGAGGGGGTTGCCTTGAGAGAGCTCTGTGTTCCTTCAGAGAAGGTAGGTACCCAGGGCCAGCTACACTCCTTGCATTGGCGTGACTTGGGAAAGTCACAGAGTCTATTGGAGCTGCTATTTTCTGATCTACAAGATAGAAATAAGATGGCTTGCCCTACCTCCTCACCAGTTACGGTGAGGAGCAATCTAAGAGGCACAGCTGGGCCCAGGAGTTCAGGAAGAACCAAAGTAGGCACCCAGTTTCATCAGCATCTTGATCCCCTCTCTTTTTTTGCATTAAATCCATTTGGGGCCAGGTGTTAAGTGCATTAGGACCCTCACCACTCAAAGCCTGGTTCCCAGGAGAGCAGCAATAACATCATCTGGGAGCTTGTCAGAAATGCAGACCCTGAGGCCCCACCCCAGACCTGCTGAGTCAGAAGCTGCATCTTAACAAGATTCCTGAGAGATCTGTGTGCTTACTGAAATTTGAACAGGGTCACTTTCATGGGCATAGCTTTTGTTTGCCCCGGGTCTATTCCCCCTTCTTCTGGTTCAAGTGATCTTTCTTTGCAAGAATCATGCTCCTACCCCTACTCTAGTTTGATGTGTTTCTGTGGGGCTTATGAGCTCTGCAGATCCCCAAGGGGACATGAAAGCTGGTCCTGGCCAATCGGAACCAGGCCTGGAACTTTGGCTGGAAGAGTTGGGTAAGAGGAGCTCTCTGTATGCAGCTGTACGATGGAGGCCTGGATCAGCAGTGCGTGCGTGTGTGTGTGTGTGTGTGTGTGTGTGTAAGAGACAGAGAGAGGTAGATTTCTGATCACATCTTTTCAGCTTCCCCCTTTATCTAAAGTCAAATAGACTCTTTTGGTTTTTCAGTCCATATAAGCCAACCAATTCCCTTTACCTAAGCGTGTGAGATGGATTTCTTACACTTGCAGAGAAAGAACCTCCTCTCCACCATGCTGCTGACCCAAGAGAGTAAGGCAAGGTTTTCGGCCCTGTAGAGTTCAATACTGACTACTCCAGGGGAAGACAAGAAAGGGTCTTTATGGTGATGAATGTGTGGTGCCCAGATAGTTATTGTTGTTCAGTCACTAAGTTGTGTCCAACTGTTTGTGACCCCATGGACTGCAACATGCCAGGCTTCCCTGTCCTTAACTGTCTCCGGGACTCATGTCCATTGAGTCGATGATGCCATCCAGCCATCTCATCCTCTGTCACTCTCTCCTCCTCCTGGCCTCAATCTTTCATCAGGATCTTTCCCAGGGAGTTGGCTCATCCCATCAGGTGGCCAAAGTATTGGAGCTTCAGCTTCAACATCAGTCCTTCCAATGAATATTCAGGGTTGATTTCCTTTAGGATCTCCTTGCTATCCAAGGAGTCTTAAGACTTATCTTAAGAGTCTATCTTAAGTTGCTATCTTAAGAGTCTTCTCCAGTGCCCAGATAGAGAACAGTACAAAGGTGAGCAGGTAGCCAAGCTGCTCAGGGAGAAGGGTCAGGGGGTTTCCCCAGAGAACATGGCATCTGAGCAGACTGTGAAGACAAATGGGGTTAGCTGGGTCAGCAATGTAGGCGAGAGCATTCCAGGAAGAGAGAGCTGTGTGAGCCAGGGCAAGGAGACAGGAGGCAGCATGAGGCACTCAGGGTCCTACAGTTCTCAGGGTGGTCCTGAGACACAGGGAGAAGCCAGGTCAGGAAGAGAGGCCAGAACTTGGTGGGCTGCAGTGGTACGGAGCTGGGACTCTTTCTATGGTCACCTCCTGGGGTGTGCCCAAGAAACTGATGGTGGCGGGGATGGGGAAGGGGCGTCAGGAGGAGGAGGGTCTCGCTACCGAATAAAGTCGACACTCAAGGCTGCCGCTCCTGAGGAACAAATCACACCTGCCCTTGGAAACCTGAGGGGCCCCCTGGTGCCATGGGCAGGGAGTTGGCATCATCATAGTCGGAAGATCCAGCTTGAACTCTCAGTTCTGCCACTAAGAGTTGCATGAGCTCTGCGGGTCCCTTCACTTTTCTGGTTCTCATCTTGTAAAAATGGAAATTCAGAATTCCTGCCTCTAAAGGGCAACAGTGAGAACTGGCTGAGATTATGATTTAAAAGGACTTCCCAGGTGGTGCTAGTGGTAAAGAACACACCCGAGGGAGTGAGTGAACATGCCTGCAACAATGCAGGAGGCATAAGAGACACAGATTCAGTGTCTGGGTCAGGAAGATCCTCTGGAGGAGAGCATGGCAACCCACTCCAGTGTTCTTGCCTGGAGTATCCCATGGACAGAGGAGCCTGGCAGGCTACAGTCCATGGGGTCACAAACAGTCAGACACAACTGAAGCAACTTAGCACACACACATGATTTTTTAAAAAAATAAACAGTTTAAATCCACAAAGCAAGCCAGCCTACAGTCTAGAAAGGGGAAAGGAGGCCAAGTCCTTGAGAGGAGTGTACCAGAAGTTCCCTCTCTGCTGACCCATAACTTCTGCACCTTCCTGCCCCCACTCATGAACATCCTGTCTCCATCGGAGGGGCCATTCCAGGGGGTCTTGCTCCAAGCCTCCACCTGGCCCTACATGGCTAATTCCAATGGTGCTGTCCTCAGGCCTGTGATTATGAGATAGTGCCGTCCACAGGCACTCCCAGCCTAGGCCCTGGGCGGAAAATCAGCACCCCCAAAACTCTGGGAGAAGAAAACCTCAGGGGCTTCCCACTCCAGAGCCCGAAGCCTAGAACCACAGGTGCCGCCTACGGAGCACTTCCTGTGTGAACCAGCCAGCGGACTGAATGATGACGCGCGCTAACTGATACATTCCCCCAATTCATTCTCCATCCTATAGCAAACCCATTTTGAGGGTAAAGAATGGCTCAGAGGGGTAAAGATACTTGCCTGGAGTCTCATAGGTACCAAGTGGTAAGACAGGATGCAGAGCTGGGTAGGTCTCCTTGAAAGCCTGGCTCTTTCCTCCAAGCCACACACAGGGCAGCCTGTGGGGATGCTCCACCTTCAGCAATACACAGCAGAGGGAGAGTTGACTTTTTGGCTTCTCCTGCCCTTCTTATCCCCAACTCCCCCTCCCCCCAATCCCCCCACCCACATTTCACACTCCCTGGGCCTGAAGAACAGGATGGAGGCAGCCTGGGGATTGGATGTCCTCTGAGGGTGGTAGGTAGGGGGAATGTCTGACCAGGCAGGTGACAGACAATGCCTCAAAACCCTAAGGACTGGAGCTTTAATGGTGGAAGGATGGATGGGTGGTGAGTGACACTTCGGGCAGAGGGTCCAGCCTGGACCCTCCCCTCCAAAGCATACCTGTGGAGCAGTATCTACTCCTAGAACCAGGGATGCCTGTACAATTTTCCCTGCTTTACCTCCAGGCTTCCTACTGGAACTCTGGGGCCATTAACCAGGGCACGTTCATGTATCAGATTGCCTGAGCACATCCCTACCTGCAGGCTGGAGGCCTTGGGAGAGAAGGGACAGTGGCCAGGGGTGGAGACCAACCTCTGGGGCCCAAAACCACTTGCTAGGAAAAGTCACGCTCAATTCTGTGGTCTTGTAAACCGAGAGCAAACTCAGGGGAAATGAGTTGCCTCCAGGCTGAGGTAAGGGTTTCTTTTACCCAGGCAGGCCCCCACCTCCTTGAGGTGGTGATCAGTATGTGGGGGTGGGGTGCTCAGGATTGAAGGGGTTCAGGCTGAGTAGGTCTGAAACTCCGTAGGTTTCCCTAAGAGCTCACATGGGGCTGTCAGGGGTGGTGGGGTGGTAGTGTGGGGCAAGATCTCAACCAGGATCTCCCTGCCTCCACCGAGGGTGGAGGCTGCCTGCCAGACTGCTTTCCTAGAAGCCCAGAGCATCCTCACCCCGCAGCACATGTACCCGGCCATGCTGAGAGGAGGGAAGGTGGGACTCCGGGCTGCCTGGGGACGAGTGAGAGCTGTGAGAATGGTCTGCTCCCTACCTGGTCAGAACTGGGAGTTCTCTCGGTGTCTGTGAACCTGCGGTGTGTGCATATCATGGGTGGAAGTGAAAGAGGTGGGAGGTGTGAGTGTAGGAGCCGTTTTGCGTGTAAATGTTATGCGGCTCTGTCAGTTGTAGGGGCTGCCAGTGGGGAGCAAGGATGTCTTGGCAAGTCTGCTTTGTTATCATGGCTGGATGTGGGCATGAATCTGCCGGATGTGTGAGTCTACATGTGTGTCAATATCCCTCCAGTGGGACAGGCGAGTCCCCATGGTGATGTGAGAGAGTGTGAACCCACTGAGTGGATGGGCAAAGTGCGTCCATCTAGGGTCAGGCTGTGTATTTAGCCAGCGCCCATCACTGACCCAAGGACAGGAGTTCCCATCCCAGGGCTCAAATTGCCCTCAATTAATTGCCGGTTGATACCTGGCTAATACCCCAGCCCTTTGGGTCTCTCCCTAATCCCATCAGCCTTCTCAGAGCTTAGCTGTTGTTGTTCAGTTGCTAAGTCATGTCCGACTCTTTGCAACCCCATGGATGGCAGCACGCCAAATTTTCCTCTCCTTCACCTTCTCCCTGAGCTTGCTCAAACTCTTATCCATCGAGTCAGTGACGCCATCCAACCATCTCATCCTCTGTCATCCCTTTCTCCTCCTGCTTTCGATCTTTCCCAGCATCAGGGTCTTTCCCAAGGAGTTGGCTCTACCCATCAGGTGGCCAAAGGATTGGAGCTTCAGCGTCAGTCCTTCCAATGAATATTCAGGACTGATTTGCTTTAGGATTGACTGGTTTCATCCTGCTATCCAAGGGACTCTCAAGAGCCTTCTCCAACACCACAGTTGGAAAGCATCAATCCTTTGGCGCTCAGCCTTCCTTATGGTCCAACTCTTACATCCATATGTGACTACCGGAAAAGATGAGGACGCTACAAACTGTTGGCGGCACAAAGCCTCCAGGTCACATTTTTAAAGGAAAATTGCTGGTGATGCTTCTGTCCCCCACTTCCAGAAAGTGGCTTTTGGCGCAACTGTGTCATCATGCTAGGCTGGCGATGAGGAGCACCTGACGATTCTCCCTTATCCATGCCGTCAGGAATCTGGGGGCCATTAGTATAATAGAGCCCATTTGTGCAAAGCAGAAAAAAATGCCTGGGCCTTTGTGTGAGGCAGAGAGGAAGTGAGGCAGCAGGAGGCAGTGCGTGGGGGAGGCTGGAGACTGAGAGGGGCCCTCTGAGAGGGGCTTCCTGCCCAGAAACAGGGTGACCTGGTCAGCTTCTGAGGCTCCAGGGCAGGGCTGACAGTAGCACCCGCAGGGATATGCTCTGGACCTGGGGGATGAGGAGGGGAGGGGGTGTCTCTATGCTCAGTGAGGGAGCCACAGCCGGAGAGCGCAGGGGAGGGGGCGTCTTGCACCCACATCCCTTATGATTCTAGGTCCTCTCACCTGTGTGGCAATCCTAAGAGTGGAATTAAAAGGCCCACCAACTGTTGTCTCAGTGACTTCACAGGAAAGACATTCCTTCCCTCCCCCTCTTCTCGTACTATCTCTCAGATCCCGTAACCCACCTCCTCCAAAGACTTCACAGTTATAAATAAATTCATTCCTTACTTGTGAAAAGAAAGGTCATATTGGATGACATCAGCTGCTTCAGCCCTTCAGCTCCACGCACTCCTGATTGCCCCTTGTGCTTGCTGTGCTTGGTCGCTCAGTCGTGTCTGACTCTGTGTGACCCCATACACCCCAGGCTCCTCTGTCCATGGGATCCTCTAGGCAAGAATACTGCAGTGGGTTACCATTCCCTTCTCCAGGGGGTCTTCCTGACCCAGAGACAGGACCCGGGTCTCCCGCATCGCAGGCAGATTCTTTACCATCTGAGTTACCTTCATCCTCAGCCAAAGGTGGGCTCCAGCAGAGAAAGGTCTCCCACTGCTGCTCATCCAGGGAGGGTTGCTGGCTGACACTGGGGAAGGTGTGTACGTTGGGGCCTTATCTTGATTCCAGCCCCACCTCTTAAAACACAAACAGAGACCCACAGGGCAGACAGGGTTGCCTCTCCCAACAGAATTGCTGGGCTGTTGGGCAGAGAGTTGCCAAATGATTTTCTCCCCCTCTTGAGCTTCCTTGAGGGAAATTTTGAGGAAATAAATTTCTTCCCAGTATTCTGTGGACTGGTTCCAGCTAGCTTCCCTGTGGCACAGAAAATGATAGCAACGTTTATTGGGTACTTCATGCCAAGGGCTTTTAAGTAGATCTTGAAGGGAGAAGCTGTGAGCAGTTCTGTTCCTTAAAAGAGAGACAGCAGGTGACTCTGCCAAGCTCACACATACAGCAAATCCAGAGCCAAGACTGAAGCCCAGGAGTTGACCATCGGAGCCCTTGTATGTACCCACCAGGCTACTGTGATTCTTAAGAGAAGGTGGATTTGTCGTATGTAGCCTGAGGGGAGGAGAGAGGTGCGGGGACAGGTGGATCATTACAGGGAAGCTGAGTCACAGGGCGAGTGTTTCTGGAAAGGAGCCCAGCCCCAGAGTTGGCTCCCTGAAACGGTGGGAAAAGCTGGACACAGCCGGCATACACCTGGAGGGAAGGACTGAAGGCTTGGCTTGGCCCGTGGGTACAAGTCAGGATAGAGAACAAGAAAGGACCAGTAGTCCTGAGCAGTGAGGGTTCAGGGCCTGGGGCTGGCCAGAAAGTGAGACCCTGGAGCAGCCCCCGGCCCACGTCTCTGATGCTCCAGGTGTCCCTGGCTCACAGTGTTTTAGTCAATTCTGGAGTCTGAGCTGGGCTGGAGAGCGTGCTGGGGATGGAAGACCTCAGGGGAACTGTAATCTCCAGGATGGGTCTTTGGAGGAAGAGCTGGCCAGCCCCATGGCTGATGGTGGAAAATACTCCAGTGCCATTTTTTCTCTTGATATCTTGAGATTCTGCCTCATTAGTACACAGAGAGCCTCCTGAACTTTTTCCCAGCTGCATAGTATTCTGTCTGTGGACGTTTTATAATTTACTAGCCAATCCTATCCTAGTAGGGGCTTCCCTGGTGACTCAGGTGGTAAAGAATCCACTTGCAATGCAGGAGACCTGGGTTCGATCCCTGGGTCAGGAAGTTCTCCTGGAAAAGGAAATAGCAACCCATTCCAGTATTCTTGCCTGGAGAATTCCATGGACAGAGGAGCCTGGCGGGTTACAGTCCATAGGGTTGCAAAGAGTCAGACACAACTGAGCGACAAACATTTTTGCTTTTTCACGCCTTAGGGGACATTTAATTTGTCATCTGCCATGATAAGCATTACACTTTGGTCTGTAGGATAAATTCCTAGAAGCAGAATTAACAAATCAAACAGTGCAAGCCTTTATAATTGTTTGACATGTTGCCAACCATAGTGATTTACTGATTCACCAACAGCGAATGGAGGAGAGAAGAGATCCCACCAGAGGCTAGTGGGGCACTTTCGCAGCAGCCTCTGGGAAATCCATACCCTTTGCCCCTTTTCAGAAGGTGGTGGGTCAAGGACACTTCATCCAGTGATTAGCACCTAAAGAATAAGTAAGACTTCACCCTGGCAGAGCTTCCCCCTTGAGATGTGTTATGGGGAGAAGGCTATCCAGGTGGCCCCAGCAGGGCAGGGATTGGGGTGGGAATGGACAGCAAGCAGCACAGCAGTGATAAGCTTGATTCTTTTTAAAACAAGTTTAAACAACACTCAACATGATCATTTCATGAGTAACCCATGTTATAAATAGCATATCTTATTATTCCTAAAATAACCAAACAACTCCACATTTCTAAGAAATGTTTTGAAATGTAAAATGATTATTTTTAAGGCTAGGAAAAATAAGCCCAAATATTAACAGTAGCAAGATAGAGGCTAAGATAGAAATGGGTTTTAGAACCAGACAAACCTGAGTTGAGCCCTGTTCTACTCACACCAGCTCTTCATTAGGGCTCAGTTTCTATGGTCATAAAACAGGGCTCATATCAGTGTGAAGGGTCAGGGGGCAGAGGCTCGTGTGGAGAGTGGTGGGTGGGGGGCGTCCTTGAAGTGTGGTTCCCGGCAGAGTTTGCACTCAACGACTGGTGACTCTTATCACTGCAGGATGGTGACCTTGTGGTTAGTTTTTTCCTTTTATATTCTGGTCAGTTTGTTAGACGTCTTATTTTTAGAATCAAAAAAAAGAAAAGAAAAGAGAAAACCTCATGAAACAAAGCAAAGGTGAAGAGTGATAGGTGACGAGTGATACACAGGGAGCAAAGGGCAGAGAGACAGATGTTCGTTAGAAACTGTGGCTCTGGGCCTGGAACTTAACCTGCAGTTAACAAGGTTGAGAGAGTCAGGTGGGCGCACCCACAGGTTTCCTTATTAAGCATTTCCTGCCTTTGAGCCCACCCACCGGTCCCCAGTGTACATATCTCAGGGAATCCCCAGGCTAACACGCCCTTCCTCGCGCACGCCCACTCCCAGCAAGCAGGCCGATAGGGCTGGGCTTGGGGTTTACCGGAGCCCACCCCGCCTCGCCCTCCACCCGCTGCTCTCAGCCTGTGCGCTTGGGCTGGGGCGTCTGACGCTCGGGTGATGTCAGGGAAGGAGCGAGGACCAGGGACCACAGCGTCTATGCTTTGTCCCACGTGGCTCTGCCTCACCTTCCTGTACTTTGTTTCTTTTTTATTTATTACAATATTATTTTAAATTAATTTTTATTTGAGTATAGTTGCTTAAGGATATTGTCTTCTTTTTTTACTGTAAGTATTTTAAGGTCTTTCTTTTAGGTAAATCCTGTGCTACATGACTTCGGTCGTGTTCGACTCTTTGAGACCCCATGGACTATAGCCCACCGGGCTCCTCTGTCCATGGGATTCTCTAGGTAAGAATAATGGAGTGAGTTGCCATTTCCTCCTGTGGATCTTCCCAACCCAGAGATTGAACCCGAGTCTCCTGTGTCTCTTGCATTACACGTGGATTCTTTACTACTGAGCCACCAGGAAAGCCCTTAGGTAAATTGGGCTTCATCAAAATTTAAAACTTTGTGCATCAAGGACACAACTGACAGGGTAAAAAGGCAACCCACAGAATGGGATGAAATATTTACAAATAAATATCTGAGGAGGGATTAATATCCAGAATATATAAAACTTAACAATAAAACAACCCAATTCAAAGATGAGAAAAGAACTTGAAGAGACATTTTCCCTACAATGATAAAGAAATAGCCAGTGAGCGCATGAAAAGATGTTCAACATCACAAATCGTTAGGAAAATGCAAGTCAAAACCACAAGGAGAGATCACTTCACATGTGGTAGCTATCATCAAAAAAGCAGAAGACAAGTGTTTGGCAGGGATGTGGAGAAACTGGAAACATGTGTATT
Source organism: Bubalus bubalis (assembly GCF_019923935.1). Classification (NCBI taxonomy): domain Eukaryota; kingdom Metazoa; phylum Chordata; class Mammalia; order Artiodactyla; family Bovidae; genus Bubalus; species Bubalus bubalis. Next base: position 30,972,785 of record NC_059179.1, on the reverse strand, counting down.
GCTGGTAGGAATGGGAAGTGTGCAGCCTCTATGGAAAACAGTATGGAGGTTCCTCAAAAAATTAATCATAGAATTATGTACCCAGAAATTCCACTTCTGAGTATATATACAAAAGAAATGAAAGCAGGGACTCAAATAAATGTCTGTACGCCTTCGTTCACAGCAGCACTCTTCACAGTAGTCAAAGTGGAAACAACTCAAATGTTAACTGACAGATGAATAGATCAGCAAAGGTGCTGTATACAAACAGTGGAATGGTATTCTTTCTTTCCTTCTTTTTTGACTGCGTGGCATGTAGGATCTTAGTTCCCTGACCAGGGATTGAACCTGTGTCCCTTGCATTGGAAGCACGGAGTCTTATCCACTTGACCACTAGGGAAGACCCCAGTATGCTATTGGGCTGGCCAAAAAGTTTTTTTGGTTTTAAGGCCTCCCTGATGGCTCAGATGGTAAAGAAAAGTAAAAGTGGCTCCGTCCTGTCCATGGAATTCTCCAGGCCAGAATACTGCTGTGGGTAGTCATTCCCTTCTCCAGGGGATCTTTCCAACCCAGGGATCAAACCCAGGTCTCCTGCATTGCAGGCAAATTCTTTACTAGGTGAGCCACCAAGGAAGCCCAAGAATACTGAAGTGGGTAACCTATCCCCTCTCCAGTGGATCTTGCCAACCCAGGAATTGAACCTGAGTCTCCTGCATTGGAAGTGGATTCTTCACCAACTGAGCTACCAGGGAAGCCATTAGACAGTAAAGAATCCATCTGCAATTCAGGTAGACCTAGGTTCGATCCCTGGGTTGGGAAGATTCCCTGGAGAAGGAAATGGCAACCCACTCCAGTATTCTTGCCTGGAAAATGCATGGACAGAAGAGCCTGGCAAGCTACAGCCCATGAAGTCTCAAAGAGTTGGACACAACTGAGTGACTTTCCCTTTTAAAAAATAAAAGACACATTTTTTATTTTCACGAAGAATTTTATTAAACAGTGTATTTGACTGAACGACTTTCACTTCACTTCACTTTGCTAACCAAATGAAATTTTGGGCCAACCCACTATCTTAAGAAATTCTAGCAGATGCTACAACATAAACCTCAAAGACACACTAAGTGAAATAAATCGGGCAAGAAAAGGACAAATATGATTCCTTTATAAGGGATTCTATTTATAAAGGATACCTGGAACAGACAAATTTTTGGAGACAGAAAGTAGAATAGCTGTTACCAGGAGCTGGAGGAGATGGGAAACCGGAGTTACTGTTTAATGGGTATGGAGTTTCAGTTTGGGGTGATGAGAAAATTCTGAAGATGTACTACTGACGCTGAACCGTGCAATTAAAAATGGTTAAAATGGAAAGTTTTACATATACTCTACCATAATAAGAAAAATCTGATGCAAGGACCATTAAATATCTCAGTGTAGAGAATAGCTTGCTCATTCTACAGAGAAATAGATTGAGGCTCAGAGAGGTGGGGAAAGTCATTCCTTTAACATCATTTTTGATACCTGAAGTGTAACAAGTATTCTTGAATTTAAACAATACAGATAACAACTGAAACCGCTTTGGGCCACCCTTCTTAGCCACATCCCCTCCCCAGGGGGTAACAACGATGAAATCACTTTGTGTGGATTCTTCTAGATCTATTTTGGTAGGTGTGCAGAAATGGAATCATTTTGTACTTACTTTGCAACTTGCCCTTTATACTTGGTGCTCTTTCTTGGAGCTCTTTCCCGGTCAGTTCATATGAGCCAACTCACTCATCTACATTGCTGTGTCGTGTGTCAGAGAATGCATGTTGAACAGTTGAATGTTCCCCTACTGTTGGACGCTTGGGCTATTCTCAGTATTTGGTGATAACAGACAATTCAGCATAAGTTCCTCTTTTTGCACATGCAGAAGAGTTTCTTTAAGAAAACGTCTATTTACTTATTAAGGTTACAAGCTTACATGAATGAATGTCAGTAAAAAGTTGCCATTTATTAGTGCTCAGGGATGGCTAGATATTTTCCATCATAATCTCACACATCATTACTCCTCCAGTTAACCCCATGAGGAAGTCCAATCACTGTCCCCACTGATAAGGTATAAGTCCAGAAAACGTGAGTCATTTGCCCGGATCACAGAGCTTACAAAAGGACCCTGGGCCAACCGTGAAAGGCCTCTCAGTCTGTGATCTCCTAAAGACAAGGCCTTGGGGCTCTTTCCTGCTGTGCCCCCGAATGTGTGATTGATCTGGAATGTCACGGGCACCAACAAACACTCCTTGAATATGGCTGAGCAAATGAAGTGGTGGCTGGGTGAGTGGAGCCCTCCTGCAGCTGCGGGCAGTCTGTGGTCAGTGTTTGTTCACAGCCCTGTCTGTCCACTCATTCTGCCCACTGTCCCGGCCCCAACACCATCAGGAAACCTGGCTCAGACACCACCAGTCTCTCAATCTCACTCTCAGCTGCCCCAGAGCACTTCCTTCAACTCCATTTACCGAAGGGTGAATTACTGACCGGGTGCCCTGGACCCCCTGCTCCGTTATGGTCACCATCCCCAGTCACGTGACCAGACCCACTGGGCCTTCAACACTCAGTCCAGCCCCGGCTCTGATCCCTCAGGGGCTCCCGGAGCACTTATCCTCCTGCCCTTAGATGCTTTCTTGTTTAAAGTTAGAATGGCCATTATCCTCCTTGAAAATGCTTCTCGGTGTGTCCTATACAGATGAAGAAGCTGAGGTACAGAGAGGCCACGTGACCTGCCCAGCATCCTGGGCAGAGGGCAGCGGATGGCAGCGGGCAGCAGACCCAGGTCTTGGCGGCCTCCACGGTCAATGCCCTTCCTGTCACACTCTGGCAGCTTCAAGGATAAACCTGAAAGAGGCTCACTTCTTATCAAATGGGAGTTGCACAGGATCTAGAGCTGGAAGAAACATTTGCTTCCTGATACCAGCTCTGTCCCCAGAACTGCACGGAATTAATCCCAGCCCCGGACATGTGGCGGATGGTTCAAGTGCCCGAGGAGTTGAGACTGTCGTTATCCAGGTTCAGTGGACCTCTCGTCTCCTGGTTCCCTGGGGCTCTGACTCGACTTCTCTCTGTAGTCAGCTCCCTAAGAGCAAGGCCTTCTCTTACACTTCTGGGTCCTCCTGCTAGCTCCTGACCTGAATAGATGCTGATTAAACATTTCTTTTACTCCTGTTTCAGTCACTTGCTCTTCAGCTGTTGATCCCAAATCAAATGGGGTCAAGCAGGCAAGGAAAATTATCAGTTCCCTGTGTAATACCCAAAGTTCTGGCCTTCCCAACAACAGCATCTTCCGTTGCTGTGGGCCTTTGTCTGCACTGGGCTCTGTCCGAATAGCCATTGCCTCACTTCCTGTTCACATCAACTCCAAGAAGAAGGGACAGGAAGTGGAGGCTCTGGAGTAACTTACCCACAGTAATACAGCTAAGATATGACAGCCTGAGATCAAAACCTTGCCTCGTGGCCATTACACTTGATATTCTCCAGCTGTCTCAGCCAGGCTCCAGTAGGAAATGGCACACTCAAGTTGGGTTATTAAGGAGGATGAATAAAGGGACCCTATGCAAAGGTGTGAGCAGAGTTAGGAGAGCCACAAATGAGATCACGGTACCCCTGGCTGGAGCTAGCATAAATGGGAGGGGATGGTTATGGGCACCTGAGCCCAGAGGCTATGTAGAGGGGCACCTCCTGGCAGGAGTTGTGGTCTTCAATGAAGGGACATAGGCAGCAACCCTTCAAGGAGGAAATAAATATTCCCAACTTACTCATGCCTCTTTTCCTCCTTCCATCCAATCTCCAGTCAGCGTCCCACTGGACAAATCTATTTGGAAGCCAGGGAGCAAGAGAGCCCCTGATATGATCCACAGAAGTCAGCTTCGGGACACAGAGGAGGGTTAGAGAGTGGATGGGGAGGGGAGGGCAGTAGTCAGAAGGTCCCCAGCACACTGACTAATCTGGCAGAATTTACAGACTTGGAAGTTGTGGCTGAAAGACCAGTGTACCTTGGGATCTATGTGTCACAAACAGAGATGGAGATTTTCTTCCTTATTTAAAATTCAACCTCATCTGCATTAACCTTGTCTCAAAAGCAACTGTTTCTCCTCCCCATCACCTCTACCAAAGGAAACAGGCAGATGGAAGGCTAAATGTTGGGTGGGCCCCTTCCTAGGTAGGGTGGCAGTATACCCCAGAACTCAGACCACTCAGTTTCACCTTCCTTTCCAAAAAAGGACCCCAGACCCACCATGAGCCTCCACCTAGAAATGTAAGTACTTTGCGAAGGAAGAACCTTGGATGAGACCACGACAACTCCCCAAAGAGCTCAGGTCACCAGTCCTGAAGGCTTTACTGAGAATGCATCGCATATGCCCTGTACCGTACTCGTGAGGAGGGCATACATTTGAATCAGACCCAGGCCCTGCCCACATTTGGCACAGTCTAGTAGGAAACTCAGACACATAAAACATAAATTAGAGAACATCATGGTAAGTGTACTGGTAGAAGTGTGTACACGCACAACTCAAAAATAAAAAGACAATAAGCTGAAAAAAAAATAAGCAAAGGACTTGAATAGACATTTCTCCAAAGATGTATAAATGGCCTATAAACAACATGTTCAACACTGCCATTAGTCATTAGAGAAATGCAAATCAAAACCACAATGAGATACCATTTCACACCTACTGGGATGACCTTAATCTAAAAGGCAGATAATAACAAGTGCTAGAAAGGTGTAAAGAAACTGGAACCCTCATACACTGTTGGTGGGAATGCAAAAGGCACTTTGGAAGAGTCTGGCATTTCCTCAAAATGTTAAGCAGAGAATTATCATATAATCCAGCAATTCCACTCCTGGGTATATACCCCAAAGAACTGAAAACATACGTTCACACAAAACCTTGTACACCAACTCTTAGTAGCATTGTCTAGAATAGCTCCAAACTGAAAACAACCCCAACATTGATTGAATGATAAATGAATAAGTAACATGGTATGTTCATACAATAGAATATTATTCACCCATAAAAATTAATGGAGTACACTCAACTGATAGCAGTGAAGCTATTTCAGTGTAGTAAGATTTCATCTTTTCCCATGTGAGGGGATGTAAAGCAATTAATATCTTAAAAATGAAAATTATAAAAGTTTGAAATGGACATTAAGAACCAGGGAAATTTCTGAAAAGAAACAAACCCCAAGATTTTAAATTGAAAATGTATTCTTTTCCTCCATAAAAATGGGATTTAATATTTAATTTTAAAATCTGTTTTTAATTAATTTTTTAATCTGTTTATCCAATTTAATTTTTGTTTGTTTTGAGTTCTTGCTTGTGGCCACACTGTGGGGCATGCAGGATCCTAGTTCCCCAACCAGGGATGGAACTCACGCCTCCTGTAGTGGAAGCACGAACAGCAGAACTGCCAAGGAATTTCTGTTTGTCCGATATTTATTTTTAACACATATCACGTTTCCATTGGATTCTTTTTTATATACTTCCGGTTAATTTAAAAGAAAAAATAATCCACACAGGTAAATAAATAAGAGCACTGGGTCTACTAGAGGATTATCTAGGAAGACGACATTTTATTTTTTTTAACTGAATCTTTCATATAGACGCTTCATCCTGATGGTGTTAGGTGAGGTTGATAAGTATGCTGAGAATTTATTATTCGTCCTATTTCTCTTATGACCATAGACGTCATCCATTTTATTAGTCCAAGAAATGCAGTCTTTTTTTTAAAAAAAGATCTTTAAAGTGTTCTTGTCCTGCCTTCTTCTATCATCTCCTGCCCTACTAAGAAAAGGTGAGCACAGAAACACATGGGGAAGTGAATGTGATGGTGAACTAATATTTACAAAAACAAGAGCACATATTTGAAACAGATTCTGGTCTCTTATTATAGACATTATAAATATTTTGTGTGAATTAAAATTGTAATAATTATACTTTTACCAATCTTTACATGCAGTGCAAAAAAATTATATGGAAACTGATTGAATCATCTCAGTAGAAATGGATGAAAAAGTGTGAGATGGGTATAAAATTTATTTAAATTTAATACTTAATTTGTTTAGTATATACATGTGACTTGCTAAATAAATCTAGAGTCATTCATTTTGAATAAGAAGCTACTGTTTTCCTATTGTGTAATAACTATCTTATTCAGGAAAATAGCTTGGTCAAACAATAAAATATATTGTTACCTTAAAAAAATGAAGTACTGGATATATGCTACAACATGGACAAATCTTGAAAACATTATGCTAAGTGAAAGAAGCTAGACATAAAAGGCCACGTATTGTATGATTCCATCTGTATGAATGTTCAGAATAGGTGAGTCCACAGGGAGAGAAAGTAGATTAATGATTGCCAGGACTGGGGTTAGATGGGAAAGGAAAGTGATTGCTAGTGGGTGTGGAGTTTATTTGGGGGATGATGAAAATGTTCTAGACTTAGTGGTGATGGTTGTACAGTTTTGCAAATATGCTAAAAACACTGAATTGTACATTTTAAAAGAATGACTGTTACGGTATGTGAATTATATCTCAATAAAAAGAAATAAAGAGAAATATGCAACAGTATGAAGGTAAGCAACCCACAGAAAGGATAAGGATAGTTACAAGGGCTTCCCAGGTGGCTCAGATGGTAAAGCATCTGCCTACAATGCCGGAGACCTGGGTTCAATCCCTGGGTCGTGAAGATCCCCTGGAGAAGGAAATGGCAACCCACTCCGGTACTCTTGCCTGGAAAATTCCAAGGACAGAGGAGCCTGGTAGACTATAGTTCATGGAGTTGCAAAGAGTCGGACACGACTGAGTGATTTCACTTCAGGTGGCTCAGTGGTAAAGAATCCGCCTGCCCGTGCAAGAGTCGCAGGAAGGAACCCAGTGGGTTCAGTCCCTGGGTCAGGAAGATCCCCTGTAGGAGGGCGTGGCAAACCACTCCAGTATGTTTGCCTGGAAAATCTATTGACAGAGAAGCCTGGTGGGCTACAGTTCATGGAGTTGCAAAAGAGTCAGACATGACTGAGCAACTGAGTGTGCGTGCGCGCGCACACACACACACACACCCTGAATAGTTACAGCTTTGTGGGGAGGTTTCCCAGAGTAAAAGTAGCACCTAAGTCTGGTTTCAAAGGACCACTGAGGTTCATCAAACAGACTAAGTGGGAAGGAAGGTCTTTTCAGGCAGAGAACAGTGCGTGCAAAGGCCCAGCATGAAAACAGTAAACAGTGTAGGTTACTCTGCTACCTGCAAGTCCTCTAGTCATTATGGGCATAAACCTTGGTGTACAAACTCAGAAGTCATTTTTTTAGAAGAGGAATTCATTTCTGACTCCGAGCCCCATTCCTCCAGACTGCAGAAAATGTCATCCCCATCATTTTCAGTGTTTCTAGGTTTGTGAGATGTTCAAGATCCTATTCTCTGCCAAGACATGGGATCACCACCAGTCTCCATGGCTTAGCCCGGAGATACCACTGTCCCTGTCTTTGACTTCCCTGCCTCCATGCGAAACAGGAGTCTTGGTCAAGGTCAGGAACGCACAGCAGATGGTTCCACAACCCTGAAGCACGGGGAAGAGGGGCTGAGCGTCGGGTGACTCCTCTCCAGGGTCTTGCTGTTTCCATACCCCCTGCCAGGAAGCAGAGCCCGGTGGGGCTCCTGCTGCTGGCAGCCTCCCTGTCTCCCACAAGAAGAATTGTTTTCCAGGCCCCGGAGCAGGTGATGTAGGGAAACCTGCTCTTGTCTGCTCCCCTAGGACCTCTGTCCATTCTGGTCAGTCTTCTCCATTTATCTCCTCTGCAAACTTCCTAAACAGCCCTTGGTTTTGGAACAAAGATCCAGCGTTACTGTCAAACTACTCCCCCTTGAATAAGAGGAAGGAAAAGGAGATACTACATAGAGGAAAAAAAAAATAATATTCCAAAATATGTAGCTTTTTAAGTGACCACAGCATCTGATGAGATGGGCTCAGTAAGGCCATAGGGAGGAGAGTCCCTGTGAGGAGCTCAGCCTGAGGTCGCTCCACCCTTCACTGTGTGACCCTCAATCACAAGTCTTTCACAAGTTGGCACAGGGCCCGTACCCCTCCCCTCTCCGTCCCCCACATCCCGTGCTCTGCAAGTCCCTGCCCCGAGGGCTTCAATCCTGCAGAATGTGCGGGGAGCGGGGTGGGGGGCCCAGGCTTCCACCCAGCCCTGAAGCAGGGCATGAATTTGAAGGCGAGGTTGCAAAACCAGGGCCATGGAGGTGGAGGCAGGAAAGTGGGTCCAGACACGTTCTAGAGACCAGGTGAAGGTGGGACAGAGCGGGAGTTGATGAAAAGCAGGACTGTTTGGCCTCCCAAACCCAAGAGAGCCAAGAGGACAGCCAGGAAGAGCAGAGGAAAGTGGAAGCACACGGAGCAGGAGGCTGGTCTGGGTTCCGCTGTCCCTTGATGGGTTGGGTGGTTGGGAGCCATTTAAAGGGTCGGCAGTTGCAGGGACAGGGGCCGTCAGCCTATGGAACCGACAGCTGGGATTTGCAGGCAGCAGGTGGGGGTGCGGACTTGGGGAGGGGGAGCTTCCTCGGGTGCAAAAGAGGGTCTAGCAGGCTGTAGCTGAAGCCGAGGGTGGGCCCAGGGCCCACTGGGAGTCCATCCCCAAGGCGTTCCCACAGGCGGGTGATGGCCGGTGGGGGAAAGCAGAGGGAATCAGGACGCAGAGGTGAAAACAGTGGTCAGCTGACCTGGTCACCAGCTTTGCTTTGTGGGGAGGATGTTTATTTAAGGAAAATCACTCTGTTTACTCAAAGCTTTGGGCCGCAGCCCTCAGGGGTGGAGTTATCAGTGAAAGCTGCGCTGTTAATCAGTTGTAGGGCTTGGCGACAGACCTTCTTCCCTTCCGGAGAGTGGGAGGGACAGAGCCGAGAGGGAGGAGGGGACAGCAAGGGGCTGGCCGGGCCCCAGACAGAGTGGGAACGACTGATCCCAGGAGCAGGAAGGTCACAAGGGAAGTGGCCTTGAGGTGACGCCAGGGCCAGGAGGGCTGCAGCGGGGAGCGTTGCCATGGCGCAGCAGTCATGAGACAAAGCTGGACGGAAATCACACTGTGGGATGCTCCCTGGCCAAGGCCAGGTTGCCCAGAAAGGAAGGGCAAACTTCCTGGATGGGCACCCGGATGCCGAGCCCTGGGGAGGAGGGCAGAGATGGGGGCCGTACTGTTGTTAAGACAGTGGGGTCTCCTGGCCAAGACCTTGAACAAAGCCTGAACAGAGCATGCGCCCCAAAGGATATGTGCTGGAGGTGAGGCTGAGCTCTCACTCAGTAACTTCCCAGCTGCTTTCAACTCTGTTTAGCTAGCTTGGGGAAGGGAGGAGTGTGGGCCTGCCCCCACTGGTAGGCAGGCCTGGCAGGTGGAGTAGGAGCTGATAGGGAGGATGGGTGAGCAGTGAGCAGGCTTGAGCACTGGCCTGGGAGGAACCAGGGAAGCTACCAGGTGCTGTGGGGTCTGGGAGGGCAGCTGGTCCAGAAAGAGGGAGGCGTGTGTATGGAGGAAGGGCTGCTCGGCACCTGAGGTCTCCCTGCTGGCAAGAAATCTCTTTATAGTGGACTCAGGACAGAGCAGGGTCATTCTTGCTGGGAATCTGGACCACAGTCTGGGAACCACTGCCCTGTGAGAACTCAAGGAATGATGAGGGAAGAAAGGAAGGAATGGAGGGAAGGAAGGAGGAAGGCTCTCTCCTAACAATGGCATAAGTGGTACCCACCTCATCAAGGTGTTGGTGAGAAAGTATAGGTAAAGCCCCTGGCCCAAGACACACTAAATGCTCAGCAGAGGCCCCTGGTGTTGTCAGACTATGGGCTTCCCTGGTGACTCAGATGGTAAAGAATCTGCCTGCAATAAAGGAGACCCATGTTCCATCCCTGCGTCAGACAGAGCCCCTGGAGAAGGGAATGGCTACCCTCTCCATTTTTCCTCACCCAGCTTCACTCACGTGTGCCTCCTCCCTCCCTCCCCCCACCCTTCCTTTCCCCCCTCCACACAGGTTGTAGAACCATCAATTATGGGAACATCCAACTTGCTGTTCTAGGTTCATGGGACCCAAGGACCCCTTTCCACCACTTGCTGGCTGTGTGATCTTGAGCTCCCTACTGAACCTCTTTGTGCCTCAGCTTCCTCATTTGGAAAAGGAGGATAAAATGGTAACATACAGAGTTATAAGGGTGAAACGATCTAACACATGTCGAATGCTTAGTGCAGGGCCTGGCCTAGAAAGGAGAAGGAAAGTGAAAGTGTTAGCTGCTTGGTGGTGTCCGACTCTTTATGACCCCATGGACTGTAGCCCGCCAGGCTCCTCTGTCCATGGAATTCTCCAGGCAAGAATACTGGAGTGGGTAGCCATTCTCTTCTTGAGGGGATCTTCCTGATCTAGGGATCAAACCCAGGTCTCCTGCATTGCAGGCAGATTCTTTACCATCTGAGTCACCAGGGAAGCCCAGTGAAGGCTGGAGCTGCTTCATTGGGGGTATTCATGATTTTGCTCCAAGGAGACATGTGCAGATCTGTCAGGCAGAGCCCCTTGAGCCACAGGCAGCCTGTGGGGTGTAGAGTGGAGGTAACACCAGCTCCCATGGAATCTGGAGGCGGACCTACGTGACCACTCCCCACAAGTGTAGATCCTGTGTCCCAGCTCCGGGTTGACGTGGTGGGAAGCAGAGGCCTGCAGCTCTCTCAGTCCTTCCTGAACTCCATAGCAGATCCCTATCTGTCCATGAAAGGTCAAGCCAAGTGACCTCTTCAGACAGCAAAGCCCCTGGCCATGCTTCCTGCCCCACACAGCAGTTTCTTTTTCTTAATTGAACTACAACTGCTATACAATATTACAGAAGTTACAGGTGTACAATATAGTGAGTCCCACTTCTTAAAGGTTGTACTCCATTTACAGTTATTTTAAAATATTGGCTATATTCTCTGTGTACAATATATCCTTGTAGATTTCTTTTTTTTTTTTTTGGGCCATGCCTCTTGGCTTGTGGGATCTTAGTTCCCCAACCAGGGACGGAGTTCATGCTCCCTTCTGTGGAAGCATAGAATGCTAACCACTGGATTGCCGGAAAATCCCTGCTTGCAGATTATTTTATACCTAATAGTTTGTACTTCTTATTGGCCCATCCCTATTTTTAATCCTTTGTTGCCCCTCCCCCCACCACTGGTTATTACTAGTTTGTTCTCTATATTCATGAGCCTGCATCTTTTTTGTTATATTCACTGCTGCTGCTAAGTCACTTCAGTCGTGTCCAACTCTGTGCGACCCCATAGAGGGCAGCCCACTAGGCTCCCCGGTCCCTGGGATTCTCCAGGCAAGAACACTGGAGTGGGTTGCCATTTCCTCTCCAATGCATGAAAGTGAAAAGTGAAAGCGAAGTCAGTTTGTTGTATTTTTTAAACTCCACATGTCAGTGATATCATACATTTGTCTTTCTCTGACTTGTTTCAAATTAGCATAATGCCCTCCAAATCCATCCATGTTGCTGTCAATGGCAATTTTTTTTGTGCCTGAGTAGTCCACGGTATTCACACACCACATCTTTATTCATTCATCTGTTCATGGGCGCTTCAGTTGCTTCCATATCCTGGCAGTTATAAATAATGATGCTATGAACACTGAGGTACATGTATCTTTTCGAAACAGCGTTTGTTTCTTTTTTAAACTATGTAACCAGGAGTTAACTTGCAGGGTCATATGGTAGTTCTATTTTTAGTCTTCTGAGAATCCTCCATACGGTTTTCTACAGTGACTGCATCGATTTACATCCCCACTAACGGCGGTTTCCTTTTCTCCACATCCTCGCGAGCATTTGGTACTTGTGTTCTTCTTAATGACAGACATTCTGAGAGGTGTGAGGTGATATCTCACTGCGGTTTTGATTTGCATTTCCCTGATAATCATCGGATGTTGAGCATCTTTTAAGCAGTTTCTTATAAAAATACAAAAAGGCCATCTGAAACCTACATGGTTTTTAGACAGATGGGTGCTATCTTAAAAACCATACAAACATCAGTGAAATGGGGCTATGCATCAAGCCAGATGTCCTTTGAGGAAGAGGGACACTGGAGATTGTTTTCTTAAAGGAAGGGGTGCCTTCCAAGAAACCTGCAGTGGTGAGTTGGCAGGTGCACGTCAGGGAGAGTGGCCAGCTGGGCCCATCTGGCTGGGGAGGGAGTGAAGCAAGAGACCTGGGCCACTGGGGTTTGCTGGACAAGGGGACCTTGTGATGATTACCCAGGAGAGCTTTGCAGAATGAAGCTGCCCTGGGGGTTCAAGTCATGCCCTCCTCATTGCTACTGGAAGTCAGGAAGGCTGCCCTGTGTCTCGACTACAGGATTCAGGGTATGGCCAACTGCTAGCCCCGTTTCCTTGGTGTCTGCTTCTCCTCCTTGTCCTTCCAAACATATCGATGAAACACCTCCTCCTGCCAACTCCAGGGGCCCCAGTGGATTGGAAGGACCTGGCTGCAGGCCCTCACGTACCCATGACCACTACATGAGCGCTGCTGGTCCATTACCACCGTGGTCCCTCCTGGTTCCAGCCCCACCCTCACTGGCACCTTGGACTCCAGCAGGTTGAAAATTTCCAAGGTTTCTCAGGTTCTCTATCACTTCTGGGTCTCTGTGTGGGCTGCCCCCCGTCTGGAATAAAGCCTTCTAGCCATTGTCTGCTGACCAACCCTTCCTCAAGACTCAGACCAAACATTACCACCTCTGGGGGCCTTTCCTATCCCTTGGTGGCTGGTGCTTCCTCCTTGCGCTCCCCTGCACCCTATTTCTATCTTGATTTCAGGACTTATCACTTGGATAATGCACAAGGAGACTACCTTAGATTCCCCCCAAATGGGGCCTGAATAAGGACTTGGGCACAGGTAATTTATGCCAAAGGTGATGCTGCAGGCAAGGGATGGGAAAGGAGGGAAGGGTGAGTGATCAAGATGGTCCTCTGTGGGAACTGGTGGTTCAGCTCCCTAGAAGCACCCAAAAAGTCTTCAGAAGGCCTGTCTGTCCCAGGGAAGGAGGCCTGTGTTCACCCACTGGCTTTGCCCCCCACTGCCAGTTAGTTGCTCTGGGGGAATGACCCCCTGCACGCTGCAGACCCACAACCTCTTGCAGACCCAGCAGGTACCCGCAGGTGGCAGACAGCCCTGGGGCAGGCACCAGGGATGTAAGCTGGGATGTGGTTGGGTTTGCTGGGTACTGCCCAATGCAGCCATGGCTGAAAGCAGAGAGGGCTCAGGGGGTGTGGGATGGGCCCCAGGGATAGCCCTGTAGACCCCCGGGAGAGCGGAGCCATGTTCTGCTCATCCTACTGTTCTTGGCAAGTGCTGAGTAAATGTGGAATGACCAAGACATTAAGGGTGCGGAAACCAAGTGGCCCTGCCAGGGCCGGGGTCTATAGCTGAGAACGCTAGTCTCCTGACTGTCCCTCTATGGGGCTAGGGGGTCTCCTCCCTGTTGTCCACCCCACTACCTACTCTTAGCTTAGAGCATCTTCTGAAACTAGGTTCTATTGGCTAAAGGGACAGGAAGATCCCTGTGTGATCTCCAGGGATCAGATACAAGGGGGGCAGTGGAATTTCTAGGTCCTATAGTTAGCTCCACCTGCTTTTAATTATGGTGTCTCCTCATGCAAGAGTCAAATGTTAGGAAGAGCGTCAGGATGGTCTTTTCAAATTATATGAACATCGTTTGTCCAGGAAAGGGTGGGGCACTTTGGTGGACAGTCCTACAAGACAATCCCATGGTCAAGGGGTATTCCTCAAAGCAAAACCAAGATGCCATCACTGGATGTGTAGGTGGATGAGGGCAGCCTAAAACTACAGGCTGTAAAATTGGGAAAAAATCACTAACATCTTTATGCCACGGACTTGAAGGACACCCACAAAATCATGTATGTGGTGGGACTTAGAAACCTATGCGATATCCTCAGATAGAAGTTTCTGCTGCTAAGTCGCTTCAGTCATGTCCAACTCTGTGTGACCCCAAAGATGGCAGCCCACTAGGCTGCCCAGTCCCTAGGATTCTCCAGGCAAGAACACTGGAGTGGGTTGCCATTGCCTTCTCCAATGCATGAAAATGAAAAGTGAAAGTGAAGTCGCTCAGTCGTGTCCAACTCTTCGTGACCCCATGGACTGCAGCATACCAGGCTCCTCCACCCATGGGATTTTCCAGGCAAGAGTACTGGAGTGGGGTGCCATCGCCTTCTCCGAGAAGTTTCTAGTGAGTCCATAAAATGTTAGCTGGTAAGAAAGGAGCTGGCCATGGTGCCCGGATGCAGCCAGATCTTCCTCTGGGCACTTTACAAACTGCAAATCCTTGTCCCCACCCTTAACCAGGAACTGCCTCTCAAATGTTATAACTAATGGAGTCGTTGCCTTGTGACCTGCCTCTTCTCAGCCATGGGTATTCATTCTATCAGTTTCTTCTTTGAATACCAACTATAGTTTAAGGGCTTTATGACTTTATTTTTTAAATTTTTAACTGGAGGATAATTGTTTTACAATGTTGTGTTAGTTTCTGCTGTACAACCAGGTGCATCAGCTGTAAGTGTACATATACCCCTCCCCCTTGAGCCTCCCTCTCGCCCCACCCCTCAACCCACCCCCAGACACACCAACTATTAACCAGGTCTTTGGGGCTCCAGAATAAGACCTCCTTGCCTTCAAGAAGCAGGCAGCAGAGATAAACAAGTAACTATTTCTGTAGCAGTCAAATGCGATGGCTTCAAGAACACAGGCAAGCACGAGGCGTTCTGGTGCTATGAAGGAGGGAGGGGTCCGCTCTTTCTTTTGTTTGAATAGACGTCAGTCCAACCTCAATGCAAGTCTTACTCCAAGTGAAGGATAGAGGGAAGGGAGGTGGGGTGAAAGCAATGCCGACTGTTTAAGGAAAGCCTGGCAAGGCTGTCGGGGGCGCCCAGGCAAAAGCAGCAGGCACAGGAGTCTGTTGTCTCCCAGGACCGGTCTGCACAGCATCCCTGATGCCCCATCACTGGCTGAGTGCAGCCCACAGTGATAGCTTTCGGTGAACGGTGTCGGATTCATGATCTCTGAAGAAGATTTAACTTCGGGACCAGGGACCAGGCTTGATCACTCAAGAGCTTTTGTATAGCTGAGTTTTATTAAAGTATAAAAAGGGACAGAGAAAGCTTCTGACATAGACATCAGAAGGGGGACAGTGTCCTCCTGCTGGTCTTTAGCAAGCTGTTTTATGTCTGTGAGAAAGCTATTAATCAGATGAGAGAGACGCCTCAAGGCTGACAGAGTTTCACCAGGCCCCTCTCCCACAACATGCATTTTTGAGATAGGATGGTACGAGGTGTGTTGTCCCCAGCCATAAAGCAATTGATATGAATATGGTTTGTTGAGCTATTACCAGCCCAAGGTTTGAGAAAAGAAAAAAGGTAGTCTTAGGTGGAACCATTTTGAAGAAAGGCAAATTCCAAAGCAAATACACAATTTCATTAACATAGCTTAAGAAAAACATTTCCATAGAGAAACCTCCTTTTAATTTTGTATGGAGAAGGAAAAAAAAATCTAACTAAAAATCTAATTGTAGTTTGTTTCCTCCTGCCGTTTAAGGGAGAGATAAAAAATGTCTGACATTTGCAGCCTCTGATGTCTGATATTTCCTCCATTTGGAGACCCCTGGCCTTCCTACCTGTTACCCTCTCAACAGGAGCCATGCATTTCAGCACATAGGCGCTGAAGCCCGCAGCTAAGTATACCCCCTGTAGCCAGAGGTCTGCGAGGCTCATTCTCACTGGCCTCCCCAAAGCACTGAACTCTAATGACACCCTCCATTTGACACTTAAGCAAAGATTGTTTTCTGCACTTGCAAATTGTTTTGGGTGCATCTTGACCTGTCACCTGGCCTGTGAGCTGCTCAGGGCAAGGGCAGCACCGTAATTCTTCCTTCATCCATTCATGTATTGATCCATCAGTTCATTTACTTTTTTTCAACACGTACTTACTGCAATGCCCACTGTCCTAAGCACTAAGGGCTGAGCAAGAGGAACCTCAGGAGCCCAGAGGGAAGAGAGACCTTAAATAACTAACGATGCAGTAGACAGGGAGTTTCTAGGTAAAGGTCAGGGAGTTTCTATTTCCCCTTTCCCATCCCCAGGAGGGGGTTTTCTCTGAAAGATCAGCAATCTCCGGGGCATAGCTCCTGCTGGGGACATGAGTCAGCCCAGGGTCAGGAGGAGCTTGCAGCCTGGCAGGACCATTGATGACACGGGCTTGGATTCTCCCGGGAACTGCTTCACGCCACTTCCCTGGGGCCCTCGGGGACAAGCAAACACCATGGACAGCCTTCAAAGGAGAAACACTCTCAAGCTTCCTGCAGGGTAAAGGCCAGCTCTTCCTGCCCCCAGGAGCTTCTCAGTGTCTCCTTGAAATGCTGAGAAATCGAGTCTTTTCCCAAATATCTTTTAGAAGCGTTCTCCCCTCTCTTCTCATAAAGGAATAAGTAAAAATATCTTGAATGAACGTTGAACTCAGGAGGCACATGGGGAAGTTCTGAACTATGTGGCTTTTCCTTCCATCACATCAGGTCTGAGCAAAGCACTTCCCAGGCAGGCCTGGGCTGAATTCCAACACAGCCCAGCCTGAGTGCCCAGTTGACAGAGGAGGAAGCTGAGGCTCTGAGATGGTAAGGAACTTACCCAAGGTCGCGCCACAGCTAAGTGGTGGAGTTGAAACCTGACCCCAGGGCCTGTGCTCTTAACCACCTGCCGCACTGCCCGTGGGAGGCCCCACTCTGTGGTTTCTCTTCCAGCTTTGCAGATGGAGTGTGATATCAGCTCCGGGCAGGAGCTGGGACTTGTAAGCAGGACATAGAATCTGGACAGAACCTCCCTGCCCCCTGTGTGTAGCTGGAGTTCAGCTGGGGTTCACGCACAGCATTCCTCAGTGTCCATGGGCTGTGGAGACCATGACAGAATCAGGGTGCTGCCATCAACAGAAGTTTCAAGCATCAACCCCCCTCGCCATTATGTGTGTATATATAAAATGGAAATTTAGTGATACTAAAGGGTTAAAGACCATTGTGATAACTACCTCTCACTGCTTCTGCCATTAACTATCAACTATTAAGTGCTTATTATATGCAAGGTATGAAGGTGTCAGCACACACACTAGTAAGAGTTTACAGTGTTATTATGTGGAGGTAAATGATGTCCAAAGCCTCTGAGATGTGAAGAGCTCCAGCCGTACAGTTTCAGGCATCAGATGGGATGGTTGCTTTTAAGCCCTGGGATTGTCACCTTCTGTAACTGTGTCTAGGTCTTACAGTTCAGACTCAGCTGGATGGATCCAGGGGAGAAAGCTGGGGGAGGCTTTTGAGAAAACTTGGCAGGTCTGGACACCTGATGTGAAGAACTGACTCATTTGAAAAGACCCTGATGCTGGGAAAGATTGAAGGCGGGAGGAGAAGGGGACAACAGAGGATGAGATGGTTGGATGGCATCACTGACTCAATAGACATGAGTTTGAGTAAACTCCGGGAATTGGTGATGGACAGGGAAGCCTGGCGTGCTGCAGTCCACGGGGTTGCAAAGAGTTGGACATGACTGAGCGACTGAACTGAACTGAACAGAACTAAACTGGCAGGTCTGGCTGCCAAACGACAATTCTGAGCAGCTTTGTAAGCTGACCCCCACTTCCTGGGTTGCTTTGGCCTCTGCCCTGTCCAGTGGCCTTTCCTGATGTTCTGGTCCTTGAGGGAATGGTCCACTTCTAGGGTTTCCAGCTCTGGGGGCCTTGGTCTGCGGACCTCTGCCAGGCCTGGCCCCTGGAGAGGGCCAGGGAGCCCTGGGGTGTGGATGAGATGCTCCTTCTGGACCCGGGTTCAAGATTATCAATGAGTGAGTGGCTTTAAAGGAAAAGAAAAGTCCAGAACACAGGCTTTTGAAGTATGGAGGCAAGGAGTAGCTGGAAAGGAGGAGGTGAGCACAGCTGGGAGAGGGGAGCCTCGTGGATCAAGGCCTGAGCTGTGTCCTAGAGAGAGGGGAGAATTCATCTGAAGCGACCCCAGCCTGAAAGGCCAGGGCTTGTAGAAGGCTCAGCTGCCAAAGGCCTCCGCATGGAAAGCCTTAGTCCCCTCTCAAGTTTCCTGCCTGGCCCTGCCCACTCCCGCAGGCTCCCGCAGGGCAGTGGTGGGAACACTCACAAGCTGACTTCTGTTTTCTTTTCAAAGCCCAAAACGTCATCAAGCTGTCAAAGAGACTTTGCCAACACAGCTCCTGCTGGGAGGAGGTGCTAAGAGAGATCCTTTTTTCTCTTGCTCTTGCTCCACCAGGGCTTCTCTGGTGGCTCAGATGGCAGAGAATCTGCCTGTAATGCAAGAGACCCAGGTTTGATTCCCTGAGTTGGGAAGATTCCCCAGGTAAGCGAATGGCAACCCACTCCAGTTAACTTGCCTGGAGAATTCCATGGATAGAGGAGCCTGGCAGGCTACAGTCCATGGGGTCACAAAAAGTTGGACACAACTGAGTGACTAACACTTTCACTTTCCCATGTGGAAATGGCCAAACTTTGGATTTAATTCACCTTTGAAGTGAGAAAATGGGGCCCACCCTCAGGAATGGTAGAGGCTTAGCTCTCCAAATGGGGAACAAGTCACCCCCCAAAGCCCTGGCATCATTTTCCGTAAAGAACAGGACAGCTTTGAGTCAGAGCCATGGACATCTGTCACTGTGTGTTGAGAACCTTTGGTTGGGGGGCTGTGCATGTGTGTGGGGGGAGCAGGGAAGAGCTGGGATCCACCAGGAATAGGAACTAAGTTTATTACATGCTCCCTGCCTTCCATGCGGTCTGTTGGGCCTTAATATCAATCACTTCATTTAATCCTCATAGCAAGAGGACAATCATGTTATCATTCCCATTATACAGGTGAGGACACCAAGGCTCAGGGGTCTTACAGCTGGTGAGCGACAGAGCTGGGGTTTGAATTCTGGTCTGGCTTCAGAATCTGAGCTCTTAAGCCTTGAGAACAGGGTTCTCACCGTGGAGTCCAGAAACCACCTGCCTGGAGACTTCCCAGGGTATCTGATAGAAATGCAGTCTTGGGTCCTGCCCAGGCTCACTGGATCAGAACCTTGGGGAATAAAGGGGCCTAGAAGCTATGATTTTGACCATCTCTTCAGGTGGCTCTGATGCATGTAGAGTGGAACACCAGCATCATGCTTCACCTCATGGGGAGTGGGGAGCAGGGTGAGAGCTGGGGTGCATGGGACATGAATTGAGGAGACCTGGGGTGGCAGTGTGTGATTTGCAGGAGGTTTGCAGTTGCTTCAGGGAGCAGGGGCGTCACTTGGAGGTTCCCCAGCCCCTGCCAGCTGTCCTCTCTCTCTCTGCCTGTTAGCTACAGCCCAATCAGTTAGGTCTCAGCCCCACGCCTGAGCTATCTAGGCCCATAGGAGAGTCCGCAGGAGGCCTGGGCTGGTGTTTCTATTATTTCAGCTCAAGTTCTTTGCAACACAGTGGCTAGCTCATCCCAAGGACCCCTCAGCCCCCAACTTCCCCAATCCTTCCATCACTGAGACGCTGTCCCCAGAAGGTTCCTTTCTCGCCCTTTCTGTGAACCTCATCTTGACCTGTCCACACCCTCTGCACTGCCCCTCCAGTCAGGTCAGTAGCCTGAGATGATTCTTCCCTAGAGTTAGTGATGGTGATTTCCTGGGTGGAGGTGCTAGATGCTATAGCCATCTTCTGAAGCCCTTTTAGAAATAGAGAAGGGAGGCATGTGACTGATGCCAAGTGACACAGGACAAGGCAGGCAGGCCTTCCTGACTCCGTAAGGCAGAAGCAGGTGGACTTTGGGACGTAGTGGAGCAGAACAATCCCTCCAAGCCTAGAAATGCCAGCACATAGGGTCGGGAAGATCCCCTGGTGGAGTGCACGGCAATCCACTCCAGTATTCTTGCCTAGAGAATCCCATGGACAGAGAAATCTGGTGGGCTACCATCCTTGGGGTTGCAAAGAGTCGGATAAGACTGATATGCACACACAGGGTAGGGAGAGGTTGTTGCTAAGACCTGGGGCTCATCTGCACACCCACAGACTCCAAAACCTGCTCTTGCCCCTATCGTCACCCCAGGAAAGGTGTGGGACTCCCTTATTCTAAGCTCTGGTGGCTCAAATGGCCTTCACATCTGCCCTCAATGTTATTTTTAAACTGACTTCACCAGTGCGGCATGGGGACCACATTTGCCCAGACAATTCCACTAATAGGCCTGGGGTCCCAAGCAGGAGAGGAAAGTGACAAACTCCCCCTTCCAGCACCTCAGAGAGCCTCTTAGCTGGACAGCCTTCCCCTGCATGAGGGTGGGAGAAAGGGGCAGAGTCTGCTCTGAAGTTGAGTGTCATGCAACCCACCAGCAGACTGATCTGTGTTCACCCCCTCTCCTCCTGACTCACCTGCCTGGCCATGTTTTCTCTTGGGATGGCTCCCAGCACTCCATCTGGATAGCATCTCAGGCCAAGATGGAAGGCCAGCCCCAGAGGCTGTAGAATTATCAGGGATGGAGGCTTCTACACAGCCGGAAGCAGCCTGGAGCTCTTTCTTTCCACCAGCTGAGTCTCCTGTCTTCCTCCCACCAAGCCACCTCCTCCTCATGTCCTCCAGGAGAAGGGCAACACAGATGGACAAGCGCTCCATCTGTTTGGCAATGGCTGGTCCAGACGGCAAGTCCTGTTCCTTCTCCATCTGGCTTTCTTGGTGAACTTTCCGCTGAACTCCTTCCAACCCGGTCGGCAGCACTCCTGCCAGGAGGAGCCAGCGCCAGGGAGAACAGAATAATTGCCTCTCGTGTTGTGCATGCTGAGCCTTCATTAACACATCCCCAGAGTGGCATTTGCAGCCCTCTGTCACAGCAACCAGCCGTTGAATAGCGCGCAATGCCTCGCCCCCAGATTCTCCACCGCCTCGCAAGGGCCAATTAGCCCTGTGTTTCTGCGTGTGGCACTGGCTCATTCGCAAAGTCACACCGCTGGCACTGTTGTTATTTACAGAGAGGAGGTTTCTGTGTGGCCTTGTGCGCTAAATGGCACATACATGTTAGCTGGCCCATTCACTCTCCAGTTTCCTTTTTCAGCACAAGGAAGCCATGCTTCTAATCCATAGATGGCATGGAAGGAGGAGTATAGGGGTGGAAGACGGCACGTGTAGAAATCAGGAGAGCTGCATTTTAGTAACGGCTCTGCCCATGGTTAGGTGTGTGACCTTGAGCAAAACAGCACATGTGAATGCCATTTTCTTCACTTACAAAATAAGGGAGTTGGCATTGACACACAGGTTCCTGAAATCTTAGAGCTCATCAAGTCTACCCATTTCACAGATAAGCCGAGGCACAGAATGGCCACTCAACTCAGCCAAGTTCATGTAGCTAGGTGGTGTTAAGACTTGAGACCTCAGTTCAGGCTTTCTGCCTCCTGGTCTGGAGTGGTATTGATGAAAGAAGGAAGCATTTCAGGAGGGAAAGACATGGTGAAGGAAAGTCCACTCCCTGTGCCTGTGGGGAACTCTGGAAGAATGACTCGTCCTTGACATGCAAGATTCCAGGCCTTAGAGTGGGGCTCTCACCCAGGGCCATTTTGCCCCTTGGGGACATTGGGGAAATGTCTGGAGACATTTTTGGTTGTTGTATGTGGGGCAGAAGGAAAGGCAGAGGGCCTGTAGTGGGTAGAGGCCAGGATGCTACAAGTACAGGACCCAGTGAGCGGGCTGAAATGTCAGTACTGCTGAGGTTGGGCCCCAGTCAGACACCAGCCCCCTTGTCTACTGTTATCTTTCATGGAATTTCAGAACTTCTCAGTTCTTTACCTGTATCCTGAAACGATGTCTTTCTGCTAATTTTGTTATTGATGCTGAAGTCTAAAATGATTTTTTTTTCTTGAATATAGAAACCATCCATGCTTACTTTAGAGACTTTAAAATATTCAGAAAGGTACAAAAATAAAAAATAAAAACTCCACCACATGGAGGTAACTAGTAAGAATATTTTTATATTTGGTATTTTTCCTTATCACAGGTTCTTTGAGCACACTCTGCTTTCCCCTGTTCCATGACTTTTCTCGACAATCCTCTTTGCCCCTTCCCTTACCTGCCTTGCCACCTGTTGAAATCCTATCCAGTCTTCAAAACCCCTCCAAAGTGCGCCTTCTCCAGGAAGCATGGTAAATCACTCAGGACCTCCACCTGAGTGGGATGTGAACTCTCCCATCTCTGTACCCCTACAGCATTTCGTATCTTACGAGTGTCGATTTCAGCATTTTTTTCTTTTCTTCTTTGTATTCCAATTCTGTGCAAGTGGCTTGAGAGTGGGGACTAAGTTTTAGTCTGCTGCATGTGTGTCCCCTCCCCTCTGGCTTAGCCAGACACACACACACACACACACACACACTGAGTAGTTTAAGCACAGCACCTAAAATGTGCCTGCTCATTGCCGTCCTCTTACTTCCAGACTAAATGACCATCCTTCATTCTTAGTCACACAAGACATTTCAGTCTATGGCCTTTTGTGCTTCTTCATTTGGGATTACCCTGAAACTCTTCTTTCTGATGACATGAATCTTGGAGATATTTAATAATAAAAAAAAGTTAAAAGCTTTAACTTAAAGAGCACCTACTATGTGCCAGGCATTGGGATAGATGCTTATATAAATTTCCTGATTCAACCAAAACTGTGGACAGGTATTGTTGATGCTTTTTCCAACGTGAACATTGAGGTTTGGCAAGGTCTGGAAGCTTACCCAAGGTCACCCGAGGGATGAGAGATGTGGGATTTAAGCCACCCCCTGGATCCACGGCTACATGTACCTCCTTGGAGTTTCTCAAACCCTGTGCAATAGGCCTGCCCCTGCCTACCTCTGTGCAGTGAGAGGCAGCAGCAAGCCAGTGTATCGGTGCCTGTGGTCTGGGTGGCCCCAAGTAAGGCGTCTCCCTGTAGGGAAGTCACAGAACCCAACCCAGCTCCCTGGCATGGAAACTCTGGCCAGCTGGCTGAGCTGCCAGAGAGTCAGGTGGATGGCAGTGTACAATCCAAGGTCATAGAATGTTCAGTGCTCCCTGGCTTAATGAGCACCCAGAAGTCTAGCCCCTTGGTCTATGCTACTCAACTGTGGAAAATTCTTAAAGAGATAAGAATACCAGGCCACCTGACCTGCCCCCTGAGAAATCTGTATGCAGGTCAAGAAGCAACAGTTAGAACTGGACATGGAACAACAGACTGGTTCCAAATTGGGAAAAGAGTACGTCAGGGCAGGGCTGTATATTGTCACCCTGCTTATTTAACTTATATGCAGAGGACATCATGAGAAATGTTGAGTTGGATGAAGCACAGGCTGGAATCCAGATTGCCAGAAGAAATATCAATAACCTCAGATATGCAGATGACACCACCTTTATGGCAGAAAGTGAAGAAGAACTAAAGAGCCTCTTGATGAAAGTGAGAGATGAGAGTGAAAAGTTTGGCTTAAAACTCAACATTCAGAAAACTAAGATCATCGCATCCAGTCCTATCTCTTCATGGCAAATAGATGGGTAAACAACGGAAACGGTGACAGGCTTTATTTTTTTGTGCTCCAAAATCACTGCAGATGGTAGTGACTGCAGCCGTGAAATTAAAAGACACTTACTCCTTGGAAGAAAAGCTATGACCAACCTAGACAGCACATTAAAAAGCAGAGACATTACTTTGCCAACAAAGATCATCTAGTCAAAGCTATGGGTTTTCCAGTAGTCATGTATGGATGTGAGAGTTGGACCATAAAAAAAGTTGAGCGTTGAAGAACTGATGCTTTTGAACTGTGGTGTTGGAGAAGACTCTAGAGAGTCCCTTGGACTGCAAGGATCCAACCAGTCAATCCTAAAGGAAATCAGTCCTGAATATTTATTGGAAGAACTGATGCTGAAGTTGAAACTCCAATTCTTTCAATTCTGATGTGAAGAACTGACTCATTTGAAAAGACCCTGATGCTGGGAAAGATTGAAGGTGGGAGAAGAAGGGGACAATGAGGATGAGATGGTTGGATGGCATCACTGACACAATGGACATGAGTTTGAGTAGGCTCCGGGATTTGGTGATGGACAGGGAAGCCTGGCATGCTACAGTCCATGGGATCGCAAAGAGTCAGACACAACTGAGTGACTGAACTGAATTGATGCCTTGTGCTAAGTGTATCACAGGGGAGGTGGCAACAGGTGGCTTACCTGCAGATATCTGATGCTGGGAAGCCAGCATCTTCCTCTTTGGCAGGCAGTGGATGAGCTGGAATGAGCAGGGGAGGGTCACATCTCTTCCTTGGCTGTCCCCTCCTTCCCAGTCAGGCTTAGCTCTGCTCTCCAAACTTCTGAAGTCATTTTTGCTACTTCAGAGGGAGTCTCTTTTTCGCTGGTGTGGCCGACAAAGCACAGGCTCTAAATCAGATTAGCTTTGTCTCAAGCCCAGTTCTGCCAACAAAATGATCTTGAGCAACTCTCTTGCCTTCTCAAAGCTTCAGCTTCTCCATCTATAAAATGAGCAGAAATGATACCCAATCTCAAAGAGCTGGATAAGGACTAAACATGCGATTATGAGAAACTGACATGCTTGCTGTAGGTGTTCAGATAGCTTTCCCTTCTTCCTGGTAGATTTTGGAAGATGTGTGGGTGGTTGGAAAATGTGGGAGAGGAAAGTGGGCTGGAATGGAGAGGCTGGGAGGGGCAGGCAAGGAGTGGTCCAGTCCTTCCCCGTTTTGTTTTTCCACCTGGCTCCCTGGTGTAGGGGAATCCCTCGGCTGGTTGCTGGCAGCCTTGCTCAAACACATTCAGTCATTTGTGCTGATTAAACTTGCTGTCCTAAACCACTGTGTGGGCTCAGAATCAGCAAGAAACTCCATTTCCATGAGGCATCACAGCACAGTGGTTAGAACAAGCTCTGGGCTGCCTCGTACACAAGCGTGGCCTTGGATAAGTTCTCCCAATTTTATTTTATTTTGTTTTTTTCTAAGTGTTTTTTTTTTTCCCTTTAAATTTTTTTCTTTTTAATTAATTAATTTATTTTTTATTGAAAGATAATTGCTTTACAGAATTTGGTTGTTTTCTGTCAAACCTCAACATGAATCAGCCATTGGTATACAGTTATCCTCTCCCTTTTGAACCTCCCTCCCATCTCCTACCCCATTCCATCCCTCTAGATTGATACAGAGCCCCTGTCTGAGTTTCCCAAGCCATACAGCAAATTCCCGTTGGCTGTCTATTTTACATATGGTAATGTAAGTTTCCATGTTACACTTTTCATACATCTCACCCTCTCCTCCCCTCTCCCCATGTCCATAAGTCTATTCTCTATGTCTGTCTCTCCATTGCCGCCCTGTAAATATATTCTTCAGTACCATTTTTCTAGATTCCATATATGTGAATTAGAATACGTTATTTATCTTTCTGTTTCTGACTCACTTCACTCTGTAAAATAAGTTCTAGGTTCATCCACCTCATCAGAACAGACTCAAATGAGTTCCCTTCTATGGCTGAGTAATACTCCATTGTGTATATGTACCACAACTTCTCTGTCCTTTCATCTGTCGATGGACATCTAGGTTGCTTCCATGTTCTAGCTACTGTAAATAGTGCTGCAATGAAGAAAGGGATACATGTGTCTTTTTCAAATTTGGTTTCCTCAGGGTATATGCCTAGGAATGGGATGGCTGGGTCATATGGTGGTTTTATTCCTCGTTTTTTAAGGCATCTCCATACCATCTTCCACAGTGGCTGTATCAATTTACATTCCCACCAATAGTGCAAGAGCCTTCCCTTTTGTTCAAACCCTCTCCAGCATTTATTGTTTGTAGACTTTTTGATGATGGCCATTCTAACCGATGTGAAGTGATATCTCATTGTGGTTTTGATTTGCATTTCTCTAATAATGAGAAATGTTGAGCATCTTTTCGTGTGTTTGTTAGCCATCTGTATGTCTTCTTCGGAGAAATGTCTGTTTAGGTCTTTTTCCCACTTTTTGATTGGGTTATTTGTTTTTCTAGCAGTGAGTTGTTTGAGCTGCATGTATATTTTGGAAATTAATCCTTTGTCAGTTGTTTCATTTCACCTTGCTTATAATTTCCTTTGCTGTGCAAAAGCTTTTAAGTTTAATCAGATCCCATTTGTTTACTATTGTTTTTATTTCTGTTACTCTAGGAGGTGGGTCATAGAGGATCTTGCTTTGATTTATGTCCTCGAGTGTTCTGCCTATGTTTTTCTCTAAGAGGTTTATAGTTTCTGGTCTTACATTTAGGTCTTTAATCCATTTTAAGTTTATCTTTGTGTATGGTGTTAGGAAGTGTTCTAGTTTCATTCTTTTACATGTAGCTGTCCAGTTTTCCCCACTCCAGTACTCTTGCCTGGAAAATCCCATGGATGGAGGAGCTGGAAGGCTGCAATCCATGGGGTCACTGAGGGTCGGACACGACTGAGCAACTTCCCTTTCACTTTTCACTTTCATGCATTGGAGAAGGAAATGCCAACCGACTCCAGTGTTCTTGCCTAGAGAATCCCAGGGACGGGGGAGCCTGGTGGGCTGCTGTCTACGGGGTCGCACAGAGTTGGACGTGACTGAAGTGACTCAGCAGCAGTCCAGTTTTCCCAGCACCATTTATTGAAGTGGTTATCTTTGCCTCTTTGTATTTTCTTGCCTTCTTTGTCAAAAATAAGTTACCCATAGGTGCATGGGTTTATTTCTGGGCTATCTTGTTTCATTGGTCTATATTTCTGTTTTTGTGCCAGTACCACACTGTCTTGATGACTGTAGCTTTGTAATATAATCTAAAGTCAGGAAGATTGATTCTCCAGCTCCATTCTTCTTTCTCAAGACTGCTTTGGCTATTCGGGGTCTTTTGTGTTTCCATATGAATTGTGAAATTTTTTGTTCTAGTTCCGTGAAAAATGCCATTGGTAATTTGATAGGGATCGCATTGAATCTGTAGATTGCATTTGTTAGTATAGTCATTTTCACAATATTGATTCTTCCTACCCAGGAACATGGAATATCTCTTTATCTGCTTATGTCATCTTTGATTTCTTTCATTAGTGTCTTATAATTTTATGTGTACAGTTCTTTTGTCTCCTTAGGTAAGTTTATTCCTAAATTTTTAATTCTTTTTGTTGCAACGGTGAATGGGATTGACTCCTTAATTTCTCTTTCCGATTTTTGTTAGTATGTAGAAATGCAAGTGATTTCTGTGTATTGATTTTGTATCCTGCAACTTTGCTAAATTCACTGATTAGCTCTAGTAATTTTCTGATACTATCTTTAGGGTTTTCTATGTATAGTATCATGTCATCTGCAAACAGTGAGAGTTTTACTTCTTCTTTTCTGATCTGGATTCCTTTTATTTCTTTTTCTTCTTTGATTGCTGTAGCTAGGACTTCCAGAACTATGTTGAATAATAGTGGTGAAAGTGGACACCCTTGTCTTGTTCCTGATCTTAGGGGGAATGCTTTCAGTTTTTCACCATTGAGGATAATGTTTGTTGTAGGTTTATCATATATGGCCTTTACTATGTTGAGGTAGGTTCATTTTATGCTCATTTTTTGAAAAGTTTTAAACATAAATGGGTGCTGAATTTTGTCAAAGGCCTTTTCTGCATCTATTGAGATTATCATGTGGTTTTTGTCTTTGGTTCTGTTTATATGCTGGATTACATTTATTGATTTGCATATATTGAAGAATCCTTGCATTCCTCGAATAAACCCAACTTGATCATGGTGTATGAGCTTTTTGATGTGTGTGAATTCTGTGTGCTAAAATTTTGTTGAGGATTTTTGCATCTATGTTCATCAGTGATATTGGCCTGTGGTTTTCTTTTTTTGTGTTGTCTTTGTTTGGTTTAGGTATCAGGGTGATGGTGGCCTCATAGAATGAGTTTGGAAGTGTTTCTACCTCTGCAAGTTTTTGAAAGAGTTTTAGAAGGATAGGCATTAGCTCTTCTCTAAATGTTTGATAGAATTCTCTCTGTGTCCTGGGCTTTTGTTTTTTGGGCGATTTTTTAAATCACAGCTTCAGTTTCAGTGCTTGTAATTGGATTGTTCATAATTTCTATTTCTTCCTGGTTCAGTCTTGGAAGATTGAACTTTTCTAAGAATCTGTCCATCTCTTCCAGGTTATCCATTTTATTGCCATATAGTTGTTCATAATAGTCTTTTATAATCCTTTGTATTTCTGCATTGTCTTTTGTTAGCCTCTCCTTTTTCATTTCTAATTTCGTTGATTTGATTCTTCTCTCTTTTTTTCTTGATGAATCTGGCTAAAGGCTTGTCAATTTTGCTTATCTTCTCAAAGAACCAGTTTTTAGTTTTATGAATCTTTACTATTGTTTCTTTCATTTCTTTTTCATTTATTTCTCCTCAGATCTTTATGATTTCTTTCCTTCTACTAATTTTGGGGTGTTTTTGTTCTTCTTTTTCCAGTTGTTTTGGGTGTAAAGTTAGGTTGTCTTTTGGATGTTTTTCTTGTTTCTTGAGATAGGATTGTATTGCTATAAACCTCCCTCTTAGAACTGCTTTTGCTAGGTTTTGAGTTGTTGTGTTTTCATTGTCATTTGTTTCTAGAAATTTTTTGATTTCCCTTTTGATTTCTTCAGTAATCTGCTGGTTATTTAGAAATGTGTTGTTTAATCACCATGAGTTTGTGTTTCTTAGTTTTTTTCTTGTAGTTGATATCTAGTCTCACAGCATTGTCGTCACAGAAGATGCCTGATAACGATTTCTTAAATTTACTGAGGTTTGACTTGTGATCCAAGATGTGGTCTATCCTGGAGAATGTTCCATGTGCACTTGAGAAGAAGGTATATTCTGCATTTGGATGGAATGTCCTGAAGATATCAATGAGATCCATCTCATCTAATGTATCATTTCAGACTTATGTGTCCTTATTAATTTTCTGTTTTGATGATCTGCCCATTGGTGTAAGTGGGGTGTTAAAGTCTCCTACTATTATTGTGTTACTGTCAATTTCTCCTTTTATGTTGGTTAGTGTTAGTCTTACGTATTGAGGTGCTCCTATGTTGGGTGCATAGATACTTACAATTGTTATGTCTTCCTCTTGGATTGATCCTTTGATCATTATGAAATGTCTTTCCTTATCTCTTGTAATATTCTTTATTTTAAGGTCCATTTTGTCTGAGGATTGCTACTCCAGCTTTCTTTTGCTTTCCATTTGCATGGAATATATTTTTCTATCCTGTCACTTTCAGTCTATATGTGTTTTGAGGCCTGAAGTGGGTTTCCTGTAGACAGCATATACATGGGTCTTGTTTTTGTAACCATTCATCCAGTCTGTGTCTTTTGGTTGGAGCATTTAATCCATTTACATTTAAAGTAATTATTGATATATATGTTCCTATTGCCATTTTATTAATTGTTTGGGGTTGATTTTGTAGATCTTTTTTCTTCTCTTGTGTTTCTTGACTATATAGGTCCATTTAACATTTGTTGTAAACCTGGTTTGGTGGTACTGAATTCTCTTAACTTTTGCTTGTCTGAAAAGCTTTTTATTTCTCCATCAATTTTGAATGAGATCCTTGCTGGGTACAGTAATCTTGGTTGTAGATTTTTCCCTTTCAGTACTTTAAATACATCCTGCCATTCCCTTCTGGCCTGCAGAGTTCCTGCTGAAAGATCAGCTGTTAAATGTATGGGGTTTCCCTTGTATTTTACTTGTCGCTTCTCCCTTGCTGCTTTTGATATTTTTTCTTTGTATTTAGTCTTTGTTAGTTTGATTAGTATGTGTCTTGTCATGTCGCTCCTTGGGTTTATCCTGTATGGGACTCTTTGCATTTCTTGGACTTAATTGACTATTTCCTTTTCCATGTTGGGGAAATTTTCAACTATAATCTCTTCAAAAATTTTCTCATACCCTTTCTTTTTCACTTCTTCTTCTGGGATCCCTATAATTCAAATGTTGGTGTGTTTGATTTTGTCCCAGAGGTCTCTGAGA
The DNA here is from genome assembly GCF_019923935.1 of Bubalus bubalis. Lineage (NCBI taxonomy): Eukaryota > Metazoa > Chordata > Mammalia > Artiodactyla > Bovidae > Bubalus > Bubalus bubalis. The sequence continues at coordinate 30,942,781 of NC_059179.1, read as the reverse complement.
CTCTCCTCAGTTCTTTCCATTCTTTTTACTTTATTCTGCTCTTCAGAAGTTATTTCCACCATTTTATCTTCCAACTCACTGATTCATTCTTCTGCTTCAAATATTCTGCTATTGATCTCTTCTAGAGTATTATAAATTTAAGTAATTGTGTAGTTTGTCTCTGTATGTTTATTTTTTAATTCTTCTAGGTCTTTGTTAATTGATTCTTACATTTTCTCCATTTTGTTTTCAAGGTTTTTAATCATCTTTACTACCATTATTCTGAATTATTTTTCAGGGAGTTTGCCTATTTCCTCTTCATTTATCTGGACTTCTGTGTTTCTAGTTTGTTCCTTCATTTGTGTAGCATTTCTCTGCCTTTTCATTAATCTTTTTTAACTTATTGTGTTTGAGGTCTCCTTTTCCCAGTCTTCAAGGTTGAATTCTTTCTCCTTTTTGGTTTCTGCCCTCCTAAGGTTGGTCCAGTGGTTTGTCTAAGCTTTGTATATGGTGAGATTTGTGCTGAGTTTTTGTTTGTTTGTTTGTTTTTCTCTGATGGGCAAGGCTGAATGAGGTGGTAATCCTGTCTGCTGATGACTGGGTTTGTATTTTTCTTTGTTTGTTGTTTAGAGGAGGCATCCTACACAGGGTGCTACTGGTGGTTGGGTGATGCTGGGTCTTGTATTCAAGTGGTTTCCTTTGTGTGAGTTCTCACTATTTGATACTCCCTAGGATTAGTTCTCTGGTTCTAGGGTCTTGGAGTCAGTGGTCCCACTCCAAAGGCTCAGGGCTTGATCTCAAGTTTGGAGTGGTTCTATATATTCTTTTCCTCTGGTCAGGTACTCCTGTATGCTCTCAGCTGGTGTTCTGCATGCACTTCTGTGTCTGAAGGTGTATTCCTGATGTATCCATGGAGAGATATGTAGTCCACGTCCACCTACTCCTCTACCATCTTGTTCTCCTTCAAGTTTTCTCAGTTTTAGAGCTTTCATTTTCTCATCTGTAAAATGGGGATATTGGTAACTAATCAGTTTGCCTAAGATGATGAGATCAGATCCTGCATGGGTTTCCATTGGCTCAGAGCTGAGTATATGGGACATGCTTTAAGAAACTAGCTACTTGTTCATTTCTATTGTAATCATTCTGGCCACAGACTATGTCCCTAACTGTGCTGCTTGTCTTGGAGACATGCTCAACCTGGCCCATACCTGGCAAACCACATTATCCAATGGGTAAGCCAGCTTGGTCAGCCTCACGGCTGAGAACCAGAAGCCTGGGTGCCAGTAGAAGATGCATTCCAGTGACAATCGTCCTTGGAAGAAACATCAAAACCAGAGGAAGACATTACTCAGGCATATTCAGAAGGCATTCCAGAACAGCAAAACTGAGGCTTATGTTGCAAACTCAACCTAATGATAATATGGAGTGTCACGAGACTTACAGACTGTGCTCCTGGCCACCTTGAGGCAGAGAGGGTTAGGGCAAGAGGGAGGGGCCAAAGATAGGGGCTGGTAGTGACCCCACTCCACCCCAGGTCTTGCACAAAGCCCCTGGAGACAGAACTCTGGCTTCTTCCACTAGGACATCTTAGGGATGGGCCTCTAGAGGCCATGACTTCGTCCTCCTGCTCCTCCTCTTCTTCCTTATGAGGAAGCTGCCTGGGGTGGGGGGTGGCTCAGCTGATCTTTCTGACTCTTGGCCTTTCCTGTGATGACAATTCCTGGAGCCTCCATGTTTGATGGGCAGGTGGGCAGAGGCTGGATCCTTCAGCTGGGGACTCTTGGTGGCTGCTGTCACATGGACCTGATCCCTTGAAAGGTCTGTAGTCCCGAGCTGGGAAGGACCCCAGGTGAGGTCCAAGTGGGAGGGAGGAGGGCAGACATGTATCCAAAGGAGACAAAGACCATGAGCTGGTAGAAGAGCATCTTGCCTGAGAGCACAGGACCACCCTAGGGCAGGCGAGCAGTGGCTGCTGGAATCCAGACCAGAGACAAGAGACCTGGCACAGCAGCATGCTTGGGGAAGAAGCAGGGAAGCCAGATGCAAGGGCAGGAGCATCTGCATCACTCTGTGACTGCTCAGGAAGGTGGGGAGGGAGAGCGAGGCCTCAAGTGCTGAAGAGTCCCTGAGGTGACAGCCTCATCCTGGAGGCAGTGCAAACAGAGGAAGGGGAAGGGAGGGGGAAGGGGAAGGTGGGGGGGCATGAAAATGCCTTGAGCACCCACTGCGTGCCAGGCACTGTGCTAAGTCATCCAAACATCACTCTGAGGTGGGTGTTAAAGTCACCCCCAGACAGGAAGGGGAGACCCGGAGAGCATCAGTGATGCCCCAGTTCTCAGGCTGTGGGCCTCTGGCTTCACACACCATACCCGCTGCCTGTTTATCTTCCACTGGCTTCAGGCAAATCAGACCCACCAGACCCGTGGGAGGAGAGCGTGTGCCTTCCTCGGCCTCCTGGAGTCTCTGCTGTCAGCTGTCGCAGACCAGACTGCCTCACATGACCTGTGGATCTTTGCAGTCCTTTGCTTATTTTCAGCAGCCAATAACTCCAAAGGAGTCTCACTCCTGGAGGATTCGTTCATCAGTGTGGGCCACAGTCCAGCCACTGAGCCTACAAGCAGGAAGGAAACGGGCAGGTTCAGAGATCACACATCTGTCCCAGGTGTGTTGGGGCACTGCGACGCCTGCAAACCACGTGGAGACCAGGCTTCCCTCCAACTTAGAGGGTGGGGCCACCCCTCGAATGTCTCAAAGCCTAGACTGTGGTGTCGTCCCTGCACACAGGGTGGGAGAAGGAGTACGCAGGACGGACTGTCAAGGGGGTAGGTGCTTTATCATCTCACCCTCCAGCAGGGCCAGCTCTTCTTGTTGCCCTGGAGGAGGCACCTGCTGGGTGCTGGACGCAACCTGTGCCACCCCAGTCGGTATGCCTCGTGTTGTCCTGAGAAGATGAAGAAGGTGAAGGCTCAGAGGAAGTGCTCCTTTCTGGGTCAGTTAAGCCCAGTGTTTTTTCAGTGACCTTCTGGCCTGGGTCACACAGCCTGGAAGACCTTGACCTGAGATTTGAGCAACAATCAGGAGTGATCACAGTCACTCTCCAGTCCTGCAGGCAACGCTCAGGGCTAAGAATGTCTGTACTCATTGGAAGCCAGATTCCTCTCAGGTGTTGCTTTTTTTCTGTTTCTTGTCTTTTTTTAGGCCTGGGGGTTGGGGTGGGAGACCGACGATAGAGATGTGCTATTTTGCACAAACGACTTGCCCGCACGTCATCCAAACACCAAGTTCCGTTCGCAGAGGAAGTGAGAGGTGTCCGATTCGGTCATGCAGAACACAGCTGGGCTGCCTGAAACCAAACGCAGCGGCTACTCTGAAGGAGGTGTTGTCCCTGGGCCAGTATGGGGTTGACTCACAGCCGACGCCACTCCCACGTCAAAAATACCGGGCCTTTGTCCCAGGGAGGTTGGCCCCTCGCTCAGGTCATTTCCAACCCACTCCCTGGAATCCATATTAAAGGGAAAAGGAAAGGAAAGACAAAGAAGCAGAAACCAGAATGGCTAAGCTCCCAAGTAAGAGGAGAGCCGGCCAGGTGGAGCACCACGTGGTGTGGGATCCCCACTCCCACCCTGGGTGTCTGACTGCCGCCGGCCTGGCCAGTGCTTGAGCCCACTGGGTCATCACAGCCTTGGTTGCATTCCAGACCCAGGAGTGAATTCAGGTTGTATGATGTCCAAAGACTTAATAATTCAGGAGCACTCCTTGATAAAAAGAATACAAAACTGGGAACAAAGTTAAGTACCAAATGAATATTTCTTTAGCTTGGGGGTGGGGGACAGAGCTCATAGTAAATTGCTGACACCCTGCAGATTCAGGTCTGTTTCTTCAGTAATCTCCTTAGGTGGTTTATCAGAAATGCACATGTAGAAAGGTTTCCTGTTTGTAACGGGCTTCCCTCTCTGCCTAGAACACGCTCAGCATCTCCCTGCTCTCACGGGGCCCCAGAAGCTCACATCTCATGGGCTTTACAGTAAGTCCACGTCTAATGAGACTTCAGAGTTGACAACTGAATGATCATGAAAGCTGCGGCTGCACAGACATCACTCAGGGCAGGGAGTCTTAATTTTGGGGTGGGGGATGTTCCTGATCCTAATTGAGAATTGAGTGAGAGCAGCTTGGATTCTCTGCAGGAAAAGGGCACAACTCTCTCATCCACTAAATTTTACATACAATTTCAAGGAGTCTTGGACCCTCTTAAAGCCTACCTGTGCATCCCAGGTGGGGTACCTGTGACCTAAAGTGATGCATTCATTTCACATATGAGGCAGCAGATACCCAGAGGGGTGAGTGACTTGTTCAAGGTCACACAATCAGTTGGGAGCAGAGTTGGGAATGTGTCCTTTGGTGCTGGACAGAGAATGGGGTCTCCAGTGAAGGAGACTCCAAGTTAGGGTCCCTCTGAGGGTCTTTCTCGTGTCTTCTGGCTTCCTCCCTAGACATATTGTTCTGCCTAATATAGCTAAAAGAAAGAAGAAATGATGGCACTGAAACATGAACAAAGACAGGGGGAAAAAGGCTGCAGGGTTTGGGTTTAAAACAATGAAAAATACAAAGTTGAGGGATACCAAGCAAACAACATGCAAATCTTCTGAGAAAGAACTAGGGACCGCAGTGTTTGGTGCCTAGAGACCCGAGTCCCGGGGAAATCCCAGTAAAAGTCACATCTGATCGGGGCCTACCCAAGCCCCTGATTTTCCTCTCATGCCACCCTCTCCCCTTGGACCCAGCTTGGGTTGTTGCTTGGCCTAAAGCTGTGGGCTTGGCAGGTGTGGCTTCTTCTGCCCACACAGCTTGCCCCCTCACCCCACCCCCAGCCTCAGCTGCATCCCACCCACCGCAAAGTGGCCTCCACACTTCCTCTGAGCCCCCAACTAACTTAGGTCTCCAGCTACCTCCCCACTCTTGGCACCTGGCTCTTCTCTTTAGGAGCACAGCATCGTTTATGGTTCTGTATTTGTTTCAGATCTACATCCCCCAACCCCCCAACAGACATTAAGCTCCATTTGAGCAGCCTCTGGGCCCTTGATTACCAGCAGTTGTGCCAAGAGCTGTGTGCTGAGGTCGTGGGCAGCTGGCTGCAGCGGATGCCCCCTGAGAGCTGTGATTAAGAAACTCAGGAACAGTTCCCTCTCCTGCCTCCTGGGCTCGCCTCCAGATGGTGGAGCTATCTTGAGAGGGCAGCCTGCTATTCATACGCAAGTATTTCCTTCTTTCATTCCTTTTAGTTTGGGGTGGAGAGTACTCTTTTTTTTTTCAACTTAACACCCACGACTGCATGACTGATGCTGTGTGTGATGCCTCCCCAAGGGCCGGGGAGCCTTGATCAATTCTTCTTTCTTCTTCTCGGTGTTGGGCTGGTGAGGTGGGTAGGGGAAAGGCGTATGTGACAGAGAAGCTCGAAGTAAAGCCTGTTTTTCTCCTGCCAGGCTCTCTGCCTAGGGAGCAAGGGTGTGGGTGGAGAGGGCTGATAAAGACTGGAGACGAATTCCCCTCAGCCGTCAGTTTCTCTTCCCCCTCCTGTCTCCCTAGCAGCCCGGGGTGAAGTGGCAGGAGGCCAGGGACAGGTGAATTCACCTCCGCAGGTGGGTGCCTGCTCGTTTCCCCTTAAACACGCTCCCACAGAGCAGCCTCCTCCTTCCCCCTCCCTTCCGCAACCTCAGATGCAATAATCAGTATGAAGTTTTGTGTCTCTGAATAAGATGCCAGATACTTCATTTTCTTGCACCAATCACCTTTGCAGAGGGATGAGAAATAAACCATGATAGGCTATTTAGGCAGACAAACAAAGACAAACAAAGATGATGGGTGCTGACAGGGCTGGAGCTGCTGACTTGCTCATCACCCTTATCCTCTCCAGTCAATCACAGTGCAGCTTTCGGCAGAGTCCCGAAGCCTCAAGTGGAGGTAAGACACCCTTGAGGCCGGGTGACTAGACTCTGGGCGTCATGACAGCCACCCTCCCTCCCCTCGCCACAGCTTCCCTCCCTTCCTTACTCAGCCGGTGACTCCATCTTTGATCACAGCATCATGGCTTTTGTACTTTGTCTCTGTTCCAGAAAAGCCTTTGCACCCACTCTGTCATAGCTTTCCTGACCTCCCAAGGCCAGTGCATCAAAACAGAGTCACCATCTTGGGAATGGTGTGTCTGCTCCCAAGTGAGCGGCAGGGTGTGGGGGGCTGTCAGGAAAATGGTAGGAAATGCCTGAGCAGAAACAAACAGCTGGCTCTCCTTATCGCATTGAGCATCGGGCCTGCACCCCAACAGGACCCTGTGCATTCTTGCTGGGTGAATTAATGAATGCCCAGGACTCCTAAGGGCGTGAGAAGTCGTATACAGGTGCTTCTGCACACAGCCTCTGGCAGGTACTGCCCAGCTTTGAACAAAGGCTCTGCCACTGCTACCTGTGCAAGCCGGGGCCTGCTGCTTGAGCTTTTGGTCTCTGTTTCCTCATCTATAAAATGGGCATAATAATAATGATCAAACCAGTCAATCCTAAAGGAAATCAACCCTGAATCTTCACTGGAGGGACTGAAGCTGAAGCTGAAGCTCCAATACTTCGGCCACCTGATGTGAAGACTCCCTGGAAAAGCCCCTGATGCTGGGAAAGATTGAAGGCAGGAGGAGAAGGGGGCGACAGAGGGTGAGATGGTTGGATGGCATCACTGACTCAATGAACATGAGTTTGAGCAAGCTCTGGGAGATAGTGAAGGAAGGGAAGCCTGGTGAGCTACAGTTCATGGGGTGGCAAAGAGTAGGACACAACTTAACAACTGAACAACAACAACTCATAATAGTGAAGAGTTGCTATGTGTAAAGCAGTTAAAATACTGCCTGGCACATAATAGGCACCACCAGTGTCTGTTATGATATAGCCTGAAAGATAGTTACTCCAAGGAATTAAAATCTCTTTTAACCAGAAAGTGTGGGTTTTCTTATCTTGGAAGCATTCACCTCCACCCTACAGGCTCGTCTCACACACATGGAACCATTTATTGCAGAGGTCAGAATGATTTTTCTATTAAGAGCCAAATAGTAAATATTTTAGTGACTGCTGGTCACACAGTCTTCCTTACAAATACTCACATCTGCTGTTGTAGCATAGACAATTATGTAAACAAGTGAATTAAGCTGTGTTCTAATAAGACTTTATAAAAACAGGAGGTTGGGTGTATTTAGCCTGCTGGCCATAATTTGCCTGCCCCTGATCTATCTGGATTCTACCATCTTATAAGACTCTCCTCTGATTCTACCTCTTCTAAGAACCCTGCCTGTCTCTCTACTATGATATTTCACTTTTCTCTCCCTGGACTTCCAAAACCCTGAGTTTGTGGGGGGAGATTAGTATCCTAGAAAGAATAGGCAGGCAATCTGGGTTTAAGCTCTGCCTTGCTACATAACTTTGAGCAAGGCATTTAATATCTCTGTAGCCTCCATTTACTCATCTGCAAAACAGGTATAAAATGTTTGCCTGTAGGGTGGTGTGAAGATCAAATAGCCCAATGCACAGGGATGTAACCTGCGAACTCCAAAGTGCTACACAATGGAAAAGGGTCTTTGTGGGTCCCTGATGCTCAGCTCAGTGCTCAGTGCTTGTTCAGTGTTGACTGCACCAAATCCCAGTGGTGATATTCAGTACAGATTTTTATGTCAGGTGTATGGTACATGTCCCTATGGGTACTGATCTCTGTGGCCAGATGTCCCTGTGTCAAAGGATACAGGCCCAGGAGAGAAAGGACAGCATTTCCTGGGGCAGAATCAACAGAATGCTTGTTGACTTGAGATCTAGGCGGGAGTCACAGTGTAACAGGTCTGGATTGTCATGACAGAGAGGAAGGCTTCCAAAGGCACATATGGCTTGAAATCTGTATTAGTTTCCTGGGGCTGATACAAAAAGTCACCACAAGTTTGGTGGCTTAAAGCAACAGAAATGTATTCTCTCAGTCCTGAAGGCAAGAAGTCTGAAATCAGGGTGTCAGCAGGGCCGCCCTCCATACACAGGTTGTGGGGAATGACTTTTTCCCTTGCCTCTTCTACCTTGTGATTGTTGGCATTCATTGGCTTATGGCCACGTTATTCCAATCTTTGCCTCCATCCTCTTGCACATCACAGTCTACATTCCTTTGTGTCTTTGCCTCTTCTGTCTCATATAAGGATGCTTGTCCTTTGATTTAGGACCTGCTTGGTTAATCTAGGATGATCTTCAGATCCTTAATTACACCTGAAAAGACTTCTGAAATAAGGTCACCATCACAGGCTCCAAGGATATAGATATGGACATATCTTTTAGGGACCACCATTCCACCCACCATAGTATACTAATGTCACTTAACTTTTTATCTAAAGTATTTCCTATGCATTGAATAGTCTTCCAAGAACTTAAAAAAAAACATTTATATACCTGTACAGTCTTTATTTTAAACTTTTTATTTTGTATTGGGATATAGCCAATTAACAATGTTGTGATAGCTTCATGTGAACAGTGAGGGGACTCAGCCATATACACGTATCCATTCTCCCCCAAACTCCCATCCAATCCTGGCACATAACATTGAGCAGAGTTCCACGTGCTATGCAGTAGGTCCTTGTTGGTTACCTGTTTTAAATATAGCAGTGTGTACATGTCCATCACAAACTCCCTAACTGTCCCTTCCTCCCTTATTTATTCATTTGGCTGCTCTGAATCTTAGTTGCGGCATGTAGGATCTTTAGTTGCAGCATGTGAAATCTAGTTCCCCGATCAGAGATCAAAACCAGGGCTCCTTGCATTGGGAGCATGTAGTCTTAGCCACTGGACCACCAAAGAAGTCCCCCAATAACTATTTTGATGGCTATTAACTTTCCATATCGTAGATATACCATAATTAACTCAATTTGTTTCCTCTTGCTAGGCATTTAGATTGCTCATGATTTTCTACTATTGTGATAAGGATGTAACGCGTGGATTTGGGGGTCCGATATCCCCAGATCAAATTGTTGCTTTTCCATTTATCACATGTGACCACAGTCAAGTTTCATAAACTTTTCTGAGCCTCAGTTTTCTCATTTATAAAATGAGAATCATAATACTGATCTCATAAAGTGACTCACAGGGTCAGATAAAAGGATAGGTGAAAACTGGCGAGCAGAGGACTGTTCTACACATGAAAGTACTTAATAAGTTATAGTCGCTCTTGTTTTATTAATATGGATTACATCTCAGTTAATTTTCTTAGGGTGAATTACCAGAAGTACTATTCCCAAATCCAGGGATGAGGATAGTTTTAAGGCTCTTGATTCATATTTCAAATTGCATTGCAGAAAAAGCATTGGCAAAGATGTTCAACCTTACCCAATCCTACATGGTAACCACCCTCTCTGGGCTCCAATGGCCGCTTTCATCAATGGTCAAGAATATTCCAGGTATCTGTTATGGAACCAGGGTTAAGCTTTGAAGAGTCTGCAGTACACTTGGGGCAACCAAATTGTATCCACAAAACAAAACAAACATTAAAAATGGAAATTATTAAATCAGCAAAAGTTTATTGAGCACCTATTATGTGCCAGCCACTGTCCTAAATGATGGAAATTATACACTGGTGAACAACACAGAAAACCTTGCCGTCAAGCAGCTTATAATCTGATGGGTCATATCAGAACTGAGATGCAGCATTTTCTTTCTATAATGAAGTTCAGAGAGAGAAGAGGCCCGCAGAGACCAGCTTCAAAACGGTCTTCAAGAAGGAAGATAACCTGGAAATGGACCTTGAAAAAGGAGCGAGGGCTAGAGGAAAACGGGTGGGTGGGCATAGAGGCTTGTGCTTCACTGCCGCCAGCTGTCTTACAGAATGCTTGGGCGTGTCTGACTCTCTGACACCCTATGGACTAGAGCCCACCAGGCTCTTCTGTCCATGGAATTTTCCAAGCAGGAATACTGGAGTGGATTTTCATGCCCTCCTCCAGGGGATCTTCCAGCCTGGGATTGAACCCACGACTCCTGCACTGCAGGTGGACTCTGCCACTGAGCCACAGGGGAAGCCTTATGGAGGGCAGAAGTGAAAGGGCTGGCAGGCTCCATCATGAAAGATCAGGATGGCCTTGAGCGCTGACAGAGGAGGTCGTATTTGTTTTGCTTTGGAAAACCCAAGACTCATAAAATTTTATGAGCAGGGAAAGGCCAATGAAAGGCACTTAAGAAGAGCAGAAGATTCTAGATGCGTCACACCTGCAGCCAGAGGTCCAGCCATGCTTGGAGCTGTAAATCTCATCACATTTCACAGATGAGGCATGGCAGCCTGACTTGGTGACAGGGCTTATGCTGCCTCTTTCACTTTCATCAAGAGGCTTTTTAGTTCCTCTTCACTTTCTGCCATAAGGGTGGTGTCATCTGCATATCTGAGGTTATTGATATTTCTCCCGGCAATCTTGATTCCAGCTTGTGTTTCTTCCAGCCCAGCGTTTCTCATGATGTACTTAGCAGATAAGTTAAATAACCACGGTGACAGTATACAGCCTTGACGTACTCCTTTTCCTATTTGGAACCAGTCTGTTGTTCCATGTCCAGTTCTAACTGTTGGCCTCCTGACCTGCATGTAGGTTTTTCAAGAGGCAGGTCAGGTGGTCTGGTATTCCCATCTCTTTCAGAATTTTCCACAGTTTCTTGTGATCCACACAGTCAGAAAATGAAGATCATGGCATCTGGTCCCATCACTTCATGGGAAAAGATGGGGAAACAGTGGAAACAGTGTCAGACTTTATTTTTGGGGGCTCCAAAATCACTGCAGATGGTGATTGCAGCCATGAAATTAAAAGACGCTTACTCCTTGGAAGGAAAGTTATGACCAACCTAGACAGCATATTCAAAAGCAGAGACATCACTTTGCCAACAAAGGTCCGTCTAGTCAAGGCTATGGTTTTTCCCGTGGTCATGTATGGATGTGAGAGTTGGACTGTGAAGAAAGCTGAGCACCGAAGATTTGATGCTTTTGAACTGTGGTGTTGGAGAAGACCCTTGAGAATCCCTTGGACTGCAAGGAGATCCAACCAGTCCATTCTAAAGGAGATCAGCCCTGGGTGTTCTTTGGAAGGAATGATGCTGAAGCTGAAACTCCAGTACTTTGGCCACCTCATGCGAAGAGTTGACTCATTGGAGAAGACTCTGATGCTGGGAGGGATTGGGGGCAGGAGGAGAAGAGGACGACAGAAGATGAGATGGCTGGATGGCGTCACTGACTCAATGGACATGAGTTTGAGTGAACTCCAGGAGTTGGTGATGGACAGGGAGGCCTGGCATGCTGCGATTCATGGGGTTGCAAAGAGTTGGACACGACTGAGCGACTGAACTGAACTGAACTGAACTTATGCTACCTGGCACGTGGAATCCAGAGCTCCTTCATGCCCTCCTCCATCCACTTTCTCTTCCTGCTGCCCAACACTGACCCCCTCAGCAAGCTCAGCAAGTTCTGATATGACCCACCAGATTTTTTGAGCAGTTGCCATTGCTTCCTGGGCCCTTGGGGTAAATGGCTCCTAGCTGCTCTGGTCCTGGGATGCATTAACCTAGTATTTTATTATTAATACGTCCAGGCCATGTGTTCCTGAGCCACTGACTTTTCCAGGAATTTCTTCTGTTTCACTACAATGTGTTCCCCAGGGGAGAATGAATACCTAATGACTGACCAGGCCTGTGACCTTTTTGGTGATTATTATGCCTTTCTGGTTAGAATAGGGGTGCAGAGGAAGAGGAGGCCTCCTTCCACCCTCTACCTGAGCAGATCAGCATGTTCCAGAGCTGGAGGAGGGATAAGGTGGGGACCCCTGAAGGGACTATGGGGAGACCCTGTGGATGCAGAGAATCCTTCTTCCAACTGAACTTGGCTCAGGCTGCTATAGCACATTACTGGAGACTGGGAGGTTTAAACCACACACATTTATTTCTTACAGTTCTGGAGGCCAACAGCTCGAGATCAGGAGTGCCTACCTGGTGCAGTTCTGGTGAGGACCCTCCTCTGGGCTGCAGATTGCCAACTTCTTGTGTGTCCTTACACAGTGGAAAGAGAGGGAGTCAGCTCTCTGGGGTCTCTTATAAGGGCACTGGTCTCATCCAGGAGAGGTCTATTCTCATGGCCTGATTACTACCCCAAAGCTCCACCTCCCCAAAACCATCACATTATGGGGTTAGGATTGCAACATACGACTGTTAGAGGGGACATTAACATACAATCCATTGCAATCCATAACATCAATCACATGGCCCATTTCTGAGTCACAGGCCCATTAGGTGGAAGTGAGAGGTTGGTTCATTTAGAGTCCACAGAATTCAGAAAGAGCCATTTTTCTTTGTTTTTTGTTTGTTTTTTTTTTTTTTAAGCCACATCACGTGGCATGTGGGATCTTAGTTCCCTAGCCATGGATTGAACCTGCACCCATTGCATTGGAAGGTAGAGTCTTAACCACTGGACTGCCAGAAAAGTCCCAAGAGCCACTTTTCTAATCTCCTTATGCTCAGTCACTCAGTCGTGTCCTATTCTTTGTGACCCCATGGACTGTAGCCCGACAGGCTCCTCTGTCCATGGGGTTCTCCAGGGAAGAATCCTCTCCTATAAATTGGACCTCATAACGTACTGCTTACCCTGATGGGTAAGATGATTGTCCAAGGATACAGGCAAAGCCACCAAGGCTGCCACCCGGTGACCCATGCTCTGGGGCTTTCCTGGGCTTCAGTGAAGGGGGAAGAGTGACATCGCTGACCCTGAGCTCAGGGACCCTGGTGAGTCATCAGAGTCAGAGGGGGCTTCAGATCCATCCCCTGACCGGCAAAGTAGAGAGGACAGGTAATGAGTAGGACCACCGGCAGGGTCTCCCCCCGCCATCTCCCGCACCCAGACTGGAGCCCCTCCACTGCTTGGCCAGGCCTCTGAGAGGTGGTCTGTCCTTCCTGAAGGTGATTTTCACCAATGGTGGTGGTTTCGGCTTGCTTTCACTTAGCACATCTCTCTTTTATTTAAAAATAACAAAGTACTTGAATGGGTCAGAAAAATCAATGGATCCATTTAAACTTCAAACAAAAACAATTCAGGTAAAACCACAGATGTTTAGAAAAACTTTTCCTGGGAAGCCTGTTCCTGTCAAGGGTCAGAGTTGAGATGGAAGATAAAAACACCAAGGACCATTTCACCGAATGGACTTTATCTTAAGAGGAAACAGAACAAGGAGTTTAAACAGAGTGGGGAGAAGAGGAAAGCTTACCAGAGGAGGTGTCAAGGGGACTGAGGGAGGACAAGTGAGAGAGCCCGCAGAAGTTGAGAAATCCTCTTTTGCCTACACCTGGTGGACACGTGGAATCCTTCACCCACTTCCTCGGGTGGAGGAAAGAATGACAGTACACAGGAACCCGCTCCCCGAGGGGCCTCTGGGAAGTCCAGCTCATTCACATTGGCTGGAATTTATGAATAAACTAGACCCCACGGGGCCCCAGGCTGCGCTACTGGGGGCCCTTTGTTCATGCTGTCTTTCCCCTGAGATGCCACCTCAGCCTGATGACGTCCTAACCATCCTTTCATTCATTCACTCCCTTCCTCCTTCACTAATCAATGAGCATTCAGGTTGTGCCAGGAGCTGCAGACACAACTGTGATCAAGACAAACAGAGTCAACGCCCTCCGGTAGCTCCTGTTTGGGAGATGGTAGAGGTCGGGGTGGGGGAGGCGGAGGGGAAACGCCCTCCGGTAGCTCCTGTTTGGGAGATGGTAAAGGTCGGGGTAGGGGAGGTGGAGGGGAAGGAAGAAAGCAGACCTCAGTTAATAGCTAATTGCACGGGCAATTATTACAGGTCAATCGAGGTAGGTGCAATGAAGCAGAAGTGCAGGGCACTCAGCATGTGATGGGATCCAGCCTGGGGTGGTCAGGAAGGGCTTTCCTGGGGAAATGACATGTGGGTGCAGCTCTGGAGACCGAGTGTGAATTAATTAGGAGGAGGCTGAGGGCATGGCAGGAAGTGGGGCCAGAATGTGTGCAGATCCGAGGGGGTGGCTTGTTTGAGGACACAAAGGTACACGTGGAGAGCAGGGGCTGGTGGGGCCCAGAGAAGCAGTGGAGGCATGGGAGGGAGTATACGCTCAAGTCTGAGAGTCACTTCTTGAGGCTGTTTACTTCAGAGACAGAAAGGAGCAAGAGGATTAAGTTGATAAAAAATGAAAAGTTAATGTGTCACCCACAAGCTGAAGGTCAGGGTCAGATAAAGTATAATGGAGCAGGACTGTGAAAGGCACAGGGAGGTGGGGGGGAGGCATGAAGAACTACAGGAGATACACATATATACCTATTCTACCCAAAGGCATTTAAATTTAAAATGTTACAACCTGTTACTGGCCAAAGTAAAATCTGAGAGTTGACACAGCTTGGGGTACTTGATTGTAGGGGAACACTGAATGTGGGGGAGGGAGCTGGGAGCCGCTTGGGCACAGAGCCAGAAAAGAGCCAAGGGCACCTACCTCTCTGGACCTGGTTCCTCCCTGTGGCTGTAAGATTGCCTGCTCTCCACCTGCACTCCTTGTGGCCTCTGCCTGCTTGCCTAGTGGGGCTCACCTGCCCCCGGAGTCACTACACTCTCCCTAAAAACAGAAGAGAGGGCAGGATGGTAACTGCTGACGTGCATGAAAGGTGAGACCCTGAGCAGCCATCCTTAGCTCAACCTGTCCCCAGGTGGCAAACACCACTGTGCTCAGTGAGACTGGCGAGTTCCCGTGATGTGAAGACACGAGGGTAGGACAGAGCTGAGTAAATAAGCAGAAGGAAGATGTAGAAAGGAATTAAAATCAATGCCCAAGCCAAGAAAATAAGATGAGAGAATGGACACACTCATTTGTTTGTTGTTTTTTAGTCACTGTGTCATGTCTGACTCTTTGCAACCCTGCCAGGCTCCTCTGTCCATGGGATTCTCCAGGCAAGAATACTGGAGTGAGTTGCCATGGCCTCCTCCAATGGATCTTCCTGACCCAGGGATCAAACCTGGGTCTCCTGCATTGCAGGTGGATTCTTTACTGTCTTAGCCACCAGAGAGTCCCCATTCACTGGTTATTTCAGCATTAACTTCTTTAGCACAATTTTGGGTGATTTGCATCCCATTATTTATTCTTTCAAAGTTTGAAGGTAGGGGAGCTTGTTTGGGGATCTCCTTCATTTTCTCTTTGTGACAGTAAAGGCATGCCTGCTGCTGCTGCTGCTAAGTTGCTTCAGTCGTGTCCGACTCTGTGCGACCCCATAGACGGCAGCCCATCAGGCTCCACCGTCCCTGGGAATCTCCAGGCAAGAACACCGGAGTGGGTTGCCATTTCCTTCTCCAATGCATGAAAAGTGAAAAGTGAAAGTGAAGTTGCTCAGTCGTGTCCGACTCTTAGCAACCCCATGGACTGCAGCCCACCAGGTTCCTCCGTCCATGGGATTTGCCAGGCAAGAGTACCAGAGTGGGGTGCTATTGCTTTCTCCGGGTGATTTGCATCCCATTATTTGTTATTTCAAAGCTTGAAGGTAGGGGAGCTTGTTTGGGGATCTCCTTCATTTTCTCTTTGTGACAGTAAAGGCATGCCTGAGTTCTGCTTAGATGAGAATAATTATTGCTCTTTTTTTCCTTTGATTTAAATGTCCTTCCGCGTACAGCAGGGCTTTCTGCATCTGATCTCAGTCGTGTGTGTTTGCTCTCCCTACAACTCTGATTAAGAACTAACTTCATTCTTTATGGGGCAAGCCTCTTCACTTGACAGGAAGAAGAATTTTTCTTGTGTCTCATAAGGGAAGAAACATTTTTAAAGGTCATTTCAATATGTAAACCTCCTCTTGCCCCATACATGCATCTAATTGCTGCTTCTGGAAGTTAAAGTGTCAGTTGCTCAGTCATGTCTGACTCTGTGAGACCTCATGAATTGTAAGCCCACCAGTCTCCTCTGTCCATGGGATTTTCCAGGCAAGAATACTGGAGTGGGTTACCCTGCCTTTCTCCAGGGCGGTCTTTCCGACCCAGGGACTGAATCTGCAGGCAGATTCTTTACCTTCTGAGACATCAGGGAAGCCTATTGCTGTTTCTACCACCACCAAAAACAAAATGCGAAGATAACCCTTGAAGGGAACTCAGCTCTCTGAGCCAGAAGTTTGAAAGGATAGGCTCATGGACAGTAAAAATGCCAAAATAGCACAGGATTTATGCTCAGATATCCACTCTTTTTCTTTTAGTCCAAGGAATTCCGGTGGAGTTGACATTGCCTTGAGTTTTGGAAAAGGCATTTCATCTGGGCAGGGGCAGTTGGAGGACATTCTCTGGTTGGTTCAGGGGCAGCCACCTGACCAAAGACTGGCCAGTCAGGGTCAGGGAGACTCAAGATCAGCTGCAAGGAAACAGGATTCTTTCCTGTAGGGTGAGAGCTGGAAGGGACCTGAGGCTTGTGCTGCTGTGGCCATCTTGTCCCCACAAGGGGAAGACCTCTGAGTCTGGAGACAACGCACCAGAAGACAGAGCCAAGGTCAATAAATTGAGTCCTGTGACATCATCCGAGCACTCAAGCCTAGTGGTTCCTAAAGCCAAGCCTATACTATGGACTGGTACGTGAGACAATATATTTCCAGGTTTCCCGAGTCATTCTGAATTAGGTGTTCTCAATCTGCGTATCACCTATCCAAGCATAAAGCAATGCAGCTGGTTCCAGTCTAGGATTCCAGTAGAATATGACCCATTACTTTAAAGTCACACCATATTATATCTGCATGGTGTTTTCAATTTTTAAAAATTTAAAAAATTTAAATTTTTTAAATTTCAATTTTTAAAATTGAAATTAAATTAAATTGAGATTAAATTAACTTTTTAAAATTTTAATTATTTATTTTATGGAAAAAAATTGTTTTAGGCCATGATATGCGGCATGTGGGATCTTAGTTCCCCAACTAGAGATTGAACTCAGACCCCTGCACTGGGGGGTCTTAACCAGTGGACTCTTAACCACTGGACAACCAAGGAAGTCCTTAATGTTTATTTAAAATTTTTTTTAAATTATTTTTTAAATTAAAAAAATCTTTTCAATGTTTTCGGTTTCATAAAATACCTTGACCAATGTGCTATTGCATTGCATCCAGATCCTTCTGGGAGTTTTCCCTCATAACCTCCACGTGACGGGCCGCCCTCTCAAGGGGATATGGTAGTAGACATGCCTTCCCAGCAGGCCTGAAGAAGACCCCTCCCTTCCTACATCCTCTTCTCTTTCAAGGAAAATTAAGCATGTTAATAACTACCCAAGGAAACAGTCCAGAGAAGGATGGTTGAAACAGAGAGGTTGTTATTCACTGCAGCTCATAATAGACAAAAATCAGAAAAACCCCTAGTGTCTAGCAATCAGAATCTCTAGAAAGGGAGGAGTATGACACCTTTAACAAGGCCAAGGTAAATGTCCAATTGCCAAGAACTCTCAAGTAAAAAGGTAGTATGCTATTGTTTGAGATTTTGAAAAAGACCAAGACTATCTATTGGATGGCAAGGAGATTAAACCAGTTAATCCTAAAGGAAATCAACCCTGAATATTCATTGGAAGGACTGATGCTGGAGCTGAAGCTCCTTTACTTTGGCCACCTTATGTGAAGAGCCGACTCATTGGAAAAGACCCTGATGCTGGGAAAGATTGAAGGCAGGAGAAGAGGATGAGATGGTTGGATGGCATCAGTGACTCAAGACATGAGTTTGAGCAAACTCTGGGAGATTATGAAGGACAGGGAAGTCTGGGGTGCTGCAGTCCATGGGGTCACAAAGAGTCAGACACAACTGAGTGACTCAACAGCAACAACAAAGGCTACATACACATGTGATCTTGCTTACAGAGGCATTATTGGACCTAGAGAGAGGGCTGGGGAGGCTGGAGACAGGAATGAAAGGGGATAGACTTTTCTCTCACTTTGCACCCCCCTTTCTACTTTTTGAATTTTGTACAGCGTACATGCTTTACGTTTTCTCTATTTTTTAAGTAGATCAACTAACTTGAGGGGAAAAAAAGCAATACAACATTTAAACACATAAACACACACCCACTTCAATATGAAGTCACCATAGGGTTCCGAGCTGATCTGAGGTTTGGTTCCTTCTAAAAGCTGAGGCTGAGGCTTGCTCTGCTGGGATGATGGTTAGGGGTAAGAAGTAGGGGTGGGAATCAGTTTTGAGAGCCCTTGGAAGGAAAAAAAAAAAAAACCCAGCAGAGCTATTGGAGTAATCAGGCAAAATTAAAATGAGATCTTCGGAGTGAGGCTGACAGATGAGATTAAGGAGTGGATCCACAGAGACCTGCAGCTGGGAAGGAGAGAGGAGGAATAGGTAAGTCCTGAGTCCGCTGTGCAGGGTCTTAGCATCTCCTTGTGTGTCTTCCCCGTGCATGCTCAGTTGTGTCCAACTCTTTGCAACCCTGTGAACTGTGGCCCTCCAGACTCCTCTGTCCATGGGATTTCCCAGGCAAGAATACTGGAGTGAGTTGCCATTTCCTCCTCCAGGGGATCTTCCTGACCCAGGGATCGAAACTGCTTCTCTTGCTTCTCCTGCATTGGCAGGTGGATTTTTTACCACTGAGCCACCTGGGAAGCCCTGTGTGTCTTCTGCCCCATCATCTACCTGGGCTCTGTCTGCAGAGTTTAGGGCCATGACTGCTTCACTCTCTAATGCTTCTGGAGGACCTTATTCTGTACAAGTATATGGCTTGAGATACAATTGGGAAAATCATTTAAAAATGTACTAAACTCAAAATAAAATGTGATAAGCTCAAAGGGAGTAAACAGAGGAATGAAGGATATAAGAACCTAAGAGTCTCATGGGCCCCTCGCCATCAGCAGGCCCCGGAGCAGGTGGCCCCAGTAACTCAGGGCCCTCAGCCGAGAATTGCAGCAGAAGCTGGGGAAAACTCTCTGAGAAGGGTAGGGAGTCAAGCTGTGAGGAGCAGGAGGGCTAATGACTCAATCTGAACCCGCCCCTATGGTTCAAGAACCAGCAGGTCAAATGCCTCAACAGGAGCAACACAACCACCACAGCAGTGGACTCTCCTCACGCAAGACCCTTTCAAGGACACTTTCTCACCCCCACAGTGTCTGGGTACCAAGCAGGTGCTCTGAAGGCAGGAATGTCTCCAGCATGAGGATGTTACTGAATGGATAGGAGCGTCTGACCCTGAAATATCCTGATATGTCCAGATGGAGGCTGGTGCATCCTTTGAGCTTTGTTGACGTCATTGTCTGAAGCTGCAGCTTGATGGGCTTTGCTGCTGTTTAGTGTTTCATGCTGTGAAGAGCGCAGCATCTCTTTATCCGGTCCACTGTTGATGGTCATTGGGCTTCTTTCCACTTTGTAATCATTGTAAATTATGCTGCTTTCATCATTGGGTTTGTGCACACGTCATTAGTTCCTAGGACTAGAACTTGGAGTGGATCTGCGGCTCTCAAATCCAGCTTTTTATGCTCAGCTTTAATGAACGCTGCCAAGGAGTGTTCCAAAGGCTTTGGCTGGTTTACTCTCCTGCCAGCGAGCTCCTGCTGCTCAGCATCCTCACCAACATTTGGAATTACGAGGCTTTGTTTCTGTTGATCTGGTGGCTCTGTGGCTTATGTTGTGGTTTTAATATTCTCTTCCCTGGTGACAGTGAGGTTGACCACTCCTCACGTGCTCACTGGGCATTTGGACTTCTCATCCTAAATATCTGTAAATACCTGTTCGCATGTTCAGCCCATTTTTATTTCAATTGAGTCTTATAACTGCCTTAACCATTAAGGTGCTGCAAACATTTTTTTCTGCATTCTGGAACTTGTTTCTCCCTATGTGTCTTTTCCTGAACTGAATGTCTTTTAATGTTGCCTATTTCATTGCTTCTCAGACTACCTATCAGTGATGAAACAGTTTTGTGTTGTTTTCAATCAGTGGCAGATAGATATAATAAGCTCTAAAGTAAAATAAGGTGAATATAATTTTAAAAAATTTAAGCATTAAAAGTACTAAGGCAATTGTCAGGGAAATCTTGCTGAGTCCTTCTTTGTCACTTTGACTTTTAATACTCTGTTAGATTTTCTTCAGTAAAGCACCTGTGCTAAGCCAGACACATTGAAGCACTTGACAGATGCTTTAGAGTCAGAAATAAAGAAGATAAAGATATCACGCTGTCCTGGAATGCTGAAAATCGAGCATGA
The DNA here is from genome assembly GCF_019923935.1 of Bubalus bubalis. Classification (NCBI taxonomy): domain Eukaryota; kingdom Metazoa; phylum Chordata; class Mammalia; order Artiodactyla; family Bovidae; genus Bubalus; species Bubalus bubalis. The sequence goes on along the minus strand of NC_059179.1, from coordinate 30,922,579 downwards.
TAAATTAAAAAAAAAAAAAAAAAAAAAAAAAGGAGCTACAAGACATGAAAAAGAGGAACACTAGAAAGCTAGTGTAATTACAAAATGTCCTCAGGCAGAAAAGTCTGAAAACAATATGATTAAGAGTGGAATTCTTTCTTCCCTAGCAGACTTCTTGCCATATTAGTGGTCTACCAGAATCAAAACCAAGGAACACAGTGATCTGACTCATTCACACGCAATAACCAAGAATGCTCTATGGGCTTATCATTTTGAGGAAGAATTCTGCTCGCATCTAAGTGTGGAAATGAAAGCAAATTCATGTTAGACAAGGCAAAATCATCTATTCCACTTGTTCATAGGCTTCTTTGCTAAAGTTTTGGTTTCACATCGTCCGATGTCAATTAATTTGCCTGTATGCTATCTGGAATACTCTCTAAACCTACAAGTTTTGTGGGAGTAAACTCAGGTGGCCTCTTTCAAACACTTCCCCTTTAAAAACCATGGTACCCATACACTTTTGTTGAGCTAATTTCCTAATGGATTATCCTCCTGGGCCAACTTTTCCATGATCAGAGACAGAGAAAGAGACAGAGAGACAGAGACAAACACAGTGCACTGTGTCTGTTGGGTCTTCATGTGCAAGAATTACCTGCTCATCTTTCTTGATCTCCCTTCCACCAGAGTCTGATCTGGGAGACAGGTGGCATAAAATCATAATTGAAAATCTTTCCTGACTCCCTTTAATTTTCCACACTGGCCCACTTTCAGTTGATGGCCAAAAGAAATGTATAGAAGTAGGAATTATTTCATAGTCCATTAGGATCATGAATGTTCCAATAGTGCGTGAATGTCTGCATGAGTATCTAAATGTGTGTGTGCTGAGTGTGTGTGTGTTACCTGTGTATATCTGTTGAGTAGGGCTGCCCTCGTAGCTCAGCGGTAAAGAATCCACCTGTCAATGCAGGAGATGCAGGTTGGATCCCTGGGCTAGGAAGATACCCTGGAGAAGGAAATGGCAATCTACTCCAGTATTCTTCCCTGAGAAATCCCATGGACAGAGGAGACTGGCGGTGTCGCAAAAGAATTGGACATGACTTAGCTACTAAATAGCAACAGTAATCTGTTGAGTATGTGCATTATATCAAGTGTGTGCATCTGTAGAGTGCATACTGAGTATGTGTGCCGTGTTTGCATGTTGTGTATGTTGAGTGTCTGTGTGGATTAGATATCTGGGTGTTGAGGGTATAGGTGTGTGGATTCTGTGTGTAAGTGTGTATGTATGTGAGTGTATGTGTGTGCTTGCAGATGTGCCTGTGGTAGGGATGCATGTGGCAAGGACACCAGAAAGATAAAGACACACCCATTTCAGTTCACATGTGCTGTATCTGGAGTCCAAACAGCTGCTTGCAGAGTCTGATTCCTTTTGTGTGATCTGAAACTGGGCCCAAATGAAACAGCAGAGACAAGCTATTATTTATCATGACTTTGAGTAATCATGGGGAGGGGATGACTTTGAGTAGTCGGCAAAAGCAGAGAGGACCACAGGGCTGGTCTCTGTCTCCAGTCCACACTGTGGCCTCACGGCTGGTATCTTCTTAGTCATCTCTTTCCTCACTGGGACTCATACCTAGCCCACTTTTGTTCCCTTTCAAGTGAAAAACTAAACCTTCATTATCCCAAGAGAATCACTGGATGGGACACAGTTCACCAAGAAAGTGTGTGAGGGGTGGGGACTGGAGGGAGTGCAATGACAACAGATTGACCTTCAAGTCAGCTCACGGGCTCGCTCGCCCCATTACCTATGTGACAAGTATAGTCAAGACCGTCAGCTTGGTGGAATGCTCTTCAAGACCTGGGACTTTCTTTTCATTTCCCTGCCCAGCACCCTTCCCACTCCCTCACTTGGCGCTGCTAATCTCTCTTTTATTTTTATTTTAAATTTATCTGGGTGCCTCAGGTCTTAGTTGTGGCAGGTGGGCTCTTGCATTTTGGCTCAGACTCTCTAGTTGAGGTTTGAGGGCTTAGTTGCTCTTCGGCATGAGGGATCTTATTGATAGTTCCCTGACCAGGGATTGAACCTGAGTCCCCTGCATTGCGAGGTGGATTCTTAACCACTAGACCACCCGAGACGTCCCCACACTATTAAGCTCTTAATGATAACAATGATAAACATGGGGCACCTGTTCTGTGCTAGGCTGGGGGCTGAAGCTTCACTTCCGCTGACACGTGATTGGGCCCCTGCGCACGTCTGCCTTCTCAGCTCCCACCCTTCCCTCTCTATGCTCCAGTCACATCAGCGTTTTTAAAAAACAAACAAAAAAACTGTTTTTGAACCCACTAAGTTTGTCCCTATTTCAGGGCCTTTGCACTTGCAATTTCCCTTGCCTAAAAAGTTCTGCCACCATCTCTCAGCAGGATCAACTCTGTCAGATGCTGCAGAAAGGCCAGCTGAGTTCAGAACATAGCTGCCATCACTGGACCGGGGCAATGCAGACAATACAGGTCATCTGGACCAGTGTGGTTCTCAGTGGCTTGGGGATGACAGAAGCTCAAATTCAAGCCTAAAGGAGGCAACACAGAGTGAAGAAGCAGTAATGGTAATCACAAAACCTTTGCCAAGAAGGGAAGCAGAAGAATAAGGTGATGTCAGGAGACAAAGATGGGGGTCAAGGAGGATTTTTTGTTTGTTTGCTTGTTTCCTTTTAAGTCAGGATAGAAGAGAGCTGGTCTCTATATAGATGGAGATGACACAAGCCTCTGGCACACGGCCCAGATGCAGGGGCGAGGGGAGGAAATTTCTGGGAAGAGATGCTTTGAGAGGAGCAAAGTGAAAACAGGTTCTGAAAGAAAAGTTGTAGATTGCTGGGTAATATTGAGTTTTATTCAGTAATATTCAGTAAATTTAATGCTCGCAAAATCCTGGGAGGTGTATATTGTTATTCTTCTTATTTTATAGGTGAGGAGTCTAAGGGTCAGAGATGTAAAGTAACTTGCCCAAAATCATACTGCAGGCTAGCAGAGGAATTGGAGTTTGAAGCAAAATTCTGACTCCTGATTAATTACAGGATCAGCTTTCCTGGTGGCTCAGATGGTAAAGAATCTGCCTGCAATGCAGGAGACCTGGGTTCGATCCCTGGGTTGGGAAAATCCCCTGGAGAAGGGAATGGCTACCCACTCCTCCATTCTTGCCTGGAGAATTCCATGGACAGAGAAGTCTGGTGGACTACAATCCCTGAGGTCCCAAAGAGTCGGACACAACTGAGCAGCTAATACTTCAAGTGCAAGATTATGAAGGATGAAAACTTAGCTCCTTGAATCATAGAAAAGCCTGGGCATATCAGAGATACACACCTAAAAACCAAGGCTCACAATTCAGGTGCTAGAGAAATGGAATAGCTCCAATGATTTATAAATAGAAAAATGTTCCAGATTTTGAGTTGCCCAAAAATCTATATGTTGGCAAAAATCTGTTTCTTGACTGAGAAGTGAACACTGGGGTGTTTGCTCTGAGCCACATTTCCTATTTGTGTGGTTTTCTGAACAACAAAGGGTTAGAAATAAACCTGAACTGCCTTGTTAATGGTAGATGCTATGTGACCATCTCCCCTGAAAGTGTGGCCCAACTTAGTAGTTCCCGAACCTGACTCGTCATCAGAACCACCTGGGGAAGCTTCTAAAATAAAGATTCTCACCCTAGACCAGGGGCTCAGAATTCCCTGGTACAGGGCCCAGAGCTTATATCATCAGCAAGCTCCCCATGACTCTAACACTCAGCCAAGTTTGGGAACCGCAGGCTTCAAGTACGCCAGTTCAGTTAATGTTTTCTTCAGTGTTGTTTCCTGTGGCCTTTGGAGATGCTCAAAATATGTCTTATGCCAGACAGAAGGCTGATTAATTCAACAATGCTATACCTTCCTTTTCCTGCCCAACACCCTGAACTTGACCCTATCCTTAACCTTCCTTCTCATCTTCCATTGCTTTCTACCATGGAAATGTTAAGTGGGAAGTTAGGCATGAGTAAGGAGGAGTGGCCTCGCTGAAAGGGATGCAAGCTGATCTCTAAACCCCATCCCAGGCACACTGAGGAGAGCTCACAGGTATGCTACCGCATAACCACAGAGACTTTTCCAACTCCTGGAAAAGACTTTTCCAACTCCTGTATCCAGTGGATACAAACTAACCACAGCAGCTTCTCCAAGTAACCTTAGGCAGCTAGGAGCCCATGAAGGGTTCATAAATATTCTACACATGTATACATCTGATTATAACAGACTGAATTATGGGAAGACATGCACAACAGAGCCTGCTGTTATATAACTTGCAATTGTCAACTGGCCTTGAACATATGCCCATTTGCATTCCCTTTCATTGAGTGGTGGTAGGTACAAGCCCTATTTTGCACAAAGCACAACCAAAAGAAGGAGATAGGAAGTATAAAAGGGAGGAAGCCAAGATGGATGAGGAAGATGATGCCTTCGGGTTTGGCTTGCTTCCATGCGTTGGGAGTGTCTGTTTAATAAAAGATCTGTACTGAGTTATAACTTCTCTGTTGTTTTAACCTCTTTGGTCTGTCATTCCAAATTTTTGTTGCAATGAGACATGAACTGAGGAAGAGAGAGAAACCAACCTGACAGAAATAAGAAAATATATGCAAATACAAACATATAATAAAAATCCTTTAGCTTAAACACCAAATAATCATAAAACTAGTTGAATATCTTCTTTCCTTTGGTATTCCTCTCTATTGACAGCTTCTGGGGAAGACCTCATGCTACCCTGAGAAGAGAGCTTTACGGGGACATCAGAGTCATAGGGAGAGATACAGCCATGTGGGATCTGGCCAATCTCTTAACTGACATGAATGTAGCAACGATTAGGGGGTATACCTGCAGAGAAGGCCCCACAGTGGTCACAAAAGAGAAGCTCTCCACACTCATCTCTAATCTAGAGCCAGTTGAGAAACCATTGGGTGACCATGGCCTCTCCTAGGAGGGAAAGGAAGGTCAGAATAGCTAAGGTGGGGGTTCATGTCTTAGGAGAAGGTGAGAGGCTGAGACGGCAAGGAACCAGGCTACATTCATGGTCAAGAATCATAGAGCCTCTGGGATGTCCTGGTGGTCCGGTGATTAAGAATTCGCCTTCCAATGCAGGATACTCGAGTTCCATCCCTGGTTGGGGAACTTAGACCCCACATGCTGTAGAGGAGCTAAGCCCACAAGGCGCAACTAGAGAAGCCCACCCACCAAGGTGAAGACCCAGCAAGTGCCCTCCTCCCCCAAGAAAAAAAGAATCACAGAGGCCCTAAGGAGGTCCGCTCTGAGGCTAATATTTTCCTTCAATCTCTAACCTAGAAAAAACACAATCAAAATGTTTACAGTTCCAATTGCTGCCCTTCCCTGGGGGGTAAAAAAAGAAGAAAGAAATGAGTTTGGGGCTTGCTTTGTAATTTGAATCTCAGGAATGCAAAAGAAACAGCAGTCGCTGCCTTCTGAGCAGAGATGCTCCACTGAAACTTGACTCATCCTTGACAGTTTCTCATGTCCCCCTCCTTCCTTGTGACACAGAGGAGTGAGGTGAGTAATGCTGTGTGCAGGGAGAGAAAAATAGATCCCCAAATGCCTTCCATTATGCTAAAGGCCTGTGTCACCAGCTGTGGCGGCAGGGGGTGTGGTCACCATCCATCATGGGGAAGAGTCAGAACCTCTGACTCCCTCTCTCCAGGGCTATTTGTGGTTCTGAAGTACAACAAGCAGGGACCACAAACTGACAGGCGCAGAGAAGTCTAGAAGCCCTGCCGGGGTCTTGTGAGAGCCTCAGTGGTCAAGAGCCCATGGATGGCGGCGTCCCCAGGTCCGCACAAAAGGAAAACAGATCCACTTTCTGCTGCCTGACCCTGCCATCCTCTTTCCCCATAGGCATAAGAACATCCTCTTCTTCCCCAGAGTAAAAAGACCTAATATTTACTGAGTGCCTGTTACACATCAGGCACTTAGCAAAGCATTTGCCATGGATCATGCAAGCTAATTTGTCTGTGTGAATATGCACACGCACTCATACATGCACACTTGTGTACACACAAACACACACCCTGAGGTGGGTACTCACAGTATCTCCTTTTGACGGGTAAGAAGACTAAGGCTCAGGAAATTTCAATAACTGGTGCAGAGTTAATGGTTAATGCAGGGCACAGACTCAAGTAATCTTTAGGAGAAAGCTTTAAACAAACCCAGTTGTATTATCTGCTTGGTTAAGTGCAGTTATTTGAATAATGAACAAGAGGAATATAGGGGAAAAAATGTTGTTCCTATTTCATTTAATTTGCTTCATAGACTCTCTAGGTCTAAACCCAGAGATAGGAATACTGATGGGTAACATTCCAGATGTCCTAGAAGTATTTTTTTTTATTGAAGTTTTTCTGAAAGGAGACAATGGGAGAACTTCCTGGTGGCCCAGTGGTTAAGAGTTGGCCTTGCAATGCAAGGGGTATGGGTTCAATCCCTGGTCGAGGAGTTAAGATCCCACATGCCACACAGAGTGACCTAAATAAACAAATAAAAGGAGGAAATGAGGATGTGGTCATTGCCAGAGCCAGTGGGTTGCTAATGAGACAGTAGTGGGTACAAATCACAAGTAATTATGTGACTCTTCTTTCCCTACATAATTTAAAAAAAAATTTTTTTAAAGCTTCCATCTTTCCCTATGCAGTTTTAAAAAATATGTTAGTTCCAATATATCAGAAACATATTTTCCCCTTCTGGAACTGACCACATTATCCTCCTACCCAGCTGGAATCACACTAGGGAGAAAAATAAATGTTTGTCTCAATGGCATTTTCTTATTCAGCTAATTGATTTTTTTAAAATAACAATAATGCTTGAACATCCAGCCGCCTAATTACTAGCAGCTTTTTATTTGTACTATCATTAACTTCACAGCTGCCTTGTCCGGTGACAAGTGGTACCACAGAGACGTCAGCAGCAACTGTTAGCTTCTGCAAGGAGGAAGATGAAAAAGGCCTGCCCCCACCCTGCCCGACGCCAAGGTCAGCCAGGGCTTTAGGCTGATTTCAACAGCACAGGAGCCCGACTTCAAACAGGAGGAACCACATTTGGAACCACGTTGGGTAGAAGGGACCTTGGAGGGCATCTAGCTCAATCCTCTTCATTTACAGGTGAGGTGACCCAAGGTCCAGAGAGGTTAAGTGACTTATCTGGGATTACAAAGCTAGTCCCCTCCAGGCTGGAACTGAAGCCCAGCCCTCCTGATTCTTTAGCTATTTAAAAAAAAAAATTAACTTGAAGCATACGTACAGCAAAGTGTACATATCATAACTATACAGCTTGAATAATTATTGTTAAGTGAATACATCCACGCAACTGATGCTGGCAACTCCGTCTCTGGGCACCGGTGCTGAATTGAATCCTGAGACAGAATTTGGGGTGAAGTAGAAAAGAATAGCTTTATTACTTTGCCTGGCAAAAGGGGAGCCAGTGGGCTTCTGCCCTCTAAGACTGTGTCCCAACCCGAAGGATTTGGTTTCATAGCAATAGTTCAAGGGCTGTTGTTGTTCAGTTGCTCAGCCATGCCCGACTCTCTGCAGCCCCATGGACTGCATCACGCCAGGTTTCACCATCTCCAGGAGCTGGCTCAAATGCACGTCCATTGAGTCAGTAATGCCAAGGGTAGGGCTGCTGCTAAGTTAGAGTGCGTGCAGGGCCTGCACTCCTTTAATCTGGTCTTAGGTAACCTTTTGATGAGCTTCTCTGGTTCCTTTAATCTGGCCTTAGGTGGTCTTCTGAAGAATGCTGGCATCTTCCATTTGTTGGGG